>NC_084595.1:14884764-15214764 GCF_033807715.1 Cololabis saira | reverse complement strand
AAAAACTGTTTTCTGAACTTATTATGTGCCTCTGTCCTTCACAGGATAAGTAAAATGGATCACTGCAAAAACTCTAAATCTTAACAAGAATATTTGTCTTATTTCTAGTTAAAATGTCTCATTTTAGTAAAAAAAAAAATTCTCATTACACTTAAAACAAACCTCCTCACTGGAAAAAAAAAATCACCTGTTTCAAGTAGATTTTCACTTGAAATAAGTAGAAAAATCTGCCAGTAGAACAAGATTTTGAGAGCTGACGAGCTGCAGTTGTGACGTCATAGAGCGCGCCTCCGCGGTCAGCCAGAGCGCGCCCGGCTCCTCCTCGGCGCTGCGCTCGCAGCTCTTCTAGCCGAGTCCAGGCTCAAGACTCAAGTTTGAAAAAATACTTTTTGAACACCAAATTCCATTTTTATACAGGAAATAATTACAGTACACATGACGCCCATTGATTGGATGCAAAACTCCGGTTATTTTCACAGATGTTTATTAACACCGACGTCAACAACACCGTAGAACTAAATGTTCAAGTATATTAAATGAAAGACATCAGCCATTGCAGTTGTCACAGAAATACATGGCTTAGCACCGTATCTAACACTGCTAAGAAATACATAACACATAATACAAACCACTTTAGCCTGCTCCTCAACCAACGGCAGTTATTCCCCAAAAGCAGGTTTTCCACTCAGTAATACATTCTTCATCAAACCTCTCATAAACTTCATTAACACATCTCTCAAGCATGGAGTGATAAACCAATAAAAGAAGGAGACGAACTACAGGTGCTCACGCGGTCTCTGTGTGTAGTTTACGGGGGTAAGACGTTGCTTCCTGTTTCTCTTCACTTCAAAATAAAAGCACGTGTTTCAAAATAAATTCAAAAACGTCTGCCTTTACAGTACATCTGAAACAAATGATGATAAAAATATATTCGAGAGAAAAAACATGTTTATTTGCCTCATTCAAATCATGTAAAAACTGTCTATCATGTCTTAATATCAGAACATTGTATAATATGTAAATAGATTAAAGTGCAACTTAAATATATATGACGGCATCTAGCGTTGTGAATGGGTATGATGTCTAGACCCCGAATGAAAGACAACTTATTTCAATGCAAATAATGCCATCTCATATTTGGGCCAATACGGTAATGGCCAAGAAGTAGTTTAGAGTTGTTAATAAACCTTTGGGGATGGGGCCTTTTGGAATGGATTTTGACATAAAATGTCCTTAAATCACAGCTTCATGAAATTTGAATATTTTGAAGTCCACAGCGTGCCGAGTCGGGAAACATTTGTACGATGTCTCTACGATAACCTGTTGCCTAGCAACAAGCGTCCAAAGTCAAACGTAAAAAAAAAAAAAAAAATGAAAGGTCAATATCACAAAAACTGTAATACTTGGCATAATAAGGTTGTACGGTCGGTTAGGGACAATCGGACCGAGTGTTTGAAAGTTTGAACGATGTCTCTACGATAAAGTTCGGCCGAGCAATAAGCGTCCGAATTTTCACCTTTTTTTTTGCTTTTTGGCAACTAGCGTTGCCACGGTAACCCCTATTACGGAGAAAAGTAATGCCCATCGAGGCAAGATGGAGACGCATCCAACGATGTATGCCATGTATGGGTGCATGTTCCGGTTCAGGCTATGTTAACGAGAAGGGTTTTTTTTCACCATGGTAAAAAACTCCATTTGAATGAATGGGGCCATTTGGCCTGGATTTTGACATAAAATTTCCTTAAATCCCAGCTTCATGAAATTTGAGTATGTTGAAGTCCACAGCGTGCCGAGTCGGGAAACATTTGTACGATGTCTCTACGATAACCTGTTGCCTAGCAACAAGCGTCCAAAGTCAAACGGAAAAAAAAAAAAAAATGAAAGGTCAATATCACAAAAACTGTAATACTTGGCATAATGAGCTTGTACGTACCGTTAGGGACAATCGGACCTAGTGTTTGAAAGTTTGAACGATGTCTCTACGATAAAGTTCGGCCGAGCAATAAGCGCGGGAATTTTCGCCTTTTTTTTTGCTTTTTGGCAACTAGCGTTGCCACGGTAACCCCTATTACTGAGAAAAGTAATACCCATCGAATCACGATGGAGACGCATCCAACGATGTATGCCATGTATGGGTGCACGTTGCGGTTCGGGCCGTATTAACGGACGAAAAAAAGTGCGGAATAATAAGAATAATAATAAAAAAAGGGAAACCTTTCTAGATACTAATTTAACGCCTTCATTTTTCAGGTTTTCTCGGCCGTGTTTCATTTTTTGGGGATTTTTTTTTTCCACAACAGAGCGGGGTCATACTTTACACCCGCTGGTGCGCAGTGGGACCTTTGCGACTTTAGCATGTTAGCGAAACGCTAGCAACATTGCCTTTTGGGCCATTCTGGACGATTGCAATATGGTCATGCCACTACTTGGCATGCCCATAATAATAATAAAAATTAAAGCTGCAAGCAGCGATGAACGGGCCCTCGCACTCACGGCCACCGCCCCCCATAAGCATATCAGAAATGACACCACCCACGACTTCCTATGTCAAACCATTCAAAAGTTATAGCAGAAAAAAGGGACAACCAATCAGAAGAAGGGGCGGGGCTAATTCAGGCCAATGAAGCTTAAGAACTCATTACAGAGTCCCATGACACCACCCACGACTTCCTATGTCAAACAATTAAAAAGTTATAGCAGAAAAAAGGGACAACCAATCAGAAGAAGGGGCGGGGCTAATTCAGGCCAATGAAGGTCAAGGACTCCATAAAGAATCTGATGACACCAGACACGACTCTCTATGTCAAACCATTCCAAAGTTATAGCAGAAAATCGGGACAACCAATCAGAAGAAGGGGCGGGGCTAATTAAGGCCAACAAAGCTCAAGGACTCCATACAGAATCTGATGACACCACCCACGACTCTCTATGTCAAACCATTCAAAAGTTATAGCAGAAAATCGGGACAACCAATCAGAAGAAGGGGCGGGGCTAATTAAGGCCAACGAAGCTCAAAGACTCCATACAGAGTCCCATGACACCACCCACAACTTCCTATGTCAAACCATTCAAAAGTTATGGCAGAGAAAAGTTTTCTAGGGGGCGCTGTTAAGCCGTTAGGCCACGCCCATTAATGCAAACCATGAAATATCAAATTTATCGCCAAGTCTGTCTTGCATGCCAAATTTGGTGACTTTTGGAGAACTATCAAATATGGACCAATCAGATTTCAAAATGGCCGACTTCCTGTTCGGTTTCGGCCATGGCTCCAAGAGACTTTTCTTTAAGTTGTGCCATGATACAGATGTGTAGCGATTTTCGTGCATGTACGTCAAACCGTATTGTAGGGCTTGAGGCACAAAGTTTTCCGGGGGGCGCTGTTGAGCCATTTTGCCACGCCCATTAATGCAAACCATGAAATATCAAATTTATCGCCAGGCCTGGCTTGCATGTCAATTTTGGTGCCTTTTGTGGAACTATCAAATATGGACCAATCAGATGAAGGGAGGGCACGCTTTTTGGCGTCTAGCGTCGCCACGGTAACACTTTTGAAAGAGAAAAGTAATGCGTGTAGTCGCAGGATGGAGACGCACATTTGTACGTATAACACATCTGGGTTCACGATACGGTTCGGGCCGTATTAATTCTCGAAGGAATGGCATATATTGCTCCAAAATTACGTGATTAATTCAGAATGTTCAAAATGGCCGACTTCCTGTTCGGTTTCGGCCATGGCGCCAAGAGACTTTTCTTTAAGTTGCGACATGATACAGGTGTGTACCGATTTTCGTTCATGTACGTCACACCGAATTCTGGGGCTTGAGGCGCAAAGTTTTTTCGGTCTGAACCAACCAGATGAAGGGTGGGCGCGCTTTTTGGCGTCTAGCGTCGCCACGGTAACGCTTTTGAAAGAGAAAAGTAATGCGTGTTGTCGCAGGATGAAGACGCACATTTTGATGTATAACACACCTGGGTGCACGTTACGGTTCGGGCCGTATTAACTGCCGAAGGAATGGCATAAATTGCGCCAAAGTGACACGATTAATTCAAAATGGCCGACTTCCTGTTCGGTTTCTCGACATGACGCCCAGAGACTTTTCTTTAAGTTGCCCCATGATACAGGTGTGTACCGATTTTCGTGCATGTACGACAAACCGCATTGTGGGGCTTGAGGCACAAAGTTTTCAAGGGGGCGCTGTTGAGCCATTTTACCACGCCCATTAATGCAAACCCTTAAATATAAAATTTTTCGGCAGGCCTGACTTGCATGCAAAATTTGGTGACTTTTTGGGCACGTTTAGGGGGGCAAAAAGGCCTTCCTTTTGTCAGAACAATAAGAAGAAGAAGAAGAAGAATAATTCCTGCAATTACAATAGGGCCTTCGCACTGCAAGTGCTCGGGCCCTAATTAAAGCTGCAAGCAGCGATGAACGGGCCCTCGCACTCACGGCCACCGCCCCCCATAAGCATATCAGAAAAGACACCACCCACGACTTCCTATGTCAAACCATTCAAAAGTTATAGCAGAAAAAAGGGACAACCAATCAGAAGAAGGGGCGGGGCTAATTCAGGCCAATGAAGGTCAAGGACTCCATACAGAATCTGATGACACCACCCAGGACTCTCTATGTCAAACCATTCCAATGTTATAGCAGAAAATCGGGACAACCAATCAGAAGAAGGGGCGGGGCTAATTAAGGCCAACGAAGCTTAAGGACTCATTACAGAGTCCCATGACACCACCCACAACTTCCTATGTCAAACCATTCAAAAGTTATGGCAGATAAAAGTATTCTAGGGGGCGCTGTTGAGCCGTTAGGCAACGCCCATTAATGCAAACCATGAAATATCAAATCTATCGCCAGGCCTGGCTTGCATGCAAAATTTGGTGACTTTTGGAGACCTATCAAATATGGACCAATCACATGAAGGGGGGGCGCGCCTTTTGGCGTCTAGCGTCGCCACGGTAACACTTTTGAAAGAGAAAAGTAATGCGTGGTGTCGCAGGATGTAGACGCACATTTTGATGTATAACACATCTGGGTGCACGTTACGGTTCGGGCTGAATTAACTGCCGAAGGAATGGCATAAATTTCGCCAAAATGACACAATTTATTCAAAATGGCCGACATCCTGTTCGGTTTCGGCCATGGCTCCAAGAGACTTTTCTTTAAGTTGTTCCATAATACAGGTGTGTAGCGATTTTCGTGCATGTACGTCAAACCGTATTGTGGGGCTTGAGGCACAAAGTTTTCCGGGGGGCGCTGTTGAGCCATTTTGCCACGCCCATTAATGCAAACCATGAAATATCAAATTTATCGCCAGGCCTGTCTTACATGCCAAATTTGGTGCCTTTTGGGGAACTATCAAAGATCGACCAATCAGATGAAGGGGGGGTGCGCTTGTTGGCGACTAGCGTCGCCACGGTAACACTTTTGAAAGAGAAAAGTAATGCGTGTAGTCGCAGGATGGAGACGCACATTTTGATGTATAACACATCTGGGTTCACAATACGGTTCGGGCTGAATTAACTCTCGAAGGAATGGCATATATTGCTCCAAAATTACGCAATTAATTCAGAATGTTCAAAATGGCCGACTTCCTGTTCGGTTTCGGCCATGGCGCCAAGAGACTTTTCTTTTAGTTGCGACATGATACAGGAGTGTACCAATTTTCGTTCATGTACGTCAAACCGTATTATGGGGCTTGAGGCGCAAAGTTTTTTATGTCTGAACCAACCAGATGAAGGGTGGGCGCGCTTTTTGGCGTCTAGCATCGCCACGGTAATGCTTTTGAAAGAGAAAAGTAATGCGTGGTGTCGGAGGATGGACACGAACATTTTGATGTATAACACACCTGGGTGCACGTTACGGTTCGGGCTGAATTAACTGCCGAAGGAATGGCATAAATTGCGCCAAAGTGACACGATTAATTCAAAATGGCCGACTTCCTGTTCGGTTTCGGCCATGACGCCAAGAGACTTTTCTTTAAGTTGTCCCATGATACAGGTGTGTACCGATTTTCGTGCATGTACATCAAACCGTATCGTGGGGCTTGAGACACAAAGTTTTCAAGGGGGCGCTGTTGAGCCATTTTGCCACGCCCATTAATGCAAACCATTAAATATCAAATTTTTCGCCAGGCCTGACTTGGGTGCAAAATTTGGTGACTTTTTGGGCATGTTAAGGGGGGCAAAAAGGCCATCACTTTGTCAGAAGAAAAAAAAAAATAATAATTAAAGCTGCAAGCAGCGATGAACGGGCCCTCGCACTCACGTCCACCGCCCCCCATAAGCATATCAGAAATGACACCACCCACGACTCTCTATGTCAAACCATTCAAAAGTTATAGCAGAAAAAAGGAACAACCAATCAGAAGAAGGGGCGGGGCTAATTCAGGCCAATGAAGGTCAAGGACTCCAAACAGAGTCTGATGACACCACCCACGACTCTCTATGTCAAACCATTCAAAAGTTATGGCAGAAAATCGGGACAACCAATCAGAAGAAGGGGCGGGGCTAATTCAGGCAAATTATGGTCAAGGACTCAATACCGAGTCCCATGACACCACCCACGACTCTTTATGTCAAACCATTCAAAAGTTATGGCAGAGAAAAGTATTCTAGGGGGCGCTGTTGAGCCGTTAGGCAACGCCCATTAATGCAAACCATGAAATATCAAATTTATCACCAGGCCTGGCTTGCATGCAAAATTTGGTGACTTTTGGAGAACTATCAAATATGGACCAATCAGATGAAGGGGACGCGCGCTTTTTCGCGTCTAGCGTCGCCACGGTAACACTTTTGAAAGAGAAAAGTAATGTGCGTCGTCGCAGGACAGAGACGCACATTTTGATGTAAAAAATAACAAAAATTGCTGACAAAAAATTTCGTCATACAGCCAGGCTCAAACTCCGAACTTCTGGCACCAAAGACCAAAATGCTGTGGCTGAGCTATGTCTCAGCTATACCTTTTGCTTCGACTTACTGTCTTACGAGAGACCAACATAGCGATAAAATGTCTGGAACTTTTTTTTCCTAATTTTTGAAATATTTGTAAGGTATAAATATTAGTAAAACACTACTATTTTTATTACTTTTTCTGTAACCATTCCACCGAGGTTCTAACCGGGCTGAGCACGGGTCTATTTCTGACGTCACCATATTACAGGCAGCTGATTGGTCGAGGAGCGGGGCCGTCATCACCCTACTCGCCACTGATTGGTCGGGGGGTGGGGCCGTCATCACCCTACTCGCCACTGATTGGTTGGGGGGCGGGGCCGTCATCACCCTACTCGCCACTGATTGGTCGGGGGGCGGGGCCGTCACCACCCTCCTCGCCACTGATTGGTCGGGGGGCGGGGCCGTCACCACCCTCCTCGCCACTGATTGGTCGGGGGGCGGGGCCAGCAGACGTTTGAATCAGGAAGCGGGACTCTCTATGTCAAAACATTCAAAAGTTATAACAGAATAAAGGGACAACCAATCAGAAGAAGGGGCGGGGCTAATTCAGGCCAATGAAGGTCAAGGACTCCATAAAGAATCTGATGACCCCACCCACGACTCTCTATGTCAAACCATTCCAAAGTTATAGCAGAAAATCGGGACAACCAATCAGAAGAAGGGGCGGGGCTAATTAAGGCCAACGAAGCTTGAGGACTCATTACAGAGTCCCATGACACCACCCACGACTTCCTATGTCAAACCATTCAAAAGTTATGGCAGATAAAAGTATTCTAGGGGGCGCTGTTGAGCCGTTAGGCCACGCCCATTAATGCAAACCATGAAATATCAAATGTATCGCCAAGTCTGGCTTGCATGTAAAATTTGGTGACTTTTGGAGAACTATCAAATATGGACCAATCACATGAAGGGGGGGTGCGCCTTTTGGCGTCTAGCGTCGCCACGGTAACACTTTTGAAAGAGAAAAGTAATGCGCGTAGTCGCAGGATGTAGACGCACGTTTTGATGTAAAACACACCTGGGTGCACGTTACGGTTCGGGCTGAATTAACTGCCGAAGGAATGGCATAAATTTCGCCAAAATGACACAATTTATTCAAAATGGCCGACATCCTGTTTGGTTTCGGCCATGGCTCCAAGAGACTTTTCTTTAAGTTGTGCCATGATACAGGTGTGTAGCGATTTTCGTGCATGTACGTCAAACCGTATTGTGGGGCTTGAGGCACAAAGTTTTCCGGGGGGCGCTGTTGAGCCATTCTGCCACGCCCATTAATGCAAACCATGAAATATCAAATTTATCGCCAGGCCTGGCTTGCATGCCAAATTTGGTGCCTTTTGGGGAACTATCAAATATGGACCAATCAGATGAAGGGGGCGTGCGCTTGTTGGCGTCTAGCATCGCCACGGTAACACTTTCGAAAGAGAAAAGTAATGCGTGTAGTCGCAGGATGGAGACGCACATTTTGATGTATAACACATCTGGGTTCACGATACGGTTCGGGCTGAATTAACTCTCGAAGGAATGGCATATATTGCTCCAAAATTACGCAATTAATTCAGAATGTTCAAAATGGCCGACTTCCTGTTCGGTTTCGGCCATGGCGCCAAGAGACTTTTCTTTTAGTTGCGACATGATACAGGTGTGTACCGATTTTCGTTCATGTACGTCAAACCGTATTATGGGGCTTGAGGCACAACGTTTTTTCTGTCGAACCAATCAGATGAAGGGTGGGCGCGCTTTTTGGCGTCTAGCGCCGCCACGGTAACGCTTTTGAAAGAGAAAAGTAATGCGTGTTGTCGCAGGATGGAGACGCACATTTTGATGTATAACACACTTGGGTGCACGTTACGGTTCGGGCTGAATTAACTTTCGAAGGAATGGCATAAATTTCGCCAAAATGACACGACTAATTCAAAATGGCCGACATCCTGTTCGGTTTCGGGCATGACCCCAAGAGACTTTTGTTTAAGTTGTCCCATGATACAGGTGTGTACTGATTTTCGTGCATGTACGTCAAACCGTATCGTGGGGCTTGAGGCACAAAGTTTTCCGGGGGGCGCTGTTGAGCCATTTTGCCACGCCCATTAATGCAAACCTTTAAATATCAAATTTTTCGCCAGGCCTGACTAGGGTGCAAAATTTGGTGACTTTTTGGGCATGTTAAGGGGGGCAAAAAGGCCTTCACTTTGTCAGGAAAATAATAATAATAATAATTAAAGCTGCAAGCAGCAATGAACGGGCCCTCGCACTCACGTCAACCGCCCCCCATAAGCATATCAGAAATGACACCACCCATGACTTCCTATGTCAAACCCTTCAAAAGTTATAGCAGAAAAAAGGGACGACCAGTCAGAAGAAGGGGCGGGGCTAATTCAGGGCAAAGAAGATCAAGGACTCATTACAGAGTCCCATGACACCACCCACGACTCTCTATGTCAAAACATTCAAAAGTTATAGCAGAAAATAGGGACAACCAATCAGAAAAAGGGACTGGGCTAATTAAGGCCAACGAAGCTTAAGAACTCAGTACAAAGTCCCATGACACCACCCACGACTTCCTATGTCAAACCATTAAAAAGTTATAGCAGAAAAAAGGGACAACCAATCAGAAGAAGAGGCGGGGCTAATTCTGGCCAATGAAGGTCAAGGACTCCATAAAGAATCTGATGACACCACCCACGACTCTCTATGTCAAACCATTCCAATGTTATAGCAGAAAATCAGGACAGCCAATCAGAAGAAGGGGCGGGGCTAATTAAGGCCAATTATGGTCAAGGACTCAATGCCGAGTCCCATGACACCACCCACGACTCTCTATGTCAAACCTTTCAAAAGTTATGGCAGAAAAAAGTATTCTAGGGGGCGCTGTTGAGCCGTGAGGACACGCCCATTAATGCAAACCATGAAAAAAAAAATCAGATCACTCAAATGAACGACGATCATACAGGACAGCTGTATCTCATGGTCCAGAATGTATGATATTATATTAATCTATTATACCATATTATATTACATGTTGTTATTTCATATTAGCGTACCCAGTAATATAGCATATTGTATTATTGCATTGTATGTTGCTTCATTTCATATATTTTTGACTGTATTATATTGTAAAATTATATATCATAGCGATTGCATTATTATATAATTTCAATTTATAACACTAATATACAATTCCTCACACACACACACTCCTTCCAAATGTTTCTTTTTTTTCTCCATTATGACAATTGTATGCTGTCATCCGTTATGTTTTTTGTTTTTAAGCTTGTTATGTCTGTTATTCAAATATATTAATACATTCATTAATATGCTATACTGTATTTTGTATTGTGTATATTGTGTGTGTGTGTGTATATATATATATATATATATATATATATATATATATATATATATATATATATATATATATATATATATATATATATATATATATATATATATATATATATATATTGTGTGTGTGTGTGTATATATATATATATATATATATATATATATATATATATATATATATATATATATATATATATATATATGTGTGTGTGTGTGTGTGTGTATACCTGAAGTGTGACTACCTGCAGAACGTATTTTAGCATGAAAGCTTGCATATTTAACGTACATCAAGCATCCTGTATCATAGCTACATGTCTGCCGTTTGTAACAAAGCAAACCGCGTGAAAATCGGTTGAAAATCAAGTGAGTTATAGTTATTTTACTTATGCAGACACCTCCTTCCACAATAGAAGTGAACGCTCTAGAGTTAAAGCGATACCGATCCAAGATGGCGGCCACGCCCGACGTTCTCAGGCAGTCAATGCGGCGCCTCGACCAAGATGGCGGCCGCGCTGAACATCAGCCCCTCCCCCCGCGGGAGCTGCGCGCGCAAACTCCACTCAAATTCAAAAGTTATGGCAGAAAATCGGGACAACCAATCAGAAGAAGGGGAAAGAGAAAAGTAATGTGCGTCGTCACAGGACAGAGACGAACATTTTGATGTAAAAAAAACACAAAAATTGCTGACAAAACCTTTGGCATATCAAGCCAGGCTTGAACTCTCGACCTCTGGCAGCAAAGACCGCAATAATCTGGCTGAGCTAAGTCTCAGCTATTCCTTTTATTTGACCTACTGGCTTAGGACAGACCAACATAGCGATAAAATGTCTGGAACTTTTTTTTCCTAATTTTTTAAATATTTGTAAGTTATAAATATTAGTAAAACCCTAGTATTTAAATTATTACTTTTTCTGTAACCATTCTGCCAAGGTTGTAACCGGGCTGAGCCGGGAATATTTCTGAAGTCACCACATTACAGGGAGCTGATTGGTCGGGGGGCGGGGCCGTCATCACCCTACTCGCCACTGATTGGTCGGGGGGCGGGGCCGTCATCACCCTACTCGCCACTGATTGGTCGGGGGGCGGGGCCGGCAGACGTTTGAATCAGGAAGCGGGACTCTCTATGTCAAACCATTCCAAAGTTATAGCAGAAAATCGGGACAACCAATCAGAAGAAGGGGCGGGACTAATTAAGCCCAACGAAGCTTAAGAACTCATTACAGAGTCCCATGACACCAACCACGACTTCCTATGTCAAACCATTCAAAAGTAATGGCAGATAAAAGTATTCTAGGGGGCGCTGTTGAGCCGTTAGGCCACGCCCATTAATGCAAACCATGAAATATCAAATTTATCACCAAGTCTGGCTTGCATGCAAAATTTGGTGACTTTTGGAGAACTATCAAATATGGACCAATCACATGAAGGGGGGGCGCGCCTTTTGGCATCTAGCGTCGCCACGGTAACACTTTTGAAAGAGAAAAGTAATGCGTGGTGTCGCAGGATGTAGACGCACATTTTGATGTATAACACACCTGGGTGCACGTTACGGTTCGGGCTGAATTAACTGCCGAAGGAATGGCATAAATTTCGCCAAAATGACACAATTTATTCAAAATGGCCGACATCCTGTTCGGTTTCGGCCATGGCTCCAAGAGACTTTTCTTTAAG
Organism: Cololabis saira; assembly: GCF_033807715.1. Classification (NCBI taxonomy): domain Eukaryota; kingdom Metazoa; phylum Chordata; class Actinopteri; order Beloniformes; family Belonidae; genus Cololabis; species Cololabis saira. The sequence continues at coordinate 15,202,794 of NC_084595.1, read as the reverse complement.
TTGTGCCATGATACAGGTGTGTAGCGATTTTCGTGCATGTACGTCAAACCGTATTGTGGGGCTTGAGGCACAAAGTTTTCCGGGGGGCGCTGTTCAGCCATTTTGCCACGCCCATTAATGCAAACCATGAAATATCAAATTTATCGCCAGGCCTGGCTTGCATGCCAAATTTGGTGCCTTTTGGGGAACTATCAAATATGGACCAATCAGATGAAGGGGGGGTGCGCTTGTTGGCGTCTAGCGTCGCCACGGTAACACTTTTCAAAGAGAAAAGTAATGCGTGTAGTCGCAGGATGGAGACGCACATTTTGATGTATAACACATCTGGGTTTACGATACGGTTCGGGCTGAATTAATTCTCGAAGGAATGGCATATATTGCTCCAAAATTACGCGATTAATTCAGAATGTTCAAAATGGCCGACTTCCTGTTCGGTTTCGGCCATGGCGCCAAGAGACTTTTCTTTTAGTTGCGACATGATACAGGAGTGTACCGATTTTCGTTCAGGTACGTCAAACCGTATTATGGGGCTTGAGGCGCAAAGTTTTTTCTGTCTGAAGCAACGAGATGAAGGGTGGGCGCGCTTTTTGGCGTCTAGCGTCGCCACGGTAACGCTTTTGAAAGAGAAAAGTAATGCGTGTGGTCGCAGGAGGGAGACGCACATTTTGATGTATAACACACTTGGGGGCACGTTACGGTTCGGGCTGAATTAACTTTCGAAGGAATGGCATAAATTTCGCCAAAATGTCACGACTAATTCAAAATGGCCGACATCCTGTTCGGTTTCGGGCATGACCCCAAGAGACTTTTGTTTAAGTTGTCCCATGATACAGGTGTGTAGCGATTTTCGTGCATGTACGTCAAACCGTATCGTGGGGCTTGAGGCACAAAGTTTTCAAGGGGGCGCTGTTGAGCCATTTTGCCACGCCCATTAATGCAAACCTTTAAATATCAAATTTTTCGCCAGGCCTGACTAGGGTGCAAAATTTGGTGACTTTTTGGGCATGTTAAGGGGGGCAAAAAGGCCTTCACTTTGTCAGGAAAATAATAATAATAATAATAATTAAAGCTGCAAGCAGCGATGAACGGGCCCTCGCACTCACGTCCACCGCCCCCCATAAGCATATCAGAAATGACACCACCCACGACTCTCTATGTCAACCCATTCAAAAGTTATAGCAGAAAAAAGGAACAACCAATCAGAGGAAGGGGCGGGGCTAATTCAGGCCAATGAAGGTCAAGGACTCATTACAGAGTCCCATGACACCACCCACAACTTCCTATGTCAAACCATTCAAAAGTTATGGCAGAGAAAAGTATTCTAGGGGGCGCTGTTGAGCCGTTAGGCCACGCCCATTAATGCAAACCATTAAATATCAAATGTATCACCAGGCCTGGCTTGCATGCAAAATTTGGTGACTTTTGGAGAACTATCAAATATGGACCAATCAGATGAAGGGGACGAGCGCTTTTTCACGTCTAGCGTCGCCACGGTAACACTTTTGAAAGAGAAAAGTAATGTGCGTCGTCGCAGGAAAGAGACGCACATCTTGATGTAAAAAAAACACAAAATTTGCTTACAAAAATTTCGGCATCCTGCCAGGCTCGAACTCCCAACCACCGGCACCAAAGATCGCAATGATCTGGTTGAGCTACATCTCAGCTGATACCTCACTTTGACTTACTGGCTTAGGACAGGCCAAGATAGCGATATAATGTCTGGAACTTTTTTTTCCTAATTTTTTAAATATTTGTAAGGTATAAATATTAGTAAAACACTACTATTTTATTATTACTTTTTCTGTAACCATTCTACCGAGGTTCTAACCGGGCTGAGCACGGGACTATTTCTAACGTCACCACATTACAACAGCTGATTGGTCGGGGGGCGGGGCCGTCATCACCCTACTCGCCACTGATTGGTCGGGGGGCAGGGCCGTCATCACCCTACTCGCCACTGATTGGTCGGGGGGCGGGGCCGGCAGACTTTTGAATCAGGAAGCGGGAGTCAAACCATTAAAAAGTTATAGCAGAAAAAAGGGACAACCAATCAGAAGAAGGGGCGGGGCTAATTAAGGCCAACGAAGCTTAAGGACTCATTACTGAGTCCCATGACACCACCCACAACTTCCTATGTCAAACCATTCAAAAGTTATGGCAGAGAAAAGTATTCTAGGGGGCGCTGTTGAGCCGTTAGGCCACGCCCATTAATGCAAACCATGAAATATCAAATGTATCGCCAAGTCTGACTTGCATGCAAAATTTGATTACTTTTGGAGAACTATCAAATATGGACCAATCAGATGAAGGGGACGAGCGCTTTTTCACGTCTAGCGTCGCCACGGTAACACTTTTGAAAGAGAAAAGTAATGTGCGTCGTCGCAGGAAAGAGACGCACATGTTGATGTAAAAAAAACACAAAATTAGCTTACAAAAATGTCAGCATCCTGCCAGGCTCGAACTCCCAACCACCGGCACCAAAGACCGCAATGATCTGGTTGAGCTATATCTAAGGTGATACCTCACTTTGACTTACTGGCTTAGTACAGACCAAGATAGCGATATAATGTCTGGAACTTTTTTTTCCTAATTTTTTAAATATTTGTAAGGTATAAATATTAGTAAAACACTACTATTTTATTATTACTTTTTCTGTAACCATTCACCGAGGTTCTAACCGGGCTGAGCACGGGACTATTTCTAACGTCACCACATTACATCAGCTGATTGGTCGGGGGGCGGGGCCGTCATCACCCTACTCGCCACTGATTGGTCGGGGGGCGGGGCCGTCATCACCCTACTCGCCACTGATTGGTCGGGGGGCGGGGCCGGCAGACGTTTGAATCAGGAAGCGGGAGTCAAACCATTAAAAAGTTATAGCAGAAAAAAGGGACAACCAATCAGAAGAAGGGGCGGGGCTAATTAAGGCCAACGAAGCTTAAGGACTCATTACTGAGTCCCATGACACCACCCACAACTTCCTATGTCAAACCATTCAAAAGTTATGGCAGATAAAAGTATTCTAGGGGGCGCTGTTGAGCCGTTAGGCCACGCCCATTAATGCAAACCATGAAATATCACATTTATCGCCAGGCCTGGCTTGCATGCAAATTTTGGTGACTTTTGGAGAACTATCAAATATGGACCAATCAGATGAAGGGTGGGTGCGCTTTTTCGCGTCTAGCGTCGCCACGGTAACACTTTTGAAAGAGAAAAGTAATGCGTGGTGTCGCACGATGGAGACGCACATTTTGGTGTATAACACACCTGGGTGCACGTTACGGTTCGGGCTGAATTAACTGCCGAAGGAATGGCATAAATTGCGCCAAAATTACACAATTAATTCAAAATGGCCGACATCCTGTTCGGTTTCGGCCATGGCTCCAAGAGACTTTTCTTTAAGTTGTGCCATGATACAGGTGTGTACCGATTTTCGTGCATGTACGTCAAACCGTATTGTGGGGCTTGAGGCACAAAGTTTTCCGGGGGGCGCTGTTGAGCCATTTTGCCACGCCCATTAATGCAAACCATGAAATATCAAATTTATCGCCAGGCATGGCTTGCATGCCAAATTTGGTGCCTTTTGGGGAACTATCAAATATGGACCAATCAGATGAAGGGGGGGTGCGCTTGTTGGCGTCTAGCGTCGCCACGGTAACACTTTCGAAAGAGAAAAGTAATGCGTGTAGTCGCAGGATAGAGACACATATTTTGATGTATAACACATCTGGGTTCACGATACGGTTCGGGCTGAATTAACTCTCGAAGGAATGGCATATATTGCTCCAAAATTACGCAATTAATTCAGAATGTTCAAAATGTCCAACTTCCTGTTCGGTTTCGGCCATGGCGCCAAGAGACTTTTCTTTTAGTTGCAACATGATACAGGTGTGTACCGATTTTCGTTCATGTACGTCAAACCGTATTATGGGGCTTGAGGCACAAAGTTTTTTCTGTCGAACCAATCAGATGAAGGGTGGGCGCGCTTTTTGGCGTCTAGCGCCGCCACGGTAACGCTTTTGAAAGAGAAAAGTAATGCGTGTTGTCGCAGGATGGATACGCACATTTTGATGTATAACACACTTGGGGGCACGTTACGGTTCGGGCTGAATTAACTTTCGAAGGAATGGCATAAATTTCGCCAAAATGACACGACTAATTCAAAATGGCCGACATCCTGTTCGCTTTCGCGCATGACCCCAAGAGACTTTTGTTTAAGTTGTCCCATGATACAGGTGTGTACCGATTTTCGTGCATGTACGTCAAACCGTATCGTGGGGCTTGAGGCACAAAGTTTTCAAGGGGGCGCTGTTGAGCCATTTTGCCACGCCCATTAATGCAAACCTTTAAATATCAAATTTTTCGCCAGGCCTGACTAGGGTGCAAAATTTGGTGACTTTTTGGGCATGTTAAGGGGGGCAAAAAGGCCTTCACTTTGTCAGGAAAATAATAATAATAATAATTAAAGCTGCAAGCAGCGATGAACGGGCCCTCGCACTCACGGCCACCGCCCCCCATAAGCATATCAGAAATGACACCACCCACGACTTCCTATGTCAAACCATTCAAAAGTTATAGCAGAAAAAAGGGACAACCAATCAGAAGAAGGGGCGGGGCTAATTCAGGCCAATGAAGGTCAAGGACTCCATACAGAATCTGATGACACCACCCACGACTTTCTATGTCAAACCATTCAAAAGTTATAGCAGAAAATCGGGACAACCAATCAGAAGAAGGGGCGGGGCTAATGAAGTCCAACGAAGCTTAAGAACTCATTACAGAGTCCCATGACACCACCCACGACTTCCTATGTCAAACCATTAAAACGTTATAGCAGAAAAAAGGGACAACCAATCAGAAGAAGGGGCGGGGCTAATTCAGGCCAATGGAGGTCAAGGACTCCATAAAGAATCTGATGGCACCACCCACGACTCTCTATGTCAAACCATTCCAAAGTTATAGCAGAAAATCGGGACAACCAATCAGAAAAAGGGGCGGGGCTAATTAAGGCCAACGAAGCTTAAGGACTCATTACAGAGTCCCATGACACGACCCACAACTTCCTATGTCAAACAATTAAAAAGTTATAGCAGAAAAAAGGGACAACCAATCAGAAGAAGGGGCGGGGCTAATTCAGGCCAACGAAGCTTAAGGACTCATTACAGAGTCCCATGACACCACCCACAACTTCCTATGTCAAACCATTCAAAAGTTATGGCAGAGAAAAGTATTCTAGGGGGCGTTGTTGAGCCGTTAGGCCACGCCCATTAATGCAAACCATGAAATATCAAATGTATCACCAGGCCTGGCTTGCATGCAAAATTTGGTGACTTTTGGAGAACTATCAAATATGGACCAATCAGATGAAGGGGGGGTGCACTTGTTGGCGTCTAGCGTCGCCACGGTAACGCTTTTGAAAGAGAAAAGTAATGCGTGGTGTCGTAGGATGGAGACGCACATTTTGATGTATAACACACCTGGGTGCACGTTACGGTTCGGGCTGAATTAACTGCCGAAGGAATGGCATAAATTTCGCCAAAATGACACAATTTATTCAAAATGGCCGACATCCTGTTCGGTTTGGGCCATGGCTCCAAGAGACTTTTCTTTAAGTTGTTCCATAATACAGGTGTGTAGCGATTTTCGTGCATGTACGTCAAACCGTATTGTGGGGCTTGAGGCACAAAGTTTTCCGGGGGGCGCTGTTGAGCCATTTTGCCACGCCCATTAATGCAAACCATGAAATATCAAATGTATCGCCAGGCCTGGCTTGCATGCCAAATTTGGTGCCTTTTGGGGAACTATCAAATATGGACCAATCAGATGAAGGGGGGGTGCGCTTGTTGGCGTCTAGCGTCGCCACGGTAACACTTTTGAAAGAGAAAAGTAATGCGTGTAGTCGCAGGATGGAGACGCACATTTTGATGTATAACACATCTGGGTTCACGATACGGTTCGGGCTGAATTAACTCTCGAAGGAATGGCATAAATTGCGCCAAAGTGACACGATTAATTCAAAATGGCCGACTTCCTGTTCGGTTTCGGGCATGACGCCAAGAGACTTTTCTTTAAGTTGTCTCATGATACAGGTGTGTACCGATTTTCGTGCATGTACGTCAAACCGTATCGTGGGGCTTGAGGCACAAAGTTTTCAAGGGGGCGCTGTTGAGCCATTTTGCCACGCCCATTAATGCAAACCATTAAATATCAAATTTTTCGCCAGGCCTGACTTGGGTGCAAAATTTGGTGACTTTTTGGGCATGTTAAGGGGGGCAAAAAGGCCATCACTTTGTCAGAAGAAAAAAAAAAAAAATAATAATAATAATAATTAAAGCTGCAAGCAGCGATGAACGGGCCCTCGCACTCACGGCCACCGCCCCCATAAGCATATCAGAAATGACACCACCCACGACTTCCTATGTCAAACCATTCAAAAGATATAGCAGAAAAAAGGGACAACCAATCAGAAGAAGGGGCGGGGCTAATTCAGGCCAATGAAGGTCAAGGACTCCATACAGAATCTGATGACACCACCCACGACTCTCTATGTCAAACCATTCAAAAGTTATAGCAGAAAATCGGGTGATTGGTCCTATCAAATATGGACCAATCAGATGAAGGGGACGATCGCTTTTTCGCATCTAGCCTCGCCACGGTAACACTTTTGAAAGAGAAAAGTAATGTGCTTCGTCGCAGGACAGAGACGCACATTTTGATAAAAAAAAACACAAAAATTGATTACAAAATTTTCGGCGTACAGCCAGGCTCGAACTCCCGACCTCTGGCATCAAAGACCGATATGCTCTGGCTGAGCTACGTCTCAGCCATTCCTTTTGCTTTGACTTACTGGCTTAGGAGAGACCAACATAACAAAAAAATGTCTGGAACTTTTTTTCCTAATTTTTTAAATATTTGTAAGGTATAAATATTAGTAAAACAGTACTATTTTATTTATTACTCTTTCTGTAACCATTCTACCGAGGTTCTAACCGGGCTGAGCACGGGACTATTTCTGACGTCACCACATTACAACAGCTGATCGGTCGGGGGGCGGGGCCGTCATCACCCTACTCGCCACTGATTGGTCAGGGGGCGGGGCCGTCATCACCCTACTCGCCACTGATTGGTCGGGGGGCGGGGCCGGCAGACGTTTGAATCAGGAAGCGTGAGTCAAACCATTAAAAAGTTATAGCAGGAAAAAGGGACAACCAATCAGAAGAAGGGGCGGGGCTAATTAAGGCCAACGAAGCTTAAGAACTCATTACAGAGTCCCATGACACAACCCACGACTTCCTATGTCAAACCATTCCAATGTTATAGCAGAAAATCGGGACAACCAATCAGAAGAAGGGGCGGGGCTAATTAAGGCCAACGAAGCTTAAGGACTCATTACAGAGTCCCATGAGACCACCCACAACTTCCTATGTCAAACCATTCAAAAGTTATGGCAGATAAAAGTATTCTAGGGGGCGCTGTTGAGCCGTTAGGCCACGCCCATTAATGCAAACCATGAAATATCAAATTTATCGCCAAGTCTGTCTTGCATGCCAAATTTGGTGCCTTTTGGGGAACTATCAAATATGGACCAATCAGATGAAGGGGGGGTGCGCTTGTTGGCGTCTAGCGTTGCCACGGTAACACTTTTGAAAGAGAAAAGTAATGCGTGTAGTCGCAGGATGGAGACGCACATTTTGATGTATAACACATCTGGGTTCACGATACGGTTCGGGCCGTATTAATTCTCGAAGGAATGGCATATATTGCTCCAAAATTCCGCGATTAATTCAGAATGTTCAAAATGGCCGACTTCCTGTTCTGTTTCGGCCATGGCGCCAAGAGACTTTTCTTTAAGTAGTGACATGATACAGGTGTGTAGCGATTTTCGTTCATGTACGTCAAACCGTATTGTGGGGCTTGAGGCGCAAAGTTTTTTCTGTCTGAACCAATCAGATGAAGGGTGGGTGCGCTTTTCGGCGTCTAGCGTCGCCACGGTAACACTTTTGAAAGAGAAAAGTAATGCGTGGTGTCGGAGGATGGAGACGCACATTTTGATGTATAACACACCTGGGTGCACGTTACGGTTCGGGCCGTATTAACTGCCGAAGGAAGGCATAAATTTCGCCAAAATGACACGATTAATTCAAAATGGCCGACTTCCTGTTCGGTTTCTCGACTTGACGCCCAGAGACTTTTCTTTAAGTTGGGCCATGATACAGGTGTGTACCGATTTTCGTGCATGTACATCAAAACGTATCGTGGGGCTTGAGGCACAAAGTTTTCAAGGGGGCGCTGTTGAGCCATTTTGCCACGCCCATTAATGCAAACCATGAAATATCAAATTTATCGCCAGGCCTGGCTTGCATGCAAAATTTGATGACTTTTGGAGAACTATCAAATATGGACCAATCAGATGAAGGGGGGCACGCTTTTTGGCGTCTATCGTCGCCACGGCAACACTTTTGAAAGAGAAAAGTAATGCGCGTAGTCGCAAGATGAAGACGCACATTTTGATGTATAACACACCTGGGTGCACGTTACGGTTCGGGCCGTATTAATTCTCGAAGGAATGGCATGTATTGCTCCAAAATTACGTGATTAATTCAGAATGTTCAAAATGGCCGACTTCCTGTTCGGTTTCGGCCATGGCACCAAGAGACTTTTCTTTAAGTTGCGACATGATACAGGTGTGTACCGATTTTTGTTCATGTACGTCAAAGCGTATTATGGGGCTTGAGGCGCAAAGTTTTTTCTGCCTGAACCAATCAGATGAAGGGTGGGCGCGCTTTTTGGCGTCTAGCGTCACCACGGTAACGCTTTTGAAAGAGAAAAGTAATGCGTGGTGTCGGAGGATGGAGACTCACATTTTGATGTATAACACTTGGGGGCACGTTACAGTTCGGGCCGTATTAACTGCCGAAGGAATGGCATAAATTGCGCCAAAGTGACACGATTAATTAAAAATGGCCGACATCCTGTTCGGTTTCGGGCATGACTCTAAGAGACTTTTCTTTAAGTTGTGCCATGATACAGGTGTGTACCGATTTTCGTGCAAGTACGTCAAACCGTATCGTGGGGCTTGAGGCACAAAGTTTTCCGGGGGGCGCTGTTGAGCCATTTTGACACGCCCATTAATGCAAACAATAAAATATCAAATTTTTCGCCAGGCCTGACTTGGGTGCAAAATTTGGTGACTTTTTGGGCACGTTTAGGGGGGCAAAAAGGCCCTCCTTTCGTCAGAAAAATAATAATAATAATAACTAGAAAATTTCTGGAAATTTTGATATGGGCATGCCCTACCGCCCATTCGTCCCCTCTCGCTGCTTTGGTTTGGGGCTGTAGTGGTTGTGTTCGGGGTGGTTCTGTCAGTTTGAGGTGTTTACGGTTGTATTGCATTCATTCCTGTGCTCCCTATAGTTATTAATGGGGTGCACTTTCTGGCGTCCAGCGTCCCCACGGCAACGCTTTTGACTGAGAAAAGTAATGCCCATCGAGGCACGATGGAGAAGCATCTAACGATGTATGCCATGCATGGGTGCACGTTCTGGTTCAGACTATGTTAACGGATAGGGTTTTTTTTTCACCATGGTAAAAAACCCCATCCGAATGAATGGGGCCACTTGGCATGGATTTTGACAAAAAATTTCCTTAAATGCCAGCTTCATGAAATTTGAATATGTTGAAGTCCACAGCGTGCCAAGTTAGGGAACATTTGTACGATGTCTCTACGATAACCTGTTGCCTAGCAACAAGCGTCCAAAGTAAAACGGAAATTTAAAAAAAACCTGAAAGGTAAATATCGCAAAAACTGTAATACTTGGCATAATGAGCTTGTAGGTACCGTTAGGGACAATCGGGCCGAGTGTTTGAAAGTTTGAACGATGTCTCTACGACAAAGTTCGGCCGAGCAATAAACGTCCGAATTTTCGCCTTTTTTTTTGCTTTTTGGCGTCTAGCGTTGCCACGGTAACACTTTTTACTGAGAAAAGTAATGCCCATCGAGGAACGATGGAGACGCATCCAACAATGTATGCCATGCATGGGTGCATGTTCCGGTTCAGGCTATGTTAACGGATACGTTTTTTTTTCACCATGGTAAAAACCCCCATCCGAATGAATGGGGCCATTGGGCCTGGATTTTGACATAACATTTCCTTAAATCCCAGCTTCATGAAATTTGAGTATGTTGAAGTCCACAGCGTGCCGAGTCGGGAAACATTTGTACGATGTCTCTACGATAACCTGTTGCCTAGCCACAAGCGTCCAAAGTCAAACGGAAAAAAAAATAAAAAATAAAGGTCAATATCACAAAAACTGTAATACTTGGCATAATAAGGTTGTACGGTCGGTTAGGGACAATCGGACCGAGTGTTTGAAAGTTTGAACGATGTCTCTACGATAAAGTTCGGCCGAGCAATAAGCGTGGGAATTTTCGCCTTTTTTTTTGCTTTTTGGCAACTAGCGTTGCCACGGTAACCCCTATTACGGAGAAAAGTAATGCCCATCGAGGCATGATGGAGACGCATCCAACGATGTATGCCATGCATGGGTGCACGTTCCGGTTCGGGCCGCATTAACGGACGAAAAAAAGTGCGGAATAAGAATAATAATAAAAAGAAAAGGGAAACCTTTTCTAGATACTAATATATCGCCTTCATTTTCATGTTTTTCCTCGTTTTTCCGGCCGTGTTTTATTTTTTGGGGAATTTTTTTTTCCACATCCGAGCGGGGACATGCTGTACACCCGCTGGTGCACAGTGGGACTTTTGCGACTTTAGCTTGTTAGCAAAACGCTAGCAACATTGCCCTTTGGGCCATTCTGGACGATTGCAATATGGTCATGCCACTACTTGGCATGCCCATAATAACGCGAAGAATTCCTACAGATACAATAGGGCCTTCGCACTGAAGGTGCTCGGGCCCTAAAAATTCCTGCAAATACAATAGGGCCTTCGCACTGCAAGTGCTCGGGCCCTAATAATAATAAAAATTCCTGCAAATACAATAGGGCCTTCGCTCTGAAGGTGCTCGGGCCCTAATTAAAGCTGCAAGCAGCGATGAACGGGCCCTCGCACTCACGGCCACCGCCCCCCATAAGCATATCAGAAACGACACCACCCACGACTTCCTATGTCAAACCATTCAAAAGTTATAGCAGAAAAAAGGGACAACCAATCAGAAGAAGGGGCGGGGCTAATTCAGGCCAATGAAGGTCAAGGACTCCATACAGAATCTAATGACACCACCCACGACTCTCTATGTCAAACCATTCCAAAGTTATAGCAGAAAATCGGGACAACCAATCAGAAGAAGGGGCGGGGCTAATTAAGGCCAACGAAGCTTAAGAACTCATTACAGAGTCCCATGACACCACCCACGACCTCCTATGTCAAACCATTAAAAAGTTATAGCAGAAAAAAGGGACAACCAATCAGAAGAAGGGGCGGGGCTAATTCATGCCAATGAAGGTCAAGGACTCCATAAATAATGTGATGACACCACCCAGGACTCCCTATGTGAAACCATTCAAAAGTTATGGCAGAGAAAAGTATTCTAGGGGGCGCTGTTGAGCCGTTAGGCCACGCCCATTAATGCAAACCATGAAATATCAAATGTATCGCCAGGCCTGGCTTGCATGCAAAATTTGGTGACTATCAAATATGGACCAATCAGATGAAGGGGGGGCGTGCCTTTTGGCGTCTAGCGTCGCCATGGTAACACTTTTGAAAGAGAAAAGTAATGCGTGGTGTCGCAGGATGGAGACGCACATTTTGATGTATAACACTCCTGGGTGAACGTTACGGTTCGGGCCGTATTAATTGCCGAAGGAATGGCATAAATTTCGCCAAAATTACACAATTAATTCAAAATGGCCGACTTCCTGTTCGGTTTCGGCCATGGCTCCAAGAGACTTTTCTTTAAGTTGTGCCATGCTACACGTGTGTAGCGATTGTCGTGCATGTACGTCAAACCGTATCGTGGGGCTTGAGGCACAAAGTTTTCCGGGGGGCGCTGTTCAGCCATTTTGCCACGCCCATTAATGCAAACCATGAAATATCAAATTTATCGCCAGGCCCTGCTTGCATGCCAAATTTGGTGCCTTTTGGGGAACTATCAAATATGGACCAATCAGATGAAGGGGGGGCACGCTTGTTGGCGTCTAGCGTCGCCACGGTAACACTTTTGAAAGAGAAAAGTAATGCGCGTAGTCGCAGGATAGAGACGCACATTTTGATGTATAACACATCTGGGTTCATGATACGGTTCGGGCCGTATTAATTCCCGAAGGAATGGCATATATTGCTCCAAAATTACGTGATTCATTCAGAATGTTCAAAATGGCCGACTTCCTGTTCGGTTTCGACCATGGAGCCAAGAGACTTTTCTGTAAGTTGCAACATGATACAGGTGTGTACCGACTTTCGTTCATGTACGTCAAACCGTATTATGGGGCTTGAGGCGCAAAGTTTTTTCTGTCTGAACCAATCAGATGAAGGGTGGGCGCGCTTTTTGGCGTCTAGCGTCGCCACGGTAACGCGTTTGAGAGAGAAAAGTAATGCGTGGTGTCGGAGGATGGAGACGCACATTTTGATGTATAACACACCTCGGTGCTCGTTACGGTTCGGGCCGTATTAACTGCCGAAGGAATGGCATAAATTTCGCCAAAATGACACGACTAATTCAAAATGGCCGACATCCTGTTCGGTTTCGGGCATGACGCCAAGAGACTTTTCTTTAAGTTACGTCATGATACAGGCGTGTACCGATTTTCGTGCATGTACGTCAAACCGTATCGTGGGGCTTGAGGCACAAAGTTTTCAAGGGGGCGCTGTTGAGCCATTTTGCCACGCCCATTAATGCAAACCATTAAATATCAAATTTTTCGCCTGGCCTGGCTTGGGTGCAAAATTTGGTGACTTTTTGGGCACGTTTAGGGGGGCAAAAAGGCCCTCCTTTCGTCAGAAAAATAATAAGAATAATTAAAGCTGCAAGCAGCGATGAACGGGCCCTCGCACTCACGGCCACCGCCCCCCATAAGCATATCAGAAAAGACACCACCCACGACTTCCTATGTCAAACCATTCAAAAGTTATAGCAGAAAAAAAGGGACAACCAATCAGAAGAAGGGGCGGGGTTAATTAAGGCCAACGAAGCTTAAGAACTCATTACAGAGTCCCATGACACCACCCAAGACTTCCTATGTCAAACTATTCAAAAGTTATAGCAGAAAAAAGGGACAACCAATCAGAAGAAGGGGCGGGGCTAATTTAGGCCAATGAAGGTCAAGGACTCCATAAAGAATCTGATGACCCCACCCACGACTCCCTATGTCAAACCATTCCAAAGTTATAGCAGAAAATCGGGACAACCAATCAGAAGAAGGGGCGGGGCTAATTAAGGCCAACGAAGCTTAAGGACTCATTACAGAGTCCCATGACACCACCCACAACTTCCTATGTCAAACCATTCAAAAGTTATGGCAGATAAAAGTATTCTAGGGGGCGCTGTTGAGCCGTTAGGCCACGCCCATTAATGCAAACCATGAAATATCAAATTTATCGCCAAGTCTGGCTTGCGTGCAAAATTTGGTGACTTTTGGAGAACTATCAAATATGGACCAATCACATGAAGGGCGGGCGCGCCTTTTGGCGTCTAGCGTCGCCACGGTAACACTTCTGAAAGAGAAAAGTAATGCGTGGTGTCGCAGGATGTAGACGCACATTTTGATGTATAACACACCTGGGTGCACGTTACGGTTGGGGCTGAATTAACTGCCGAAGGAATGGCATAAATTTCGCCAAAATGACACAATTTATTCAAAATGGCCGACATCCTGTTAGGTTTCGGCCATGGCTCCAAGAGACTTTTCTTTAAGTTGTGCCATGATACAGGTGTGTACCGATTTTCGTGCATGTACGTCAAACCGTATTGTGGGGCTTGAGGCACAAAGTTTTCCGGGGGGCGCTGTTGAGCCATTTTGCCACGTCCATTAATGCAAACCATGAAATATCAAATTTATCGCCAGGCCTGGCATGCATGCCAAATTTGGTGCCTTTTGGGGAACTATCAAATATGGACCAATCAGATGAAGGGGGGGTGCGCTTGTTGGCGTCTAGCGTCGCCACGGTAACACTTTTGAAAGAGAAAAGTAATGCGTGTAGTCGCAGGATGGAGACGCACATTTTGATGTATAACACACCTGGGTTCACGATACGGTTCGGGCTGAATTAACTCTCGAAGGAATGGCATAAATTGCGCCAAAGTGACACGATTAATTCAAAATGGCCGACTTCCTGTTCGGTTTCAGGCATGACGCCAAGAGACTTTTCTTTAAGTTGTCCCATGATACACGTGTGTACCGATTTTCGTGCATGTACGTCAAACCGTATCGTGGGGCTTGAGGCACAAAGTTTTCAAGGGGGCGCTGTTGAGCCATTTTACCACGCCCATTAATGCAAACCATTAAATATCAAATTTTTCGCCAGGCCTGACTTGGGTGCAAAATTTGGTGACTTTTTGGGCATGTTAAGGGGGGCAAAAAGGCCATCACTTTGTCAGAAGAAAAAAAAAAAAAATAATAATAATAATAAAAATTCCTGCAAATACAATAGGGCCTTCGCACTGCAAGTGCTCGGGCCCTAATAATAAAAAAAATACAAATAATTCCTACAGATACAATAGGGCCTTCGCACTGAAGGTGCTCGGGCCCTAATAATAAAAATTCCTGCAAATACAATAGGGCCTTCGCACTGCAAGTGCTCGGGCCCTAATAATAATAAAAATTCCTGCAAATACAATAGGGCCTTCGCACTGCAAGTGCTCGGGCCCTAAAAATACAAATAATTCCTACAGATACAATAGGGCCTTCGCACTGAAGGTGCTCGGGCCCTAATTAAAGCTGCAAGCAGCGATGAACGGGCCCTCGCACTCACGTCCACCGCCCCCCATAAGCATATCAGAAATGACACCACCCACGACTCTCCATGTCAAACCATTCAAAAGTTATGGCAGAAAAAAGGAACAACCAATCAGAAGAAGGGGCGGGGCTAATTCAGGCCAATGAAGGTCAAGGACTTAATACCGAGTCCCATGACACCACCCACGACTCTTTATGTCAAACCATTCAAAAGTTATGACAGAGAAAAGTATTCTAGGGGGCGCTGTTGAGCCGTTAGGCCACGCCCATTAATGCAAACCATTAAATATCAAATTTATCACCAGGCCTGGCTTGCATGCAAATTTTGGTGACTTTTGGAGAACTATCAAGTATGGACCAATCAGATGAAGGGGACGAGCGCTTTTTCGCGTCTAGCGTCGCCACGGTAACACTTTTGAAAGAGAAAAGTAATGTGCGTCGTCGCAGGACAGAGACGAAAATTTTGATGTAAAAAAAAAAAATTTCGGCCTACAGCCGGTCTCGAACTCCAGACCTCCGGCACCATAGACCATAATGCTCTGGTTGAGCTAAGACTCAACTATTACTTCTAATTTGACTTACTGGCTTAGGTGAGACCAACATAGCGATTTAATGTCTGGAAATTTTTTTCCTAATTTTTTAAATATTTGTAAGGTATAAATATTAGTAAAACACTACTATTTTATTATTACTTTTTCTGTAACCAACCTACCGAGGTTCTAACCGGGCTGAGCACGGGACTATTTCTGATGTCACCACATTACAACAGCTGATTGGTCGGGGGAGGGTCCGTCATCACCCTACTCGCCACGGATTGGTCGGGGGGCGGGGCCGTCATCACCCTACTCGCCACTGATTGGTCGGGGGGCGGGGCCGTCATCACCCTACTCGCCACTGATTGGTCGGGGGGCGGGGCCGGCAGACGTTTGAATCAGGAAGCGGGAGTCAGCGCGAGAGCGACTGGCGGCTCGCGGCGATGTTATTATTAAAAAAAGGACAACCAATCAGAAGAAGGGGCGGGGCTAATTAAGGCCAACGAAGCTTGAGGACTCATTACAGAGTCCCATGACATCACCCACAACTTCCTATGTCAAACCATTCAAAAGTTATGGCAGATAAAAGTATTCTAGGGGGCGCTGTTGAGCCGTTAGGCCACGCCCATTAATGCAAACCATGAAATATCAAATTTATCGCCAAGTCTGGCTTGCATGCAAAAAATGGTGACTTTTGGAGAACTATCAAATATGGACCAATCAGATGAAGGGGAGGCGTGCTTTTTCACGTCTAGCGTCGCCACGGTAACACTTTTGAAAGAGAAAAGTAATGCGTGGTGTTGCAAGATGGAGACGCACATTTTGAGGTATAACACACCTGGGTGCACGTTACGGTTCGGGCCGTATTAATTGCCGAAGGAATGGCATAAATTGCGCCAAAATTACACAATTAATTCAAAATAGCTGACTTCCTGTTCGGTTTCGGCCATGGCTCCAAGAGACCTTTCTTTAAGTTGCGACATGATCCAGGTGTGTACCGATTTTCGTGCATGTACGTCAAACCGTATTGTGGGGCTTGAGGCACAAAGTTTTCCAGGGGGGGGCTGTTGAGCCGTTTTGCCACGCCCATTAATACAAACCATGAAATATGAAATTTATCGCCAGGCCTGGCTTGCATGCAAAATTTGGTGACTTTTGGGGAACTATCAAATATGGATCAATCAGATGAAGGGGGGGCGCGCCTTATGGCATCTAGCGTCGCCACGGTAACACTTTTGAAAGAGAAAAGTAATGCGCGTAGTCGCAGGATAGAGACGCACATTTTGATGTATAACACACCTGGGTGCACGTTACGGTTCGGGCCGTATTAATTCTCAAAGGAATGGCTCATATTGCTCCAAAATTACGCGATTCATTCAGAATGTTCAAAATGGCCGACTTCCTGTTCGGTTTCGGCCATGGCGCCAAGAGACTTTTCTTTAAGTAGCAACATGATAAAGATGTGTACCGATTTTCGTGCATGTACGTCAAACCGTATTGTGGGGCTTGAGGCGCAAAGTTTTTTCTGTCTGAACCAATCAGATCAAGGGTGGGCGGGCTTTTTGGCATCTAGCGTCGCCACGGTAACGCTTTTGAAAGAGAAAAGTAATGCGTGGTGTCGGAGGATGGAGACGCACATTTTGATGTATAACACACCTGGGTGCACGTTAAGGTTCGGGCCGTATTAACTACCGAAGGAATGGCATAAATTGCGCCAAAATGACACGACTAATTCAAAATGGCCGACATCCTGTACGGTTTCGGGCATGACGCCAAGAGACTTTTCTTTAAGTTGTGCCATGATACAGGTGTGTACCGATTTTCGTGCATGTACGTCAAATCGTATCGTGGGGCTTGAGGCACAAAGTTTTCCGGGGGGCGCTGTTGAGCCATTTTGCCACGCCCATTAATGCAAACCATGAAATATCAAATTTTTCGCCAGGCCTGACTTGCATGCAAAATTTGGTGACTTTTTGGGCATGTTTAGGGGGGCAAAAAGGCCTTCCTTTTGTCAGAAAAATAATAATAATAATAAAAAAAAAAATTAAAGCTGCAAGCAGCGATGAACGGGCCCTCGCACTCACGGCCACCGCCCCCCATAAGCATATCAGAAAAGACACCACCCACGACTCCCTATGTCAAACCATTCAAAAGTTATAGCAGAAAAAAGGGACAACCAATCAGAAGAAGGGGCGGGGCTAATTCAGGCCAATGAAGGTCAAGGACTCCATACAGAATCTGACGACACCACCCAGGACTCTCTATGTTAAAACATTCCAAAGTTATAGCAGAAAATCGGGACAACCAATCAGAAGAAGGGGCGGGGCTAATTAAGGCCAACGAAGCTTAAGAACTCAGTACAAAGTCCCATGACACCACCCATGACTTCCTATGTCAAACCATTAAAAAGTTATAGCAGAAAAAAGGGACAACCAATCAGAAGAAGGGGCGGGGCTAATTAAGGCCAACGAAGCTTAAGAACTCAGTACAAAGTCCCATGACACCACCCACGACTTCCTATGTCAAACCATTCAAAAGTTATGGCAGATAAAAGTATTCTAGGGGGCGCTGTTGAGCCATTTTGCCACGCCCATTAATGCAAACCATGAAATATCAAATTTATCGCCAAGCCTGGCTTGCATGTAAAATTTGGTGACTTTTGGAGAACTATCAAATATGGACCAATCAGATGAAGGGGACGCGCGCTTTTTCGCGTCTAGCGTCGCCACGGTAACACTTTTGAAAGAGAAAAGTAATGCGCGTAGTCGCAAGATGAAGACGCACATTTTGAAGTATAACACACCTGGGTGCACGTTACGGTTCGGGCCGTATTAATTGCCGAAGGAATGGCATAAATTGCGCCAAAATTACACAATAAATTAAAAATGGCTGACTTCCTGCTCGGTTTCGGCCATGGCGCCAAGAGACTTTTCTTTAAGTTGCAACATGATGCAAGTGTGTACCGATTTTCATGCATGTACGTCAAACCGTATTGTGGGGCTTGAGGCACGAAGTTTTCCGGGGGCGCTGTTGAGCCATTTTGCCACGCCCATTAATGTAAACCATAAAATATCAAATTTATCGCCAGGCCTGCCTTGCATGCAAAATTTGGTGACTTTTGGGGAACTATCAAATATGGACCAATCAGATGAAGGGGGCCGCGCTTTTTGCCGTCTAGCGTCGCCACGTTAACACTTTTGAAAGAGAAAAGTAATGCGCGTAGTCGCAGGATAGAGACGCACATTTTGATGTATAACACACCTGGGTGCACGTTACGGTTCGGGCCGTATTAATTCTCGAAGGAATGGCATATATTGCTCCAAAATTACGCGATTAATTCAGAATGTTTAAAATGGCCGACTTCCTGTTCGGTTTCGGCCATGGCGCCAAGAGACTTTTCTTTAAGTTGCGACATGATACAGGTGTGTACCGATTTTCGTTCTTGTACGTCACACCGTATTATGGGGCTTGAGGCGCAAAGTTTTTTCGGTCTGAACCAACCAGATGAAGGGGGGGCGCGCTTTTTGGCATCTAGCGTCGCCACGGTAACGCTTTTGAAAGAGAAAAGTAATGCGTGTTGTCGCAGGATGGAGACGCACATTTTGATGTATAACAAACTTGGGTGCACGTTACGGTTCGGGCCGTATTAACTGCCGAAGGAATGGCATAAATTGCGCCAAAGTGACACGATTAATTCAAAATGGCTGACTTCCTGTTCGGTTTCGGCCCTGTCGCCAAGAGACTTTTCTTTAAGTTGTGTACTGATACAGGTGTGTAGCGATTTTCGTGCATGTACGTCAAACCGTATTGTGGGGCTTGAGTCACAAAGTTTTCCGGGGGGCGCTGTTGAGCCATTTTGCCACGCCCATTAATGTAAACCATTAAATATCAAATTTTTCGCCAGGCCTGACTTGCATGCAAAATTTGGTGACTTTTTGGGCACGTTTAGGGGGGCAAAAAGGCCCTCCTTTTGTCAGAAGAAAAAGAAAAAGAAAAAGAAAAAAAAAAATTCCTACAGATACAATAGGGCCTTCGCACTGAAGGTGCTCGGGCCCTAATAATACAAAGAATTCCTGCAAATACAATAGGGCCTTCGCACTGCAAGTGCTCGGGCCCTAAAAATTCCTACAGATACAATAGGGCCTTCGCACTGAAGGTGCTCGGGCCCTAATAACGATATTTATTTATCTATTTATCTGTTTGAAATCTGCTTCTACTTACTTCTATCTGCTAAAGAAGAAGTAGCGTATTCCTCTTTGCATTTATTTTGTCTTAATTTTGATTCTAATTCCAGTTAGAGCGCCCTGAGCGGTGGAAGAAAAATCCACAGAATAGCAGCACCTTTGTATAAGCCGCACGGTTCAAAACCTATGAAAAAAGTAGCGGCTTATAGTCCAGAAAATACGGTATTTAAAAAAAAAGGTTACCAACAAATGTAACCACAATTGTAGCATCTACTCTAATCTCGTACTGGATCTCTAATCTTGCACTGGATAGGAATTTGGTTTCTCTCAACACCTCCAGCCACAGATCAGACTAACGGTCTGACCCAGTGCTGGTGGTGCTTTGAGTCGGTCGAAGTAGCCGAAGGAGCACTTTTGGAAAATGTGTTTGCACTCATCAGTTTGAATAAGGAGAGCTTGCAGGTTCCTGTGTTCATCCAGCTTGGCCTGACCCACTTCTGCAGCAGGAAACACTGTCTGTTCACAGAGAAGAGACTTGCACGAGAATGTTACTGATACTGTTGGAGGAGTTCTGTCAATGTCTCCTTTTTTTTTCTTTTAACTTCATTTATTTTTAGTGCTTGCAAAGACCTTTCTACAACAGCAGAAACAGAAGTCATCCATCCCACAAATACAGGATAAGCACCTGCTGCACATTTGATGTTGGTTTATGTAAGAATGTTTGCTTTAGCCTCTGATTTATTTGTTTTGCTGAGCAGCATCACATCTTGGTTAAAATAGGAGGGATGTGAAGGCCAGAAATTGAGGGGTTGACAACCAGCAACCCAAAGGAGTCACTGCACGTGATGGCATGATGTCTACAGAGATTCAGCAGCGGTGGATATGAGCTCCTGCAAGGGTGAGTTAGACTCTAACCAGGGGGGCAATGTCTGTTTTATAAAGATGAAGACACTATGGAAGTGGGAAAACTGTGGTTGTCTTCATGATCACTAGGGGCTAGCTCCAGAAATGGGTTGATTTTCTATTTAGCAGTTGACTTAGGCCGCGTTCAGACTGCAGGCAAATATCCGATTTTTAGCCCATCCAGATTGAAACTGGATGACTCTTTTGAAGTCTGAACAGTCCCAAACCGCATGATATTCGATTTTTGCAAACCAGATGGAAACCACCTCCGGGAGGTAGTTTCATATCCGATCCATATCGCATTTGGGCAGATGCGTGTCAGTCTGAACAGCTCCAAACACTCAGATCGGATATGACTGTCCCAAACCACCCGCCCATTTCCAGTTGTGGAGCTACTCATCCTTTCACAGAGAGCATGTACAATCTCTGATGTCACGTCAAAAACAATTATTTGTAGTTTAAGTGTTGCAAATTCACATTACAAGTCATGTTTTAATAGCAGAAAAAAAGACCGCATTTCCACGTACGGCGCGCGTCGCCGCGTACCCTACGCCGTAGGCTCTGCGTTGGTGTAACGCAGCACCATAAATCAGCCTTCAGTCGCGCTGTGAGCCTGAACCTGCAGCCCGTCAGCCCCTCTCCTCCTAGGAGGACAGGTTATGGAGCGGGGCTGCCAGTTATTCATTGCTGGTTCGTTTTGTTAACTCTGAGCTTTGTTGGTTGGTTTGTTAGTTTGCTGGTGGTTTTGTTCTGAACACCTTTCTCTGTGACGTCGGGTCCCTCCACCGAGACACAACTTTTGCGGTATGCGTTCATTGTTATGTCTAAAAATGATGCGCAGTGCCGACCCAATCAGGAATGGTACAGATATTTTGGGATTTTTTTATATATAAAAAAAATACATGACTTCACACAATACACGCGCTGGGTGACGCCTCCGCTCCGACGTCGTTGCTACGGCAACCCGTCGGATCAGTCAATGATGTGGCCCAGTCTGAACAGAGCCAGATCCAATATGGACACTTGCTAAAAACAGTGTAGACAGTCAGCCCTGAAAATCGGATATGAGAAGGAATCAGATATATATCAGATTTGCCTGCAG
Organism: Cololabis saira; assembly: GCF_033807715.1. Taxonomy (NCBI): domain Eukaryota; kingdom Metazoa; phylum Chordata; class Actinopteri; order Beloniformes; family Belonidae; genus Cololabis; species Cololabis saira. Next base: position 15,181,158 of record NC_084595.1, on the reverse strand, counting down.
TCTGAACGCGGCCTACGTCCAACTGTAGAACGGAATAAACACACTTACAGCCTGGTATGAAAAATTATGCCTTTGTACTTAGATTTCCCATCCATGGCCACTATACAGAGGTTGAATTTAAAGTATGTCATCCCCTAAAATTATATTAAAAGCCACAAACATATGCATAATTATGGGTGTGGTTTTATGAGTGAAGGCTGCAGTGGAGTCTATCGTCTCAAACTGTTAAAAAGTATAACTGCTTAGCATTTTTGGTAATATCACATCAAAGGTTGCAATAAACACCTGAGAAATTACTATTATTCTAATGTTAATGATCGTATATGTGCTGTTAATTTCACCTGGGAAGGTTTGGAGGTGTGGTGCTTTAGCCGGAGCAGCAGCCCCCAGCGGTCCGGGCTGAGGGGCTCCAGCCAGTGCCGGTCAGAAGAACGCTGGCTGAATGGCCGGTTCCTCGGTGCATTACATCAGCGAGGATTCTTATTGCAGGTTTAATTTATTCTGCCGCTGCGCTGTAATTTTTTTTTTCCTCCTCTTCATATTTTTTTTTTTTCAAAATTTTTTAATGAAATACTTTTTTAATGAATTTCAAAGCTTTTCAACAGTTGTTCATGTACAGACAGTGTTAAATGAAACAGCCATTTTATAAACACCAAACCCACTTTCCCACCCCACCACCCACCCCCCACCCAGGTCATGAGGCACATAGAAATACAAAAACAACAAACCAAGCAAGTAAACAAACAAAATAAATAATAATAGTAAAATAATAGTAATAAAAAAAAACAAAAAAAAGAGGGAAAGGGATACATAGGGACCTCCTCTTCATTCTTTTAGGCAACTTGAATTGCCATGTTGCTTAAATGTGCTATACACATGCCTTGCCTTAATTTAAAAAGAAAATCTATAAACAGGCAAACCATCACACGTAGAAAACAAACAACAAAACTGCATGTGCAGTCAAAACCTGATGTCCACGGTATCTTGAAGTTCATCACAGCTTTTTTCCCAAATTGTTGCTTTTTGCACCGTCGCTGCTACAAATAGGCTGCATAGTTTGTTTTTAATCCAATTACAATAATTAAAAGGTTTTGCCCCCTAATCCATCAAAACAAACAACAACAAAAAACAACCCCGTTTTTAAATAAATTAACACAGAGTCTCTTCTGGCTTTATTGCAGGTTAATTGACTGAAACAAAGCCTTTTCAGAAAAGTGTTTTTACTATTTACAAAAAAAAATGATAGTGACACCTTTTTCTGACTGTTACACCTTCAATGAAATGAATGGGTTTGCCGTTAAAAGCCTCGGCTCTGTGTTGACGGTGAAGATTACAGCTGATTTTTTTGTGTGAAATCAAAACAAGGACGAGATTAAGCGTTTCTGAATCCAGGTCTGCCAGCTCCGTGTTTACTTGCACGCTGGGGGATTCGGATCTAATAGGTTTCTTAACAGGCAGGAAGTGGGGCGGCGTGCGGCAGACTGCTGTCATACTGAGGTGTCATGTCAGCTGCATTGTTCATTCATGTGCCTCCCTCCTCCTCTCTCCTCGCTGCTATCCCTCCAGCATCCTGGTGGCAGACATCCCACTATCCCTGGTCGAGTGTCAGGGATTTGCACACACACACAGACACACACACTCATTCTTGGCAGAGGCTTCTACTCTCTTCATGTTCCTTTTTTTCTGTTTCTGAGCAGTTCGAGAAACACAACTCAAAACACTGTCAGCTCTGGAAAGCTCCTACCTACTCTCTATTTTTAGGCTGGCACTCAAGCAGCACATTTCAGTTCTGCTGTGTGCACTTTCCCTCCCGTCTAAAGTCTTGTGCTCATGCGACAAATTTCCCCCTTTTTTTCTTGTTGTCTTTTTTCTCTGTGTGTCTGTGATTTCCCCCTCTTCGCTGTTCTTTTATCCCCTCTTTCTGCCTCTTTCTCGGCAGCTTCTAAGGCAGAGAATAAAAAAAGTATTATGAACACGTAGTCACAACCAAAAATCCAACAATTTTGGGAAATGGCGTGAATCTGTCTGTAGCAGTATAATTAGAGTCTCTTCATAGCGATCGCTCGACTCAGCAGTTCCCGTCTCTGCTCCTGGTTTTTTTTCTGCCTGCCTTTGTCTGCTTGGTGACTCACATCACCCTTCTTCCTTTCCTCCTTGCAGTAGGTTGTGGTTTGGTGACCTACTTGTTGTCATTCAGACTGTTTTGTCACATCTTTGCTTGTCATGGACGTGATTTGAAAAGACGCACATCTGCCGCCACAAGTGAATCGGTCTGAGTGTATATTTTATGAAACCGCAGCAAAACACCAACCCCCATTTATGCATATTGATCACTTCTGTCACTAACTGTTCTGAAAATCTTCCTTTTCTCTCCCCAATGTCATTTAATATTACAGTAAGGCAGTTGGGCTGAAGCTGACACTAAGTCACTAGTTTGATGAAGATGTTTTTCTTATTATGACACATTTCCAACTCCACTTCCACAAATGTAAGGACACTGGCCGGGTTTCCCAGATCCAACCTCTCTTAAGGATTTAAGAGAGGTTCAAAGAAGGTTTGAACTAAGAGAGAATCCTAAGATACGGGTGTTTCCCAGATGACTTCTTAACACCGTCCTTTAGTTTCGCTCTTTCAGACGCTCTTTGGAGCAGCTGTCCGGTTCTGAAACCAAATGAATCGATGCCAGGCAAATCGATCACCGATCACTATCAGCGCATTTTCACACGCAGCACTGCTGCCTAACGCACTAATTCACTGCTGCCTGTGCGTTATAATAAAAAATTAAGATGATAAATATAATTCAATGACCCCTTTTCATCCAAACGGTGTGTTACTCCGTTATTTCTGGCTACAGTGAGGCTTTTTTTCCCCACACACGGAGACCGGGAGTAAACGGGGTGGGCGTGTGTGTGCATTCAAAAACATGAGCCAAGAGAAGGCGAGTTTCGCAAATCGCAACGTGGAAATACAGCAAACCCTGGTTTTTCGCAGGGGTTATGTTCCAAAAAGAACCCGTGATAAGTGAAATTCTTTTTACAATTATAGAGGGCTTCAGATTGCAGAGATCATCCCCGCCTCGCACGTATTCCTCCTCTTCTGAATGATGCTGCATCCCGACTCGCGCTGTATACAGCGCGAGTCGGCAGGTGGGTTTTTTCAAGAGAAGAAAATAGTTATGGGTCGTTGTCTTCGCTCTTTTTTCTTCTGGGCAAAAAGATTCTTTAATATAAACCGACACCATTGATTATATTTGAGACTGTATGAACGATTCATCAAAGGATCTCGTTCTTCAGCTGCTGCTTCCCTGTCATCACATAGGGGCTCGGGCTCGGGCACGGCGCAGGTGTCCCGGCTGCCTGACAGCCCGGTCCGACAGCACGTCCAGGGGACTGAAGTGCTGACGCACGAATGCGTTCATATAAACAGTTCTGCTTCGCGCACGGTGACGCGGTTGATTTGCAGCGAGAACATGCTGTATAGCAGCCAAATTATCAAATAAATGATATTCATGATGATCATTTTATTTGTGCGCATAAAGCATATACAGGAACACACTTGTTATTCCTTATTTTTCTTTTTTTCCCCCTTTGCTGTCACCAATAAATGCTAAACAATATAAATCTAAAGTATAAAATAAATCAAAATTTGTGCGGGGTGCATTGTTTTAATATATCATTGCTTGGTGTGATATTGATTTGCCTGACGCGGCTGGATCTGTGAGTCTTTGTTCACTAAGAAGGTTGGAAAGACTGGGTCAGCAGCATCTTTCATTTCCTTCTTAATGAAAGAGATACTTAAGCTAAGAGCAAGTCTGGGAAACGCGATTTTCTTTCACAGGCTCCTTAAGAAGGTTTGAAAGAAGTCTTTCGCTGTTAAGAACTACTTAACTGATCAGGGAAACCCGGCCACTGTAAAGTGTAAATAAAAACAGAGTGCAATGCTTTGCAAATTTCATAAAGCCTCATTTCATTCGGGGTAGTATACAGAAAACATATCAAATGTTGAAAGTGATACATTTTCCCCAGAACGATTTAAATAAGAAATATCCGCTCCATTTAAATTTGGTGGCAGTAACATATTGCATAACAGTTTCGGTATTGACAATAAAAAAGCAACAAAAGGAAATGGAACTAAAAAGAAATATTGGCCCGAACATCTTGTACTTCATTATGTTAATTCGTAACAGGTCAGTGACATAACTGGGTATTAAAGGAGCATTGGAGAGAGCTAAGGTTTCTCATAAGCAAGTATGGTCAGAGGTTTGGGAAGTACTATATATAACTATATATATAAGACTTTGAATATGAATGAATGAATTTATTTCAGACAATTACCATAAAAGTGATTGGTAAACAGTATTTACAAAAGAACAATCCCAAACAACATATACATATTCACCAGTATTAGCTCATCGTCGCAATATATATTCATATATAAATTTGTACATAATAGAAAACTAATATGAACAAAATTTCAAATTGAATAAACTTGTAAGTATGTTCAGATATGACATTGATTGATGCAAATTGTCTGAAAAGGGGTATGAAGAAGCAAAACTTATATATTCATACCCCATCTCCCTCTAATTGCCCTTATAGTAACCTTCCTGTTTGATTTCTATGCTTATATCCAAAATTCACAAAATTCATGATTAAATAAGTAAATATCTCATCAATAACAGTACATAACATAATCCAGAACATCCAGACAGTCTCAAGAAATGTCAGTGTGTTTGGAACAAGGCCATGGAGTAGAAATCAGAGCATGGGCTCATGAACACGTCTGGAAACAGCTGTCCAGGAACACTGGTCCCACACGTGCAGGATAAAGCCAAAGGGAAAGAAGAAATTGTATGTAACTCTGATCCTGAAATGTCACCATCTTCTCTGGATTACAGACCAACTTGAAAACCTTCATGTAGTCAGTTGAATAGAAATTAGAAAGGTAGCACAGGTGAAGCTGGTTGCACTGATGAGGTGGAAGTGGCAGGCAGGTGATCATGACAGGTACTGAACTAGCTTGCATGTGTGTAGACCTTTCCATAGTCCCTCCAGCCCGTCCTGGGGTCTCCTTCTAGTGCGATATGCCCAGAGAACCTCACCCGGGGGGCATCGTCACCAGATACCCCAGCCACCTCACCTGGCTCCTCTAGAGGAGAGACTGCAAATAACTTCTGAATCCTAATCAGCAGGGAAATGCAAAATTGTGAATTAAAAATGGCCTTCATCTGTTGCTATATCACATTTCCACATTAATATGTGGACTAAAGACCAGGGATTGAACCTCCATCCTTCTAAGAAGTAGAGTTCTGCTCTATATACGTCCAGAACCACAGTTGTCCCTTCAATGTAAAAAAAAAACAACTAAAAAACAAACCTTATTTATTTGATAGATGGAAGTGAGATTTATTTGACAAACATGACTAACTGGCTGTAGAAAAAAGAAAGATATGGGATTAAACGTCTGTCTGATATTAAAGGAAATTGAACCATCAGTCAGAAGGCAGTCAACAGCATCTGATCTCTTCATTCCTCATAAATGTAAGTTTAAAATATATGAGCTGGTCAAAGTCAGTAAAACATCTTCTTTTGAATCCAAAAGTATAATAAATTGAAGACAAAATTGGAATATATTCAAATGTTGTCTTTGGCTGAAAGTAAGAATAAACTATATCCAGCCGAGCCCTTGTGAAGAGACATTTAGAGGCTAAATATTTAAATCAGGGCCGGTGGAGAAAAGCTCCTTCACAGTCACGTTTTAGATAATACCATCTGTTCTTAATGCGAACCAGAATACCTCCTTTCAGTTTTCCTGCTTGTATGTCATCTCTTTCTCCACCAAATAAAGCCAGGCACAGGGACGTTGGAGTCTAAAATATGGTGAAACACATCCTAACGCCCTGTTGTACTTGATTCCCCCCCATTTGACTTCACCACATTGCGAATTAGCCTATCCATGACAAATGAGAGCAGAAATGGTTTAAACTTCCTCCTCATATCTGACCAGTTCACTCCTGCTCTACTTTCGACATCTCCTATTCCACCAGCCTGGATTTGGGGTTTTCCTCTTGGCATTAGTTGAGCTCTGGACCGCTCAATCAGCCGCTCACACGTGGAAGCAACTTTCCCTGTGTTATCATAACTGCTGGAATCAAGCAGGTCATCATCCAAACTGGTGGTTGAAACTAAATCTGTTTTGATGTGGAAAAAGAAGAGTGACGTAGAAAATGTCAAGTTTAAAAGAAAAAAAACACACCACGACTATAGGGAAAGACTGTGACCAGTGCTGAACATGGGAGAACTGGTTACCATTTGAAGGAATAGTGTTTTGCTCTGAATGAAAACTTCCTGTTGAGCTCCATCAAAAACAAATATTTTGATCGGATTGATCCTCGTCCCATGGTGACGTATCTTTGAGCAAAACACTCCCACCTCGGATCGTCCCCCAAGGTGGTCATGTTATGAGTGCAGAAATCAAAGTACTGCTGAGGAAAGGTGGTGCGAACATGTTTGTGTGAATGGGAAAATAAGAATTTAAAACACACTGCAGAGCCCCCCCCATCTTTTGAAATGAAAGAACCAGTCATATGGAGCAGGTGCAAAAATGCTAAGTGAGTTTTTACTAAACAATGACTGGTCAAAGGCTGCCTGTCGGAGGAGTATAACTACCTGGTTAATGACCCATGTGAGCATTACATTTTCAAGCCTCGGGACATGTAAATACTGACATGGCTGAATACCTAGGCCTCAAGAAAGAGATGCGCCCACTTGTCTGTTAACTCCTGTGGCTCATATTTACATTCATTCAAAGAGGAATGATATTAGAGTTGACTCAGAACTGCTGTTTTATTAATGAGGTTGCTCGTTTATAAAAGGGCTCCTCCGGCTATTTATATGGGATTGATATAAAGACATGCACAAATTGAATAAACCTTCAGTATTTGTAAAGCAACATGAAGCTTAAAAGGATGTTTTTCAAATTGCAATAACTCAGAAGCAGACAATTACCCTTGCTGTGAACAAGTTGCTGTTATTGTGTCTCAACCATGTCTCGAAGGTGTACAGAAGACAAACTTTGGTCCAACAAGCAACAACTAATGTTGATCTGGATTAAGGGGATATATAAACTTTGTGTTTGGTAGATTATTTCTATGCTGTAACAATGCTTCTTGGCAATACATCTCATACCGTTGGAAAGTCTGTTTCTATCCCTTTTAAATGGAGCCACTTTTTTGAGGAACATGCATTTGTGGGGTGAGCAGCAGAGCTGAGCATGTCTCAAATCAAATCTACCCTGCCGTTGTAAAAACAGCTTTGACTCTTGTTTGGTGTTTGGTGGATTGGATGATTGAAGTTCGAAACAACACATATTGGCAATTCAACAGTTGATCCATTTAACAAGCAGGAGTCTCGGTAGCGTGAGGAAGAACCATTCACATCCGCACCAGCCTGGCACCTCCCCCTCATGCTGGTAACCAGCCTGGTCACACACCACGGTGGTGATGGATCCCATCCTTCATCCAGCCAACGTGGTTGTGTTGGTCTCTCTGACACGAACAGCTCGCCCAAGCTGACCCCACAAGTGCTCAGTGGGGTTGAGGTCAGGGCTGCTGGCAGGTCTCCATCCTCTCCACTCCCAGATTCTGGAGGTGGTCTCTGATAAACCCGCTCTGTGGGGGGGACTGTTGTCATCTTGGGGGATAGAGTTTGGTCCCAGACTGTGGAGATATGGGATTACCACTGGTTGCGGAATCTCATCTCGATTTCTGCCTGAGATCCCTCCCCACACCATCATACTGCCTCCACCAAAAGATGTTGCTCCGTCAATGCAGAAATCAGCATCAGCGTTTTCCACGTCTTCTCCACACCTTGACCCCACAATCCAACTGTCACAGGCTGAATTGGGACTCATCGCTGAACCTGTCAATCCACATGTTGCCGACACCAGCGGGAACGGGCCTGACGGTGAAGGCCAGTCATTCCTGTAATCAGGACTGTTAATACGTCTGCACATTTCACAATAATACATGTCCGATAGTGAATATACAAGTCCAATCATACCACCAAGTGTAATATTCTGTTTAATATGTGTATGTGCCCTGCTCAGGTGCAAGGTTTTTATTCCTTCTGTTTTGTTTTTTTTTCTCTTTTTTGTTTCTTGTTGTTACTTGTAATTAGATGATCACATTCTGGATATGCAACCCAATTTCATTGTACTTCTGTGCAATGAGAATAAAGCTTTCTCTTCTATTTTTCTGGATCCAGGGTCAATGAGTGAGAGGCAGTCCGAACCTTTTGAAGAATATTTGATTTCTATCGAGAGTGACTTCAGCTGTTATGTCTGCCAAAGGTGCGGCTACTTTAGTGAGTCAAAGCTTTAGAATATATTTTCGTTTATAAATGGATTCAGAGATTCGATGTTTTAAGGCAGTTGTTTATGCTCAATGCTTTCATTTCAGAGAGCAATGAGACAATGCCGACAGTTCAATAACAAAGTGAATGCAAGTATATATCTGTAAATATGGTAATAGAGATACTACACTATTTCAGTCTCAGAACAATTTTTATGACTTTCAGTTAATATCTCCTCATGAGACGCACGCTGACCGTCTTGTGAGTATTTTCACCCCAAACCTATACCAATCTTGGATTGTTCGTACAAAGTAGGGGAGTAAGAGAGGGTTGGGTCAGTCCATCATTCAGATGTGACATCATGGAGGAATCGCATACCATAGGAATATGCATACCAAACAAAATAATAATTAAAACATCAATAACAATAATAGTAATAATAATAATAAAAGTTTCTTAATTTATGGTGTTATCTAACTGGTAGTCTTGTGAGCCTTCTAAGCAGACGTGTGCCCTGTTGCGGTCCAAGTTCTGGGGTCCCTCACAATGATTGAAGGTTGTTTTTAGACCAGTGCCACTTCCACATGAGTCATTTTATTGTTTTTGGCATGATTGTTTACTTTTGTTGTGTTAAGAGAGTTTTGTTTAATATAGCATAAAAAATGCTGCAGAAACCTCCCAGAACAACCTTTAATGGGGAATACTTCCAAAACTCCCAAAAACTAGATGGAGACCAAACAATGAGTTCTGAAAGCCAGATGTCTCAGCACCTGCTCAAGCAAATGCAGTCTCATTTGTATTTATTAACATCATAATCAAAGCAACACATTTGCTGCCAAATAGGACTGTAGGAAAATCTTAGAAAATACACTGCAGTGGTGTGTATAGCTGGTACATTTTAAGGTGGAATTTAATAACAGTTGCAAAATGATACAAACAGTTTAGACCACACTTATAAGAATTCACACACAAACACGTGAGTATGTATATAGACGAATCCGGCGAAACCCGGAAGTCGAGCGGCCGCCATTACTGCGGTGGCGGCTCCGCTCCTCCGCTCCAACCCATAGACATATATACGTATGGATCTATTACTCCGCTCCCTGCCAGGCTCTCTTAATGTATTTGTATCATCGGAACACTCCTGTCCCGTCACGTGCATTTGTTTTGATAGTGAATGAAGACGGGAGGGACTTTCAAAACTACTTTTCTGTTTCACCAAGTGAACAGACGGAACGCAAAAAAAGATGTTAAACTGCTGGAAAGGAACTGGAATTTACCTGGATACCTTAAACAAGGAAGCCAGGGAGCGGTATATGGAGAAAATAATGATTATTAACGGTTTGGGTTCATATGAAATCACTACTAAAGAATGAAGCTCCGATGAGGATTTACTGCCGCAGTTCTGCACAACCCACGTCTTACTACCTTGTTTAGTGTTTGGCAGCTGCTTTGGTAAATGTTTGACTTGCCATGTGTTTCAATAAATTAGTATAATATAACAACATACAGTACATCTTTTTTATTACTCTTACTTCTCTTTTCTTTTTTTTTATGCTTATGAAGAGGCTCCGAGGCATGATGAGCAATATTTTTCTTTTCCTCGTGAGATTATTTTTTTCTTCTGCAGCTACAAATAGAGTTGATATTTTTTCCTCAACAAACTAGTTTTATCTGCAGATTGGGGTTATGTATGTATGTATTCTGTATCATCCGGAGCGGAGATAGTTCTGCCCTTCAATTAGAGAGCTGTAATTGCGTTTTTTTTCGTCATCGGACGCCAGGCGATCAATAAAATATTCTTGGATACCTAAAATAAAACAAAACATAAACAGGTAATATTTAATTGTGCAGACGTGCCTCGTAAGGAGAGGAGGTGGAGAGAGCTATATTACAGTGTTTAATCATACACTCCCTTATCTCCCTATTCCTCTATTCTTTCCTGCTTATCGCTCAAACAAATCATTATTTATAAATTAACGCATTCATTTAAGATACCTTCATTATTTATGGAAGGCCAGTGTCTAACATCATCAATCCAGCTATAATGATGCTGTAGAGCGTCAGGTTACAATAACAGCGCTGCGGTGGCAGATTGACACCTGCCACCGCAGCGATGGCGCCGCCGCAAGATGGCGGCGCACACAAACCGGTCGCCGGATTCGTCTATACAGTACAGACCAAAAGTCCGGACACCTTCTCATTCTTGAATGAGAAGGTGTCCGAACTTTTGGTCTGTACTGTATATATATATATATATATATATATATATATATATATATATATATATATATATATATATATATATGTATATATAAATGCATGGTGATATCCTGCATCATCAGAGTTCAGTTCAGTTTCATGCTCACTGAGCACCGGAGCAGGTGCTCGCTGGTCCAGCCATGTCTGTGATGCTGCAGGCTACTGTCCGAGTTTCTGTTTACATCTTGGCCTGTCTGTGTGTGTCTAGAAAGTCTGATACATCCAGTGAGGACACACGCGTGCACATGTGCACGCACGCACACACGCACGCACGGCTCCCAGCTGATAAACTATCAATTCAATATTTATGAAGTTCTTGTTACCATTCCTTCACGTAATGTCTGGTACAACGGGGGACGGATTTCCAGCGGTGAGACATTTAATTGTTCTGACTAGTCTGATAATGTTAATTAGAAAAAGCTCAAGCTTGTAGTGTAAAAAAGGAGAGCTCAGTCAAAAAGCAAAGCTGTCCTTTTACTAGTCAATCTATGTTCCATCCGTTCCCTCATGACATATGGGTAGTGACCGAAAGAATCCGATCACAAATTAAAGCTGCCGGAATGCGCATGGCTAACCCTTGGAAATGAGGGCGAGGAGAGCTCAGTCATTCGGGACAGGAGTCACTGCCCCTCCACATCAAAAGGAGCTGGTCGAGGTGATTTGGACATCTCATCAGGATGAGAGGACGAGTTTAAGCCATGTTACATTGAGAGGGGTCCTCAGATTACAGCTCTCGGTTGGCTTGGAAACGCCTCCGTGGGCCCTCGGTGAGAAGAGCATGAAGATGTGACTGGGGAGTAGGATGTCTATGGATCTTTTAAAAAGCTGTTGCCCCCATGACCTGATTCAGGATAAGAGGCAGAAAATGTTTTGATGGGTCGATCTCAAACTAATACCGCCAGACAATGCCAGAGTTGTTTTAGTTGACTGATAACATGTTTTATTTTTGAATGGATTCCATTTTCTTTTATTAGATTTTGATGTTTCTGGATTACATTTGGTTGTGCAACACAACAAGACATTTATGCTTTCAGAAACACAATTAGTATACAAATATGAACCAGTTTCCATATTATATTACGATATTTTCTCAGTGCTGTTATAATGATTTATGACTGTACAAACATAATTAAACACATTTGGCTAATTTCCTGTAGTAACTCTCAGAGTACCTTAGGAAACACCTGAATGCAATTAATTTGTTTGGAAATGTTCCAGATTAGTGTAGCTAACATGCTATTTGCTCGATAAAGAAATATGCATTGTTTCTTGGATATTTTCTGCTTCTTTTGCTCTCCTGTGATACCTAAAGGAACTATTTCTCACAAAACATTACAAAATCAGAGTAAAAGGCCATTACTCACCCACTTCATGGAGAAATAGGTTGCACACATAAAGGGCATTAAAATGGCATTTACAAAAAGGAAACTGTCTTTCAACCATTGCAGGTTTAATTGCATCATTAATACATATTAAAAATTCGGTTGAGGCCGCCTTCATTTCTGTCCTCTGGAAATCACTTCTTGCTGACTGGGGCCAGATGCCAATTATTCAGCGAACGTCTGAGTAAAACCAGAGAAAAAAAGGAGAAAAAGTGTAGTGAGTGAAATTGCCTTGTACCTTCCTCTGGCCGTGCCGGTCTGCCAAAAGGGACGGTATTAGTTCACATTTTTTAACACATCAGTGAATTTAATTCAGAGGCGCTTTCATCTGGGGGCTATCAATACGGAGACCGTGTCGGCTTGGGAGCTGATGCGTGGCTTGTTCTGCTGGGGTAATTTCATTGGGATTGTCTACAATTGGTTCTCCTGCCTGTTTCCATTACCCTCAGAATCGGTGGAAAAAAAATAAACAAGGTGAAAGGAATGAGACTGCGGTGAAAACTAGAAGCCGAAGGGCAAGGCATTCCTGCTGTCCAGCTTTTACGGCTGGGTGAAATATGTTTCATCAGAAAATCTGAAGTTAACGCTCCTTCTTTGATTACTGCCCCATTTTTAAATGTTACCTTGTATATCATGTTATGTCCATATTAAGCCCATGATCAAAAGTCAAATGAGATTAATGGTTCATATTGTGTTTAAATTTCACAATAAAGAAGAGAAGAGAAGTTTCTCCCTTCGGTGAAGTGTACTCCCAAAGAATAGAATAGAATAGAATGTCTTTATTGTCATTTGTACAGGTACAACAAAATTGGATGCTATCTTCTTTAAGGTGCATGGTTTAAAAAATAGATATATTAAAACAACTATAAAAATAAATAATCTCGAAAAGGACACAAACAGGAAGACAACATACAATATTCACATTTGGCAGGTATTGCACGATTCTATGGCAGATATTGCTCGGTTCGGTCAGTATTACACATGGAAAAAGTCAGTTTGAGTATTTAGCAGTATTGAGTGTAGTTATGGCTCTGGCATAGAAACTGTTCTTGAGTCTGTTTGTGCGTGATTTCAGTGTCCTGAAACGTCTGCCTGATGGCAACAGTTCAAAGAGTGAGTGTCCGGGGTGAGATGGGTCCTTGATGATTTTCCTGGCTTTCCTGAGACACCGGGTGTTGTACAGCTCTTCCAGGGAGGGGAGAGTGCAGCCGATTATTTTTTGGGCCGTTGTGACGACCCTCTGGAGTGCCTTCTTATTTGCCACTGTGCAGCTGGAGAACCATACACATATTCAATAAGTGAGGATGCTCTCTATGGAGCAGCGATAAAAGGACACCAGCAGTTGTTGATTTAGATGATGGTTTCTGAGAATTCTCAGAAAGTACAGTCTCTGCTGTGCCTTTTTGATGATGGTTGACACTCCAGGTCAGGTTGTCCTCTATTTCCACGCCCAGAAACCGGAAGCTGGAAACCATCTCCACACAGACCCCGTTGACGAACAGAGGCTGAATGACTGTCTTTTTCCATCTGAAGTCTATGATCAGCTCCTTTTGTTTTTGCAGTGTTCAGGATCAGGTTGTTCTCTGAACACCACAGTGCCAGCTGCTCCACCTCGCCCCTGTAAGCAGACTCATCCCCCCCCGGAGATGAGCCCTACCACAGTGGTGTTGTCCGCAAACTTTACAATACTGTTGCTGGAGTGGGCAGGAGCGCAGTCATGGGTGTAGAGGGTGTAGAGTAGGGGACTCAGCACTCAGCCCTGAGGTGAGCCGGTGTTGAGACTGAGTGGTGAGGAGATGTGGGGGCCTACTCTCACCCTCTGGGAGCGATCAGACAGGAAGTCCTTGACCCAGCTGCAGATGGAGTGTGGTATTCCCAGTTCTGACAGTTTGATCACCAGTCTGTCTGGTAGGATGGTATTAAACGCGGAGCTGAAGTCCACAAACAGTAGCCGAGCATAGCTCCCCTGCTGCTCCAGATGGGACAGAGCAGAGTGGAGAGCTGTGGCTATGGCGTCCTCCGTGGACCTGTTAGTTCTGTAGGCGAACTGATGAAGGTCAAACCTGGGCGAGAGATATGAGATGATGTGGGTCCGGATCCGTTTCTCAAAGCACTTTGTGATGACAGGTGTGAGTGCTACAGGACTACAGGACGGTAATCATTCAGGCTGCTGACGGAGTTCTTTTTCGGTTCTTTTTTTTTTCTTTTTCTAAGTCTAGGGTTGTTGTAAACACCAGTTCTCATGCAATGATTTCTTTTCTAAATATAGGTAGCATTAAGACCCCAAAAAATGCACTTCTAGGGCAAAGTGGAGGGGGACATCCAATCAATCCAAACCCCTTGTGAAATTGGTTTAGTATCTCTCCTTTCTAGCCATTTCCACCATAACAGGACATTCTGAACCAATCACAATACGGCGGGCTTCATCCTTCCTAACTTGTACCAAAGCATCCCAGAGCCACCATTCAAAACAACCAAAAAGACTTCAGAATTGCTAATAACATCTTGGACCAAGACATTTTTTACTGCAAAACCCTTTGGTGGGATTGTCTGCCACCATGGACTCAGTTTCCACTGCTACGCTGATGACACCCGACTGTACATCTGCACCAGATCCTATACACAGCTCCCACCCATGCCACTCCACTGCTGGTGAAAAACAAAGATCTGGATGACTCCCAGCCTTTTCAAACCCCCAAATCACTAATCAAGAGGGTGATCTCCTTTTGGATGCAGATGCAGAGAAGTTTGCAAACTGGGTGTCGTACTCTACCCTCTCCTTTCAGTCTCCTATGAGAAACACCATCAAATCTGACCACCACCACTCCCTTCCTCAGGCAGCTTTATTAGTTATTTTTTTATTAGTTACTGGTCAAAATCCTCTTCCTCACCAACACATCCCTTCATGCACTTGCACCCCATTGTCACTGAAATCCTCCACCCCTGCAGTCCCTACGTTTCTCTGACAAGGATGGGCAGACAATTCCCAACATCAGGCGTTGGGCCTTTGGGGACAGATCCTTCTGTGCTGCTGGCTCCACCCTGTGGGATATGTTACCTCGATATCACCAAACCTAGAAAACTAGTTAATTACACAGTTTAGAGAAAGACGATACCATAACGTTTCGGCTCCCAGTATGAATCAATGTCCAACCTCCCTTTCTCTTTCTCCTTCCTCCCAATGGGACTCATTTTTGTAATGCTTCCGACCACTAATGACAAAATAGTTTAGCAGTTTTTTTTGAATCCCCACACCACATCTGTGTACTTTGTTGATAGAGGAGTAGGACTGACCTGTTGCTCATGAGCATAAAAAATTGGATATTCTGTTGTAAACGTCTGAGGGCAGCTCTGCAGATATTTCGGCAGGGTTAGGCTGAAGGAGCTCAGATAGAGGTAACTTTGAGGTCTCCCGTCGGCTTCCTGAGCAACATGGCTGTGCTCTGTATGTAGAAAGGCTTTTCAGAAACCAATGGGTCACATGACCTAATCTGCACCCTAAGCCCCCATTTTATGGTCATTTCTGTTAGTTACTAATGCAGACGTCATTCTGTAAGCCAAGTTGTGTGAGCCGGTGTCTGGAAAGTAATAGAAATGTAAAATAGCTATATAATGTTTGTAGATATTATACACATTTAGACATCTATTTGAGGATTCTAAATAACCCCCCCCACAAAAAAAAGAAGAAAAAAAACTAAAGAGACCCGTCTTTGTCTCAACGTGGAAAACATTGAGAGTTTTGCAAATTTCCATGAGATTGTATGAAAACTCAGTTCTTTTTAGTGTGAAGTGGGTTGTAAAATCTTCTTTCTGGGTTTGTTCTCCAGAATATTCCCCACTGTCATCGATCAATGCAAACAGCACCATGTGGGAGTCTTACAGGACTTCTAAAATCCCTTCTCCCCCCAGCTTTCATTGAACACGCAGCTTCTCGCTAACAAAGCCACCTCACTTCAAAGCTTTTTCTGCAGGGGACTCCAGGCCCAAATTGCCCTTGTGTGTCCTTCAGCACTCCACCTCTTTAAATGAGCCCCAGTTGCATGGCAAATGCCTCGTGTCTGCTTTAAAAAAAAAAAAACACCAGATAAGGTTTGTGGGTTTTGGGGGGACAATTTGGACACGCTGCAGACAGAAGGGAGAGAAGAAAATCAGTAATTACATCAAGTGGAAATTAAGATGTGTGTCTATTTCTCACTCCAGCTGTTGGCTGATGCTAAGGAGCACAGCTAATTAATTCAGCAAAATCATAATGAAGTTACATTATCACAGTTTTCATGCAACAGTATTAATCAATAAAGACTGCTGCTGTGAAATGAGGAATGCCGGTTCCCCTTGATCTTTCTTATTCTTGCACTTTTAAGCTCTGATTTATTTTACTTTGTGTGAATGCATTTAAAGATTTGATAATACTTGGTAAAATGTGGACATTTTTGGGTGATTTTCAAAAATGTATTGAGCAGATGTGAATGATTTCAAAAAGCCAATTAGTCTCTGAAGAGCTTGAAGGGTTTTTAAAATCAGAAAGACGCTCCACACCAACGAAACGTATCCCAAAACTTCTCGCCTGTTGTTTCATGTTAACTTCTGCTGCAATAATATTTTCTGCACATCAGCTATTTTCCTTCGTGGCTTCCTCATGTATAGCTCAGACTGCTGAAATATTTCACATCCAACAAAATCAAATATGTCTACAATGTTTTTGCACCCAGGGAAAGCCCCATGCAGCCATCTGAAGGTGCTGAATTGAAGATTTCAGACAAATGTTCCTTATGGCAGCTTCAGCTTGTCATCGTCTGCTAGCAGGAGACAGAATGAGTGCAGAGGAGCTCATATGTGTTTTTGTGTGATGGTGTAGCCTATATATAATAACTGACAGCTGCTGAGCTTCCGCAGGGCTTTCACGGCCTCGTCAGCGGTGCACACGTGGATGACTGATTGTTTGCAAGAGGCTACGTCAGCTTGCTAAAGTGACACCATTTGAGAAGTTCCAAAGTATGCAGATCCTTGAATGACCACTTGGGATCATCTCCAAAAACGAGCCAGTCTCCACTGACTTCCAATTTTACAGCAGACATTAACATATTTACAGCTTGTTTAAAAACAACAAAAACAAACTAAAACCATTTTAATCTCACATCCATAACACGTGTATTGTGGGTAAACACTGTGGTCTTTTGATTGATGGCTGGCATAGCCAACGACTAGCCATCATCATGCTACTTTGTGATTAGGACTGTGTTATTGTCTGAACATAGTTTTGGAAAAGTGAAAAAAAAAAGGTTTTGTTGTGTTGTTAATTTTACTAGCAGACTTGCTGTGGGTCGTTCTGGATGGGTACAAGAACGAAACGTAGCTAATCAGCAGCCAGCTTGTGCTAGTCGTTGGTCAGCAAAACACCACCAGGGGGCTCTGTTTCGTACATGGACATTACATAAACATATGGAGCATAAATAATTGTTAAAGACATTTCAACATCACATGAGAAAAGGTTCAGCTCATTTCATCTGATACCACTCATCCTTTGAAAATTTCTGGAAAGAAGAAGTGAGACAATTGTGTTTAAACAGCAGACTACCGCACCTTTATCATGGGATCTCATAGCCTTTTGGGTAAACTTGTAATCTCATGAATCCAGCTGAGGAGGCAACGCTTGAAAAGCTTTTTCTTTTCTTCTGTAGCTTTCACACTCCTGTAAGAAAAATGTGTCTCTATATATTACGATTAATATTCAGGTAAATTGTTTTCTACTTTTTTGCATTAAAACACACAATTATCTCTGCATCCTGGTAACATAAACTATGAAATAGTAACAGTCTGAGACTGCAGTCCTGGATGCAAAAACGGATCTGGATCCAAATCTAAAACATATTAAAATAAAGTGGGCCAAGAGATTTGAAACAAAGTTGGTTAATTTATTTGTCTACAAGTGGAGATTTGTGCCAACTGTGCTACAAACCTCCCAAGTTGAAAAGAAGGAACAGCTCCGTAGGTTATTTAGTTTTTTCTGCAACGACTGCCAGGTAGAATAGTTTTGCAGAGCTGCCAACCATCCCCATATCAGCAGCCAGAGCGAAATACGTGCTTTCAAACAAGGTCTAGAAACCGAGCCAATCTTTCTTTGATAGTGGGTCTTTGAAAGGCAGCAGAATAGATGGGGATAGATGTGTCCATGTTTTAATTCAGCTCTCCCGTGTGTGGTACTTTAATTACTTTTACTAAAATGGGGGAAAAAGAAATTCCTCTGATCTACGTGTCTCAGCTTGTTGATAAGGTTCTTCTGCTTTTTGACACACTGAATAGTTTGATCATTAAAAGCTTCATTTATTCACACTTTTCATACACGCAGCAATTTTGTAGCACAGGTTTGAGGACTCTTTGAACAAAGTGGCCTCAAATGGAAAATTCAGACATATACAACTGTAAGGAATGACGGGACGGATCAATCATCAAAAACATATTTCTAAAGTCAATCTGAAAATGAGGTGTTATCTCCCTAGAAGGTCATTCGTGAATTTGCAGACTGTGTGAGAGGTTGTTTGCGCAAAAGTAAAGCAGAGAAATAACGTATTTTTTTTAAGTCATGATGCATCATTTTTATAAGAACCAAACAAACAATGCAAAAAAAAACCAACCATGGATATGCAATATTACGGTCATATGATAAATTCACAATAACAGAATCCAGAGCATGTGAACTGTGTGGCAAACAAGACTTCCTCATAGGGGCTAAGAAGATGGTCGGAGGAGTGAAACTGCCTTCAGGGCAAAGGCTACCGGCAGTGAGAGGCTTCATGGACGATATCACCACCCTACTCCAGACAGCAGCGTGCACAACAAGACTGCTGAGGAGGATAGACTAGCTTGTGGGCTGGGCGAGGATGAAGATCAAACCCCCAAAATCACGCAGTCTGTCTATCAGGAAAGGAGTCAGAAGCGACAGCACCATCTTTGTCGCAGGTGGTGAGAACATCCCATTGCTGGCAGACCAACCTGTTTGTAGCCTGGGTCGTACCTACACAGCAGAGCTCTCTGACAGGCAGATGGGGGAGACGGTGAGGAAGCAGCTCGCAGATGGCCTGGCCGGGATCAATTGAAGCCAACTTCCCGGGAAGTACAAAGTATGGTGCTACCAGTTCATACTGTACCAACGGGTCATGTGGCCACTGAAGATGAGTGAAATCCCCTCCTCAGTGGTAAGCAAGATGGACAGGCTGGCAAACTTGTTCATCAGGAAGTGGCTGGGACTACCAAAATGCCTGTAAGACGTAGGCATCTTTGGTAGGAACACGCTACAACTACCACTGCGATCCATCAGTGCAGGTTACAAGCAGGAGAAGGCTCGGCTGGTGCTGGAGCTGAGGGAATCCACCGACCAGCTGGTGAGAGCAGCAGGCACCCAGATAAGAACAGGGAGAAAGTGGAAAGCCCATGAAGCGGTCAACATGGCAACAATCGGCAGGCTAAAGCACCGCAAGTTGGTTGGCAGAGTCCAGGAGGGTCGAGCAGGCCTCAGGAGGGGCGATACTCCCTTGTTCTGGTCAAAGGCTTCCAAAGAAGACTGAAGAGCCATGGTGGTGGCGGAAGTGGCAAGAACTGAGCAGGAACGCCTTAACATCAAAGCGGTGTCCCAAGGCCAGCAAGGGCGTTGGACGTCATGGGAAGGCCTCACAGACAGATCCATGTCATGGTCTGACCTGTGGAAAATCCCCCAAGCTAGACTCAGCTTCCTGATCAGAGCAACATATGACACCTTGCCCTGTCCCCGAAACCTCCACCAGTGGTTTGGTGCAGAAGAGACCTGTCCACTTTGCAACACTGTCAACGCAAGTCTCCAGCACATCCTGTCAGGCTGCAGGACAGCGCTGTCCCAAGGCCCCTACAGATGGCGACACGACCAAGTCCTGAAAAAACGGTTTCGGAGACATTCAGAAAGGAGGCAAACAGCAGACCTTCCTCTCCAGGCAGACATCTTATCCATTTTGCAAGGGCTGGAGAGGCTGTCAAACCGTCCCACCAGCGAGATACACCAAGACTCCTCTCACCAGGAAAAGAGTGGACCATGAGTGTCGATCTGGGGAAGCAAATCCAGTTCCCCAGGGAGGGCGTGGAAACATCGCTGCGGCCAGACCTAGTCATGTGGTCAGAGGCTTGCAAGACAGTCCTTCTGGTCGAACTCACTGTCCCATGGGAAGGAGGGTTGGAGGCTGCGTACGAGCGGAAGCAAGCCAAGTACTCAGACCTGGCGGCAGAGTGCAGGGAGGCTGGCTCGAAAGCTGTCATCTGCCCTGTGGAAGTGGGGTGTAGGGGCTTTGTGGGTTCCTCAACTGCTCGCCTACTCCGTGACATGGGATGCACAGGTGTGGGGCATCGGAAAGCCATGAAAGAGCTGGCTGAGGAGGCGGAAAAAGGCAGCTTCTGGCTGTGGTTAAGGAGGAAGCAGAAGAGCTGGGGGACTTAAGGACGAAATATGGTTCTGCGTCAAAACTGCGCCGTGCCTACGGCGTGTGGTTTTCGTCCACGCAGACCACACGCCGTCACCTGCGCCGTCACTGACGAGCACCTCCCAAAAATTGTAACCACGCCTTGAGCGACGCAGACCACACGCAGACGGAGAGGGCTGTGATTGGTTCGCTTGGGAGCAACGTATTTCCGGTTTCCGGTTTGAAGCAGTCGTGAACTTTCAGGGCTCTTTTCTTCGTTTATGTGTGATTTTTTTTATTTTGTTTTTTTGCACAATAGTTGTCCTTATCTCTTTGATTCACTGTGACTGGAAAAAGTCGCATAAACCATTCAGAATAAGATCGCTAATTAGCGGTCGCGGGGGGTACTGCACCGCGACCAAATGGAGAGATGGAGAAGTCTGAAGGGTTCAATACGGCGTCACGGCTGCGGCGTGTGCTCTGCGTTGGTGTGACGCAGAAGCTTAATTCAGCCTTAACACCTAGGGCATCAGCAGGGGGTGGCAGGGAGAGATTCTGTTTACAGAAAGTGCATCATCAATTAAAGATTCATCATTAGAAATTCAGAAAAAACTATTGCTCTTGCATTAAAGTATCCAGGCTATTTAAAAAAAATAATAACATAATAAAAGAAAAGAAATTCTGAGATATTAAAAACATATTGTCTTAAACTTAAGTTCTGTTTTCAAAAACTAGTCAAATTCGGGCTTAGCATGGGCTACTTGTGGCAGTTATGGGTCAGTTACAGTTCTGGCTTTACATCTCCCAAAGTTCATGAACTGGACTAAACTCAAACCCAGCATTTTAATCAGCTAGTTTTGAAATGGGACTTAGCAATTGTTGGGAGGACCAAGTCTGGCCCGAAAGCCCAGAGGCACTAAGGAAAATGTTGAATTTGGTCATGTCAGGATGATATGTGGCTGGGTTTAGACAGCCATTACCTCACCTGCAATCAGCTGAAACCAAATGTAATTCAAAGAGAGCTGAAGATATATTTTTTTATATTTCAAGGATACTTGAACGTTGAGTTTGAAGATGTGGTCAAACTTTTATTATTTTCAGCTGAGGACCGGTAAGAGAATGACTGTGTGTGCAAGCACAGTGATTCAATAGTTATAGGTGAGAGAAACAGTTGTTGGTCCACAATCAAAATCACCTCTTCCAGGATGTAGTTGGGATCTTTTTTTTTCCTGATATGCAAAACAATGGTATTTGTTATTTGTGCAGATTTTGGTGGATCAATAGTTAATGGGAGTAGGGGCCCTTGGGAAAATGAATAAAATAAAACAACAAAACACAATAATAGCCCCAGGACCTGTGGTACCTCGATGTGGCCTTGAGTAAAACCACCATTTGGCCAAAACAGAACAGAATCTGTTATCTGTGCTCAACAAAATACAATGCTTTCAGGGCAAGCTGGTGTAACCCAGTAGATAATTGGGACTGGTAATATTATTGTTGTTTCTTTGAAAATGTTATTTTTATTTATTAACTCTCATTTGGTTATTATTCTGTTAATTATATGTATTTTGTACACACTCAGTCCTTTCATATTATTTGTGAGAGAAAGTAGTTCCACCCTCTTCTCGCGAGAGTTAGCGCGAGAGAGAGAGAATGTGGCCAGAAAAGCAGCGATAACGAGCAGATGAGAAATACAGAAGAAAGTCAGAATCTAGTAAACAAACAGCGGTTGTTAACTCACTTAGGAGCACAGAAAAACTCTGGAAACTATACCTACCGGAAGCGGAGCAGTGTTTGAGGACCTGTGAGTTGTTTTCGGCAGAGTTGGTGAGTTACCTGAGCTAGCTAGTGCTAGCTAGTTAGCTAGCGAATGCTAACAGCAGTAGCCACATGGTGCATCAGTCCGTGAAATGGCGGAGAACTTGTAAAGACATGAACGTGACTTACTGCTACTTTTCACTGTGTGTGTTAAGAGGTAAAGCTATTATTTTGCTCCGATTATCTGATGAACAATGAGGTGTGCTATTTTGCTGCTCTGTGTGTGTATTTCCTGGGTGTTTATTCTGAGATGCACTGTTTATGATGTGTGTGTTAAAGACTGCTAAAGAAGTTAATTCATAACTAGGTAGATGCTCTGAAGTCTTGAATGTACTATTTTGTGTGTTAAAGGTGCATTTTGTTATTTTTCAGTTCATTTCATACATAACGTGTGCAATGGTTAAAAAGAGAGTGTTGAAATTCATGTTATTTCATATGGTAAACGGATAAAAAAGACCATAATTCGTGGTAAATGGTTAAAAATAATTCATGTTGATTAAATGTGTGAAAAATGCGTGAAAATACTTACCTTGAGAAAAAAGAGAACTGTACAGTTAAAAAAGATAATTAAAGCTGCAAGCAGCGATGAACGGGCCCTCGCACTCACGGCCACCGCCCCCATAAGCATATCAGAAATGACACCACCCACTACTCTCTATGTCAAACCATTCAAAAGTTATGGCAGAGAAAAGTATTCTAGGGGGCGCTGTTGAGCCGTTAGGCCACGCCCATTAATGCAAACCATGAAATATCAAATTTATCGCCAAGTCTGTCTTGCATGCAAAATTTGGTGAGTTTTAGAGAACTATCAAATATAGACCAATCAGATTTCAAAATGGCCGACTTCCTGTTCGGTTTCGGCCATGGCTCCAAGAGACTTTTCTTTAAGTTGTGCCACGATACAGGTGTGTAGCGATTTTTGTGCATGTACGTCAAACCGTATTGTGGGGCTTGAGGCACAAAGTTTTCCGGGGGGCACTGTTGAGCCATTTTGCCACGCCCATTAATGCAAACCATGAAATATCAAATTTATCTCCAGGCCTGGCTTGCGT
Source organism: Cololabis saira (assembly GCF_033807715.1). Taxonomy (NCBI): domain Eukaryota; kingdom Metazoa; phylum Chordata; class Actinopteri; order Beloniformes; family Belonidae; genus Cololabis; species Cololabis saira. The sequence goes on along the minus strand of NC_084595.1, from coordinate 15,157,873 downwards.
GCCAATTTTGGTGCCTTTTGGGGAACTATCAAATATGGACCAATCAGATGAAGGGGGGGCCTGCTTTTTGGCGTCTAGCGTCGCCACGGTAACACTTTTGAAAGAGAAAAGTAATGCGTGTAGTCGCAGGATGGAGACGCACATTTTGATGTATAACACATCTGGGTTCACGATACGGTTCGGGCCGTATTAATTCTCGAAGGAATGGCATATATTGCTCCAAAATTACGTGATTAATTCAGAATGTTCAAAATGGCCGACTTCCTGTACGGTTTCGGCCATGGCGCCAAGAGACTTTTCTTTAAGTTGCGACATGATACAGGTGTGTACCGATTTTCGTTCATGTATGTCACACCGTATTCTGGGGCTTGAGGCGCAAAGTTTTTTCGGTCTGAACCAACCAGATGAAGGGTGGGCGCGCTTTTTGGCGTCTAGCGTCGCCACGGTAACGCTTTTGAAAGAGAAAAGTAATGCGTGTTGTCGCAGGATGAAGACGCACATTTTGATGTATAACACACTTGGGGGCACGTTATGGTTCGGGCCGTATTAACTGCCGAAGGAATGGCATAAATTGCGCCAAAGTGACACGATTAATTCAAAATGGCCGACTTCCTGTTCGATTTCTCGACATGACGCCCAGAGACTTTTCTTTAAGTTGTGACATGATACAGGTGTGTACCGATTTTCGTGCATGTACGACAAACCGCATTGTGGGGCTTGAGGCACAAAGTTTTCAAGGGGGCGCTGTTGAGCCATTTTACCACGCCCATTAATGCAAACCCTTAAATATCAAATTTTTCGCCAGGCCTGACTTGCATGCAAAATTTGGTGACTTTTTGGGCACGTTTAGGGGGGCAAAAAGGCCTTCTTTTTGTCAGAACAATAAGAAGAAGAAGAAGAATAATTCCTGCAATTACAATAGGGCCTTCGCACTGCAAGTGCTCGGGCCCTAATTAATCTAAGCATTATTGTGTTCCAGTAGTGTGTGATGAGATTTTGGATATGGCCATAATACAAAGTTGATGATATGAATGTAGTAATAGTCCTGTCTTTATACAGGCTAGGTTTTTGAGAACCCTCAGAACTTACTGTGGATGTGGATCTGGATTCTCCTCGTGGAAAGAGATGGTGAGCCAGTGGAAACACTCCTACCCCAGGAGCAGAGAACCAACACCTGAGCCGAGGAGGACGGCCAGCCTTCTTCACCTTATTTGAGTGTGTTGTGGTAGGACCACTGCACACATACACTTGACTATTGAGCCCTGACTATTTACAATTCCCCCGACTTGACTTGACTCTCAACTAACGCGTGCTGCAGTTTTTTTCACCTTAAAGGAACATTTTGAGTTAAGGAACATTTCAAGGAACATTACCACTTAAAGGAACGTTTCAAAGGACATTACTGTACATTTATGTATGGACAATTTCTGTTATTTTATATTTGAAGATCTGTTGAATATTACTGAATTTGTATTTCGATTTAATTTTTTTTATTTTCATACAACCATTTCACTTGAGGCAGCACGGTGGCTTAGTGGTTAGCACTGTTGCCTCACAGCAAGAAGGTCCCCGGTTCAACTCCCAGGCCCAGCAGAGTCTTTCTGTGTGGAGTTTGTTTGCATGTTCTCCCCGTGCTTGTGTGGGTTTCTTCCGGGTACTCCGGTTTCCTCCCACAGTCCAAAAACATGCATGCTAGGTTAATTGGTGATTCTAAATTGCCCGTAGGTGTGAGTGGGACTGTGTCTGGTTGTTTGTCTGTATATGTGGCCCTGCGATGGGTGTAACCCCTGCCTCTCGCCTGAAAATAGCTGGGATAGGCTCCAGCAGACCCCCGTGACCCTGCAAAGGATAAAGCGGGTATAGATAATGGATGGATGGGATTTCACTTGAATACAGTTAATTTTCCATTTAAACTACCATCTACCATCTAAGCTCCATTTATTCATCGTGGTTGTCGTTTTCCTTCAAACCCTCCTCTACGAACCTAGTAGCCTACCAGGCGCGCAGGAAGACGTTTTTGCCAGGGGGTGCGGGGTGCAGGGGTTCTCCCTTAAGAAATCCCTTGCCCCTCCCCTGCATGAAGAACAGCTGACAGTGCGCACAAGCTTTACCAAAACATAGCGAACCAACCATCTACAGTAAAAAAGGAACATGACTATAATTATTATCATAGTGACATAGGTGGCGGGTGACTGAAATATTTGGTGAAGCCACAGGGAGGAATCCTCGTTTTGAGTTTTTTTTCACCCAAAACAGTTGCGTAAGAATGATTTGAGCATAATTTGACCAATATTACCGGCAGTGCAGTCTTCTCCTCCTCCCGGGTCATCGCTGCTCATATGGCCGGCTGCACCATCAGGTGAGCCGGTGTTAAGACACTGGGGGGGTCGCTGACGCGGTGGCTGCAGGCAGTGCAGTCGCTCTCCTCCGACTCACTGTCACATTGGCAGCAGCTTTGGCAATGTTTTGTGTCTGTTTCTCTTTTGGTTTAAAAAATTAACGTATATCCATCTTGGTCTTGACTTGGCTTTGTGTTGTGTTTTGAAAGGAGCGCTGCTGGCTGTGCATTTGTAATTGGTGGGCAAAAATGCGGATGTTTACAACAACATAATGCATTGCGGTTCTAATCATCTGAGCGGTCCGCAGACCAGGGGGGTGTGACTGGCTACTTTTCTTTTTTTTTTTAAATTAAAATTACCCCTATATTCAGCCTTCATCTCAAATGTGGCTTACAATGTTGTGGAACAGAAACAGCAACCACAAATATTTATATATTTATAATCTTTTATTGTCATTACAATTTTTCAGGGGGTGCTGCAGCCCCTGCCGCACCTCCACTTCCGACGCTTCTGCCTAGTACTAGCTTTTACTAGCTGATTATTAACCCTGTTGCAGCTAGCGTCTTACACTACCATAAAATACGTTTTATAAAGAAAACCTTGTAAACTAAAAGGGCTTTTTATGAAAAAAAAAACACAAAACAAAACTGGTGCTTCTAAGAATATAGGAAAAATATGAAAAAAACACAGTAAGCATGCATCATTTCTCACATTCACAATCAATTTAATACACTACACATAGACATATTTTATATATTTGCAACCATAATTGCTCTCGGATAAGGGCTGTTTTCTTTTTTTTTTCTTTTTCCATATGTTTGTCCTAGTCTTTATTGCCCTCAACCACCTGCCCCAGGGCAGCGGTGACTACAGTACGATGAGCTCTTTTAGTGTTCTGCATGCTGGTTTCGGGCGCCTCTACGGTTCAGTCAGGGCAGTCTGGTCTTCTGGAGTGTTTTCCTCTCAGTAGCTGTACTGCTTGCAAACACAAATGTAGTGTAATACCAGTATACTTTCTAAAGGAGCGCTAGAAGGACACAAACAGCTTTTATTTTGAGTGTTTTCAGAAAAACAGTCTCTTTTGTGCCTTATGAGAAGGGTGCTGTTGATGCTAAGTTTCATAAAAGCTATTTGGCTGTCCAAGCTACCAGCACTCAGTTCAATTCTTCTTATTGGTCCAGCATCTATTACAATACATGGTCTCTCGGCTCTTTTCAGAGACCCAGAACACTCCAGCTGGGACAAGTTTTCTCTGGCCAAAAAGATACTATCATATGACGATGTGTGAGCTCTCATCTCCCCTGCTTTGATTCCTTACTTTCTAACATGCTAAACAAGATTGGAAAACAAAAACTGTGGCTGAGCAGGATTATCAGAGTGAATAAGTTAACACCTAGGTAAGTGTCTTTTTCCTCCACAACAATTGTACCAACACTGGAACCAAGTTTCTTCTTCTTTTTTGCAAATCTAGGCAACTATGGATTTCACACAGTTTTGCTCGGGGATGGACTTGGAAGAAGAAGCAGACCTGATATTTGCAGCCGACTGTACTGATAATCAAACCTCATCTTAAACCCTCCAAACAGGCTGAGATACAACTTTCAGATTCATTCTGAACATCATTCTCGATTATAAAGTCATATGCAAAAGTAAGAAGCCCTTCTTCTATTCCATTATCTACCAATTAAAACACACTCACAAAACAATTTTTTGCTTTTTAGTTTTTTCTCCCTTTTATTTCATTATTGATTGTTTCATATCATTTTAAATGTGGAGTAGGTGATGTTGAAAGACATAATAAAGATTAATAAATGAGGCAAGTGGGCCAAGAGGCTCTGCTATCTTAGGGAGAAACCTGTCAGGGCACAAACAAGGACATTTTTGCATCATTCAGTTATACAAAATTGCCACTCATCCAACTCCCGACAGAATCCAAACACCTAAGCAAGATCTGTATCTTAAAAACATCCAGAGGTTTAAAAGAAATGTAAAGCTGAATATCATCAGTATAGAAATGATAAGAAATGTCTTAAAGACCCTAAATATATGCTGCAAAGGGAGCAGATATTAAATAAACAATAAAGGTCACAAAACAAACCCCTGTGGCACACCAAATATGAGTGATGAAGGGGAGGATTTAAATTTAGCAGCGGCCACAAAAAATGATCTTCGAGAACGATAAGAAGAAAATCCTTTTCAAAGCAGGACCCGATACAATAACCCAGTGTTTCCACCTATCGTGCAGGACATTATGATCTAGGCAATTGTAGGTTGCTTAGCAACAACTTTTTCTAAGATCTTAGAAATAAATGGCAAGTTTGAGATGGGTTGATAGGTGCTGAAAAGAGAAGGATCAAGCCCCGGATTTTGACATGTGGAAGAATAACAGCCTTCTTGAAATAATCAGGGACTTGACCAGACAGCAGGGAAGAATTAATTATTGTGAGCACACAGGGACCATTAGACTGGAAGACATCTTTAAAAAAAGGGATGTAGTTAACGCATCAAAAAAATGGGAAGATGCCTTCATTGAGCCAACTAATCTGACCAGATAGAGAAACACTTGAGACATTTTCACAGGCCGAGCTGGACTAGGAACAGACAGAGAGACGGCTGGCTGACTTTTTCCTATATAAAAGGCCAGGGTTTTCAAGCAAACATCATTTGAGAGAATAGGAACAGCAGGAGAAATAAGAGTAACAATAACCCTTTTGGTGTGAAATAGCACCTTAGGATTACCTCTGCTCTTCGAAATGAGGCCGTACAGTACAGTATTGTTACATTAAACTAAAAGATCCTGTAAGTGAAGCAGGTGAACATGCAAACCAGTTTTCCTCCATAAACACAGAAGATCGTAAACATTAACTATTTATCTGTCTATTTAGATAGTATCTATTACAACACAAGTTGTCTCTCAGTGCTTTCCAGAGACCAAGAACATGACCCCCAAGCAATTATTAGATCAAAAATGACAGGTGAAAACTCCCCTAGTGGCAGAAAAACCTTAAGCCAAGCAGTGGCAAGAAAAATCATAAGGGGGACCCTCCTGCTGGAGGCCAGCCAGCTAGAGCACAAAAAGGGAGATCAGAAAGAGAGAATAAAAAACAGAGAGAAGAAAGGCATATATATATTGTCAAAGGTACAAAAGACAGTGTATGTCTATAGCAGCATATCTACGTAGCATGAGAACTCATTTAAATATTCACGTTTAAAAAAAAAACAAACCTTTTAACCAGTAGAATGTATAGTTTCATGTATGCTGTCTTGTAGAGACGTTTTTAGCCGTCAAGGACAATCTTCTTGACTCTGGAACACACTAAAATATTTCCTCTGAAAGGTACTTTTATTTGTTCTCTTGGCTTTGCTTTTATAAAGATGATAAGTACCATCCAAACAGGAGGAGAAATGCTCCACGTAAGCAGGGTTTTATGAAGAATGATTCCAAGAGCAGAGGGATCTGCTGCAGACTGGGTGGAGGTAATTTTACCTGCTGAGGTTCATCTCCTGCTGCATCTTAGTCCTCTCTCTTCAATATATTCTCATCATTTTCAGGAGTTCTTCATATACATTCTTTCCCTTTTAGCCATCTGTCCACTTGAACCCAGCTCTATATGAGTTGTAAACTGCCTCTTGTCTAGACTTGTCTCTCCTTTCCCCGCTTTGATTTTTCACAACTACTATCCTATCCAGCTAAGGCTGTGTATTTTCAGGAGTCTCGTTCAGATTCTACAAGTTTGAAGGAAAGCACAAGCTATTTGTCACTTTCAGCTGACAGCATGTTGGTTGGATTTCAGAAAGCTCAGTGCAAACCAACTACAGCATTGATGTCAGAGCCAGCAGATGGATCAATATATCTTTTAGTATTTTATGTCAGTGCATCATTAAAAGCAACATGGTCAAAGCTTGTACATTGGAGAAATCCTACAAAAACAAATCATCGCATGTCACACCTACAGTAGAAGAAGTCATGTGATGAGGTTATTTATGAAGCTCATTCAGAGCTCCAAACAGTAACAGCAATGTAGGCAATGAAGAGTCATGGGTGTCAACGGTCAGAAAAGAGGAAGTCAAACACAAAAACCTTCAAAATAAGATGGGAGGTCAACTAAACCAGTTAAACCACAAAAGAGCGGATACAACGTGAAACGTAAGAAAATCAGGATTTATCAGGAAAAACCCAGAGAATTAACAAAAGAAATCAACATTTAAAAACGCAGGAAAACCCAAACCAACTGAATAGGGACATACTTTTACACAGACTTTTGATTTTTAAATTGACGTTGATGTATGTTGGTTCAGATTCAGATTCAGATTCAGACAACTTTATTAATCCCTTTGGGATGTTCCCTCGGGGAAATTGACATCTCCATCTCACACACACAGCACTGTCATAAACAAATCAAACACCCCAGAAACCAAACACCCATATAAAGATGAAAAGATAAAAAATCTAAAAGCAAAAATAGAAACAAAACAGAAGAAAGAAACAGAACAAGAAGTTCTTGTTCTGTGTTATTAGTCTAGAGTGTGTGTGTGTGTGTGTGTGTGTGTGTGTGTGTGTGTGTGTGTGTGTGTGTGTGTGTGTGTGTGTGTGCGTGCGTGCGTGCGTACGTGCGTGCGTGTGTGTGCAGGCTCTCTGAGGTAACTTTAGTTTACCTTTTCCAGAGACTGGCATCGTGGCTGTTTACCTTCTCTTTCTTCCTAGTTTGGAACAAACTTCAGAGCCTGCTGTCAATCAACAACAAACTGTTGCTTGGGGACATTTACTAAAGCAACCAGTAATGTTGATTCAACTGTACCATGTCTGTTCCATATTCAGGTTTGTACATTTTGACCCTAAACTGCGGTACTGAAACATCCTATGGCTGTGTCGTTTAATCACTGACTGCACTGGGATGATAAGGTGGGGGGTTGCTTTTTTTAACCTAGCATTTTTGGCAGTGCCTCTTCAGCATTTCTAATTGCAGTTTGATTTTTTTTTAACCTGAACTATTTCAAATCAATAAGATTATGGATAAAAGAGGGACTAAAACCAACTGTACCGGAAGAAGGGAGAAAAATAAGAAATGTAGCTCTTCAAGAAGAAAAGGATTTTTTAACCAGTTTTGTGACTGTGCTACTTAAAACTCTCAAGATAAGCATGGCATGTTCTGTCAATGTTATTCAATGATTATTAGGAGTGATAGGCAGTCATATTTTTAGTTTTTATGGAAGAGTAAAGCTGTACTTTCAATCTAAGACAACCCACATGAAGAAGGAAACGTGGACTCGAATGGCTCAGTGCGCCGGCTTGAACCAGCTGTCATGAGCAGAAATGTAAAGCCGGGGCTGAAAGTTGCGCTGATGTACAAATCCTTCGTGGTATTTTACCCAGAGACTATCACAAACATTTCAGCAGAACATCAGGAAAATACGTAACTTAAATTCCCTGTTCTGAAAATCCTGTTGACTAACATGCAGGTATTTTTAACAGCTAGAACATCAGGACCATCTGTACACAAACAGAAGGGATACTGTGCTGCTGTATTCTGAAAATAGTGGAAACGTTTCCCCAAAGGCAGCTATTTAAGTTATATTTCAAACATGACTTCCCTCACATGACATGCATCCTTGCATGTGTTTATGTATTTAATCATCTCTAATTCCCAAACCATCTTTTCTGCATACTGAGAGTGAGAAACTGTATTTGTTCTGGTCAAACTGCAAGCGCTGACGTATTATTAGCAGCAGATGATAGGATGTTGATTGATAAAACGGCCAGCATAATTGTTCTCTCTGATATTTTTGGGTGCACAGTTTCTGAACCTGGGTATCTGCTTCATCTGCATCAAGGAGCTGCCCCTACTTCACTAAATCATTAATGTGTGTGTGTCTGTGGATGTGTGTCTGTGCGTGTGTCTCCTTTTTGTGCGAGGATTTAGATAGAAAATCCCCATATCAGGCAGAAGAGTCCATTAAGATTCTGCTCTACACACAGGTTGAGGTTTAAGTTGGGGGTGGAGGGGGTTTTCTCAGGCTTTATCGTCTCTCTATTTCTCTCCTCTCCCCACCTTGCTGCTCTACCTGCCTCCTCTTTCCACGTGGACACACACACACATGCACGCACGCACGCACGCACGCACGCACGCCCGCACGCACGCACGCACGCACGCACGCACGCACGCACGCACGCACGCACGCACACACACACACACACACACACCGAGGCTCTCGGTTGAGTCTGTTCACATCCTCCCCATCCAAACATTTCTTTCTCACTGTCTTCGATATTTCTTTCCTCCGGTCTGCAACCAATTTACCAGTGGCGCTGCACTGGACCTGAGCTACAGTCCAGTTAAAACACATCCTCACCTGGGGGGAGGGTGTTTTCTCTCCCCCCCAAGAAACCAATCTGGGGGGATGGCGCTGGTAAGAAAATGAAAACAGACGAGATGACACTGCTGTGGAGGAGATGAGAACACAATGAAGAGACTGGATGAGGCTGCAGGACAGTTGGCTCTCTGTCCACGTTCGGTGTGTCGGCTCCTTCCAGCAGACTCCAGCTTTCCTATTATCATGAAAATAATAAATATCTATCCCACAAAGGGCTATGCTTTCTCGAGCATACACATCTGATGAAACGTGTTTGTGCCCGAGTATGCTTCAATGTTGCCGTTGGGCGGAGTCATGTCCAGTTGGTCAGCCTTTTAAGGATTTTATTTACAGGTAAAGATAAAACGTGGTTGAGGGAATCAAATTTGGGCTGGTTGTGGGTTTTCACCCCCAAATTTGCTAGTCGATATAATCTCTCCAGTGTGTTCAGAGTCTGTCCTATCCCTTTTATCCATTTGGAGATGCCTGATAAATGTTCCAAGGGATCATCTCAAATATATACCCGAACCACCTCAATTGCCTCCTCTAATGAGAAGATGTGGATTCCCGCCCAAATGGTGGAGTGTTTCATCCCATCGGGTAGAGTGGCTTTGGGATCAGTCTGGCAGTTTTTGTAATAAAGTGAAGCAAAGCACAATTATTCTTCCCAAATCAGAACTGGCTTCCTTTCCTGACCCACTCACGATGACATTTCAGATGTACTATGGAGTAATTATACGAATGTAAGAGAAACACACACACACACACCATAGACACAGCAGAGGAAAAAAACAGGGATAACAAAAGGAGAAGGAGGCGGAAGCGTTGCTTCATGAGAGACTTTATTCAGTTTCAACAGGTCTTCATCCAGTTACAACCAGCGGAACGCGTAGAGAATGATGAGGCTACTTTGAAGTGTCATCCCTGAAGGGCCTTTTATGCCTCATGTTTTGAAAGAGATGGAGATGGATGGTCCATTAGCACACCGTGTAGGTGCTTACAAATATGGTTTCCGGGGTAATATTGAGTCAATCGTTAAATTAAACTCAAGAAAACTGAACATCCTAAAGCACTGAACATTATGTGCATAGTCAATTTCGTATATGGGTAAGATTACAGAACCTCCTCCCCCGGATGAAATCTACTGGAAGCATCTTTATAGGACCGTCTCCCTAGAAAGAATAAAACATCTGCTTGGTTGAGGAACGTCACAGGAAAAACAGACTTTTAATTGAGGATTAACAATATTCCCATTGAAAGAGTAACAGAATACAAATTCCTTGGAACACTCATTGATTATAAATTAAAATGGAAATCACGCATTAATTATGTCAAAAAGAAAATGTCTAGAACCATTACAATTGTAAATAAATCAAAATAATGTTTAAACTCAAAGTCACTCAACCTCTTGTATTGTTCCCTTGTAGTTCCATACATGTCTTACTGTGTGGAGATGTGGGGAAACACATACAAGACCCATCTAAAACCAATTTTTATATTACAGAAACAAATAATACGAATAATAAAGAGAAAAGCGTTCCATGAGCCCACCAATGCTCTTTTAATAAATTTAAATACTCTCAAATTCTTGGATATAGTCAAGTTGCAAACCTTCTTGGTCCCATTCAAAGCTCACAACAATTCAATTCAATTCAACTGTTCAAAATCCAGGAAAACAAATATGAACTGAGAAATGCCGGTGCATGTTTGGGTAAACACATTCCTACATTAGTATACATTGCTATACAGTTAATGTATATAGTACTGACACTACAAAAACATGGATGCAAATTTGTATTGACATCCCACTACAGGTATATTTATACTTTGATAGCCCAAACTGTTTTTTTATTTGTCTTTTGTTTTATGCTCTAACAATCATTAACTTTTTCAGACAATCAGACACGGGCTGTAGAGTGGGAGAATCAAGGAACCCCTGTTGAGATGGAACTGCAGACAAATAGACCCCCCACACCCCCTAAGTGACAGCATACAGTTATAATTCAAGAGATCCATGTTTGGAAGTTTCTAACAACTTTTTACCACAACAAAATCCAAAATGCTCCCAACTCCCGGCAACTGTTCATGGCATTTAACTCTTTTCTCTCTCCACTACCTGCTCAACACCGTACTGGGTTGTCTGCAGAAAAGTTTGCGTCCTACTTTACTGAAAAGGCTGCTACTATCAGTAACCGATTCTCTGAGCCTGACCATCTCTGCCCACTCCAACCCGATACTGCTCCTTCCGGTCTCTAAATGAGGATGAAGTCTCTAAACTTCTAGTCGGCTCAAAACCAACGACCTGTCCTCTCGATCCTGTTCCTACCGACGTCCTGCAGAGCATTTTATCTACAGTACCATTGAACCGGCAATAACCGACATTATCAACTCCTCTCTTAAAGTTGGCATCTTTCCCTCTGCCTTCAAACAAGCTCGGGTCACCCCACTGCTGGAAAAAACCCACACTCAAGCCTGCCCAGGGGTCCGTTTCACAAAGCAGGTTTAGTGAAAACTCGGAGTCTGTTAACCCTGAAATGAGGGAAACTCTGAGTTTTCCATTTCACAAAGGGAGGTAACTCAAACCAGAGAAAGAGAGGTAACTCTAGCCTGTTCAACAAAGAGAGGTAACTTAAGCTCTCGGTCAGTTACCGTAGTAACAGACGCTCTGAACCTAACCTGGTCGGGACCAGGTTTATCTCAATGAACCTGGAGTTTCTCTGTGTCTCCGCCTCTTTCAGAGCCACACGCACATTTGATTTCCTCATTCATTCAGTCAGCAGGCGAGTTTTGGCGAAGTTCTGCCGTCTGTCATTAAAAACAGGATCAGTATATATATTAGAAGTCCATTGTCACGAACATGACATGTCTTTTTGATGAAGACACAATTGATGAAGGTGCAGCATTAATGCGCAGAGAATTAAATATTCGTCAGGAGATGGTTATCAGACCGCATAATACATGTATATTACAGTACATAGTCTCATTACAGGCAAAGCAATATATGTTAATCCTTTATTTGTTATAATTTTGATGATTGAATTGTTTAATGATTTCATAGTATATTCTAATTTTTTTGGATTTTTTATTTGGGGTTTTCATAAACTGTGAGCCATAATCATTAAAATTATAACAAATAAAGGCTTGAAATATCTCACTTTGCATGTAGTGGGAAATAATATTTGTTTCACCTTAAGTTGAATTTACTACGAATGAAGTTTTGCAATATATTCAAATTTTCCGACCTCCACCTGTATATTATTACATGAATAAATAAGAGCAACAGGGGTCTCCAACTCCGGTCCTGGAGAGCACCTATCCAGCATGTTCTAGGTGTTTCCCTGCATGAACACACCTGATTCTAATCAATGGTCGTCATTAACTTGTCATCAAGGTCCAGACAGTTCTGTTGTTGACACAGCCCCTTGTATCATGGTGTGCTGAAGCAGGGAAAGATCTAAAACATGCTGGATAGGTGCTCTCCAGGACCAGGGTTGGAGACCCCTGGCATAATATGTGTCTGTATTGGTTCAATACGGAACGCAACTTTTAATTCCCAATTACGGAACAATTCCGTATTTCAAGGGACGGGTGGCAAGCCTACATAAACCTGTCCAAGCCATCAAGGGGTTCCACAGGATTGCAGGTGAATTATGTAGAGATCTGTTAAATTAATGTTATATTATATTCTGTGCTGCGGTGTTACGCTTTTTTCGAAAAACATGTTCAAATTCGCCGTATGCGCGCATTAAAATCTCTAATTCCATTCGGGTGAAAAAGGACACGGCGTGAAGTATGTGGATCTTCAGATTCAGAAGGTATTTTGTAAATTGAAATGTTAAATAAAGTTTTTAAAAAAAAAAGAAAAAGCACACGCTTAACTCCAGGTGAAACTACTTAGAGTTGAGTAAATTAACTCAAATCCGCTGTTCTGGAAACGAAAACTCAGAGTTTCCGATCTCAGAGTAGATCAACTAAGAGTTCAGGAGTAGACTCAGAGTTTGTTGAACCTGCTTTGTGAAACGGACCCCAGGTTGAAAACTACCAGCTGGTCTCACTACTCCCATTCATGTCTAAACTTCTAGAACAAGCTGTCTTCAGTCAGGTCTCACAGTTCCTTCACGACAACTGCTTGTATGATCCACATCAGTCTGGCTTTAGGCAGGGCCACTCAACTGAAACTGCCCTTCTGTCAGTTACTGAGTCACTACAGGCTGCCAGATCTGCTGGTCCATCCTCAGTCCTCATACTGCTTGACCTGTCTGCTACCTTTGACACAGTCAACCACCACATCTTCTTCTCCTCACTCTCAAAGCTTGGCATTTCAGGATCTGTCCTCCTGTGGTTCATGTCCTACCTCGCAGGAAGATCCTTCAGAGTATCATGGCAAGAACGAGTGTCCAGATCACATGAGCTGGCAACAGGGGTGCCACAGGGATCAGTGCTTGGCCCTCTTCTCTTTTCACTATACACCTCTTCCATAGGTGAAATCATCAGCGTGTCATCAGCATCATGGGTTCTCCTACCACTGATATGCCGATGACACCCAGCTCTTCCTTTCCTTCCCACCTGGCGGCACTGTCGTCTCAATGCGAATATCGGCCTGTCTTTCTGATATCTTTGTATGGACGAAGGACTGTCACCTTCAGCTAAATCTGTCCAAGACTGAGCTTATTGTCTGTCCAGCCAGTCATTCCTTACCTCCTCAGATAAGCGTGCAGCTGGATTCCACCACACTTGTGCCCACATCTTTTGCTAGGAATCTTGGTGTCATATTAGACACCCAGCTGACCTTTAAGGACCATGTTGCCTCAGTTTCCCGGTCTTGCCGATTCGCTCTTTACAACATCAGGAAAATCAGACCCTACCTGACAGAACATACGACTCAGCTCTTGGTTCAGGCTCTTGGTCCAGGCTCTTGGTTATGTCACGCATTGACTACTGTAATTCTTTGTTGGTTGCCCTTCCTGCATGCTCAGTTAAACCTCTGATGATCCAGAATGCAGCAGCAAGTATGGTCTTCAATCAACCCAAGAGAGCTCATGTCACTCTGCTGCTTATCTCTCTGCACTGGCTTCCAGGTGCAGCGCACATCAAGTTCAAAGCTCTGCTTCTGGCTTACCAAATAATTACCCAAATGGCTCCTGCCTACCTTCACTCCTTCATCTAGAGTTACTCGCCCTCTACCTTCACCCTTTCATCCAGAGCTACTCTCCCTCTACCTTCACTCCTTCATCCAGAGCTACACTCCCTCTACCTTCACTCCTTCATCCAGAGCTACACCCCCTATCCACAGCTCCGCTCAGCCAGTGAAATATGCCTGGTGCTTCCACTAGAACCTGACGAGAAATACGTAGCAAGACTCTTCTCCTCCATTGTTCCCCGATGGTGGAAAGACCTACCAAACTTTGTCCGATCTGCAGGGTCTGTACCTACTTTTAAAAGCAGGTTAAAGACTCAGCTCTTTAAGGAGCACTTCTGCATCTAGTAAACTTCTCTGCTCATCAGAATTAGTTAGAAGATTTGTCCAGCCCTTTGCAGGACTCACTAAGCTGCATGCACGTATGACAAGATGATCACATGATGGTGTCTTATTAGACGACGTTTTCTTGTATAAAGGGACTGTTGGGTTGGGCGGAAAAAAATAAATAAATAAAATTCTAGCACTGGCATGGCAGCACCTGTGTCCAACTGGACTGTCTGACCAGCACTTATCCAGCTGGACAATGTGTGATTTCTTGCTTGTGTTCTTGCATGTGTTGTGCATCACAGAGGGGCTTTAGCTGATCAGTTATCGAAGGCTATTCATAATTTTAATAATAATTATTAATAATTAATAAAGTCGAAGTTGAATTATCAAAATGATAATAATTCTCGTATGGGGCACCACCCCGGGGCCTTAATCCAGGGAAATGATAACTTTTACAGCAGAATATCAGTCTCAAGAGTTTAGGATTATTCTGCAGAACAGTAAATCTTACTATCACTTACAGAATAACAATTGAAGGGTGAGATCCGAGCACTGACTCTGTCAAAACTCAATTGTGACCAAAATTGTATGAAACGACACACAAACTCGTTACAGATCAATCAGAATATATTTACATACGGGTATCAAAGCAGATGTAAATAAATACCCAAATAAATCCTGATGGCACACCACATTATTATAAAACCATTAATTAACTAGAAAAACATCAATAGAAATGAAATGAAAGTTGCAATCAATGAAATCAAAGCAATAATAAAGATGATAAAGAACCTCTACAAAGTTCAAAACGTGGCTGCAATGTTTAAAGATGGCGGGGCTCCTGTGGTATTTAAAGATGGTGAAACCCTCTTTAAGCCACGTGCAATTAGACCGGATGGTGCTCCCGGTGTTTTAAACCGTGATCAACCGGCGAAACGGCGCCACCAAATGAACAAATAACCGTAATATGCACACAGTAATTTCGTTAAGCATAAATTCAGGTCTACACCGTTCTAAATGACTGATCGCCCAGGACGCAGCTCACCTCGGGAGTCCGGATCTGAAGCTGCAGGCTCCGTCGCCTGCGGGCGCGGTCCTGCCAGGGGTTTCCAGTCAGTCTCCCGGCTCACGTGGGTCGGCTTTTGAACCCCCCAGCCGATCGCTTTCCTGGCGGTGATCCTCAGTTTCCGCGGCCGCTCAGTCTCTCTCCTGCTCCTAACTTCAAAGAAAAAGTGAACAGTTGCTGGAGCAACCTCACGCCGGCTCTGGGTCCTGATCGCGGCCTCAACACGACGCCTCGCTGCGCACAGAGGCCGGTTCCTCCCTTCGGAACTTCGGCTCGTCGCCGTGCTGCGGGAGGGCCTCGCGGTCCAAGGCTGGAGCTCCTGGCGGGTTCTGGCTCCGGAGCGGTCGTCCCGGGCAGCACAGCCCCTGGTATGGGAGAGTGCTCGAAGAAAAGAAAGGAGTTAGACAGGGGATGAGAGTCCAGAGCGCAGCGCTCTGGGATCGTCCCCTTACGCCCGGCCCGGTTGGTGCGGGCCCCCGACAAATCCTGGAACTCCCCCTCGCCCCCCCACAGCTCTTACTCGTTGGCTGAAGAGAAGAGAAGAGAAAAAGTCTCGGTGCAGCGCAGAGTTTTGTATTTCCGCGCGCTGCGATGACGTCATCAGTGCCTCGCTCGGGATTGGGTGCGCATCGCCCTCAAGCGCCGCCCCATCCCGCAAGGCATGCTGGGGAGTTGTAGTTCCTGACAAGGCGGCCATTTTAGGAGGCACATTATAGCCGATTTCAGGCTGGGGGGGTTGACCAGGGTTTCAAAGTTTGAATATACATTCACAAAATGTTCATAAACCTTTATAACAGTCCACATGATCACTGGGTGTGGTCCAACACATGTGTGGTTCTCAATCTTCCATCTCTCCAGGACCTGCACGCCTCCAGGACCCTGAAGCGTGCAGGAAAGATTGCAGCAGACCCCTCCCACCCCGGACATAAACTTTTCCAGACTCTTCCCTCTGGCTGGAGGCTGCGGTCCATCAGGACCAAAACCCCACACCACAAAAACTGTTTTTTCCGAACTGCAGCTGTCCTCGACAACAAGGCCCCTTCTACCACGAACTGCCCCCCCCCCCCATCCCACTCTACGTTACCTTAACGTAGAGACTCCAATCCTGACCTTATGCGTTACATTAACACACATCCTAGGTCACTTTTGCACAGACTCATACCTGGCACTTTAAAAACCTCATGTTGTACATTTTCTCTCTTTTCGTTATATATTTGCTTTTGTATTGTATTGCACCAATCACCACAACAAATTCCTTGTGTGTGTTTAACACACTTGGCAATAAACCTTTTTCTGATTTCTGATTTCTCTCAGATGTAAATCGCTTTGGATAAAAGCATCTGCTAAATGACAGTAGTAGTAGTAACTTCAGAAACTCTTCTGCTTCCCGAAAGCCTAAGTTAGAAGGCAGCTTCAGAAGAAATGTCAGTAAGCATTCCAGTGGATTTTGAGGAGACTTTCTGAAATTACATTTCATAACAGAAGATTGCATTCAATTCATTTCTGCAATTTTAGGTTTATTTTTAAACAAATTGCAGACTCTGAGGATGGCACATGTCCGATCTGCACTCACTCACCCCACTTATGATAAAAATCTAAAGTAGCTTTAAAAAAAAAAGACCAATCATTTTTTTAAATGAAGGTATTTATTATTTTATGCACACTGGTGATTTCCCTGCACATTACAGGCAGGCAGCATGTATACGTTCATTGTTTTTCTGTGGTGTATTTCATGTTACATTGTTGTGAGGAGTTAATAGAGCTTTACAAGAAGCATTGATAAGGTGGGAATTGAAAGTGAACACAAAAGCAATATTGCCTCCTTCCGTGCTGAACACTGTTGTCATTGTGAATTTATTCTTGCAGGATCCTTTTTCTTATTTCAGTCTGGCAAGTCTTGTAATTCTGTTCCTCTTGTTACAAATAACTAGGCTTTAAGCTTGAATTGCAAAATGAAATTCCGTCTTTATATATTGCACTTTTTTCTCTCTTTATGTTTAAATCCTAAATCCAGCTTTTTTCTGCTATGTGATGATGTTTTAATGTCTCTGCAAGGCAACCTGAATAACCTTGGTGTTGAATTGTTGTTTACAAATAAACTTCCCTTGCCTAGAATTGGGTTTAACTTTGATATGCAGGGACAGTACTAACAGAGGTAACAATCAACAAAAGACACAGAAAGCGCGAGTGAACGATGACTCTAGGCTTTACTATAGAAATGCGTGACCACCAGTGTTATTACTAATTCTGCTGACCTCTTGGTTGCTTTGCATGGCACCTACAGCCTGAAAGCCCACCCCTTCCTCGCCGTGATTGGTTTGGTACATGTGTGGAAAGATGCAGCGCAAATACACAACAGAAACCACTGTAACACACTCAAGTGACACATCACAACTCTATGCAGGTGATACGATGTCTCACAGTTTGCTTCCCTTTTTTGGTACTTTGGCTGTAATTCAACGTAAACTGGAGCTGCACATCTGTCCACACACTTGCCCACGCATTTGTGTCCACTGAGGTTTGACCATACAACGTTTCCCATAATGCTGTATGCTGTGTTGGCTGGCCTGGCTAACTGAGGTGGTGAACAACTGCCAGGAAAAAGCTTCTCCTTTCGCTCTCTTTCTCATCCCTCTCTAGCTTGCCAGAATGCACTCTCTCTCTCCCTCTCTCTCTCTCTCTCCCTCTCTCTCTCACACACACACACACACACACACACACACACACACACACACACACACACACACACACACACACACACACACACACACACACACACACACACACACACACACACACGCACACACAGAAACACACTCATAATGAGCTTTTGTCGTCATATAATGGCTTGAGTCATGCCACAGCACTGTGAGCATAAACACAGCTGCTGCAGCATCTCAGTTGGGTGTAACATGCACCATTTGGTCTGTCGGTGTCATTTCCACACAGGTGGGCTCAGTGAGTGAAACTCAGACACAAATTGAGGACATCCAATTCAAATTTGCTGTAAGGAGTCTCTCCCTCCGCTGTCACTGCCATAAAGTTTTAAGAACTGCCAACTATCAACATCCTCTAATGGTACCCTGATAGCACCTTAGCGTGCCAAAGTGAGATGTGTTAAGAATGTGAAATGGCAGCGCCAGCGCATCTTCGACACTGTAACACAAGCCAACAGTGGCTGTCAGATGCTGTCCAGAAAGTGACTGCTGATCCTGGAAAGAACAGCTGTCCGGTCCTAATGAGTGTAGAAGCGGTGTCTTTTTCATTTGCCTGGTTGAGTGTGGATGTGATCCAGCTGGCGTATACTGTGGCGAAAGGAAAGTTGAGCAAGTGAAAAGGGGGGTTTCATTAAAAGTTGAGAGCAGGCCTCTCAATCTGAGACAACGTGGACGTGTTTTGTGCCTCACTCTTGTGAGGTGTATCATATGTGACAAGGCAGTCTATCTCCCTGGTAGATGCTGTTGTGGCAGCTCAGTTGTCAAACCATTTGATATAGTTTCATGAGACAGTCCACTCAAATCCACACAGTTCATTTCATTTCTAGCTTTCACAGGCAAATACAAATCTAACATCCTTCAAAAGGATAGAAAATAGAAAATAAAATACATTTACCCACAAATTTCCTTCGGAATAAATAATCATATCAAGTTAAATGTATTTGTAAGATCTTAAAGATAGCATGCAAGAAGCTGTCTCTCATCGGGGAGTCTTCACTCCACTGGAGTCAACTGATTTTTCACAAATCATCACTTACTGGTGTCTTTAAGGTAAATAAAGCTGTCATATTTGACATGTAGGCTCATGTCCAAACATTTATATAACATCTTCTAGCCTTGTTGTTTTTGTGTATAAAAACCTAATAATTTGCGTTTCAGCATTCAACATTGAGAAAGACTGGAAATCATTCAAGATAGCTATATATCAAGAAATGGTGGATTTCATCTACTTATGAACATTTTAGAGAATTTATATTATTATGAGTATTTTATAATAATATTTTACTTTATTTATTATTATTATCATTAATAATATTATCATTATTACTTTTTTGTTAATGCTAACGCTCCAAAAACCTTTACATTACACCCCCCTACTTGCAGGGTTGCTACATCGTCCTCACAACTCCTACTCCCCAATTTCTAACTGAATCCAGTTTGACTAGATACAAAACGAGCAGCTTCTCCACGGAGCGTGTTAGTGAACACGTTTCAATTAAAGGAGCATGAGGCAGGATTGAGGCAGGATTTATGAAAAAAATTCGTATACGTTTTAAGTTTTCTAATAATAATGTCAGATGAAGCGTTCCAAACCAAAAAGAATGACCCCTCTAGCGTATCTCTCCGTTGCCTTGAACAGGCTGTGTGCTGCAAAATGTGCTGCAATTGTGACCGGAATTTCCCGCGCTGTCCTGCGGATGTGACGTCAAACGACGCTGCATGCGCGTTCTCGGCGGTGCACGAGTAAACATTGGATACGCGTTTGAGTCATGGAGGCAGCTTCAACTTGAATTGGGACTGAAAACAGATGCTTACATGGCTCATTTCCTACTGACCAGGTAAGATAACATTGTAAGTCATATTTAGAGCTTGATTTGAACGGCGCTCCCGTGCCGGCTTCACTGTTGGCTGCAGGAACCCCGACGGTCGTCGTGGCGCTAATGAGTCTCTTTTGTTATTCTTGCCTCATGCTCCTTTCAGCATTCAGTTTTATTATATAACGTGTACTACAATATAATATGTTGCTGCACTTTCCAGAGCATGACCCTCGAACATATATTAAATGAACATTGAACATGATTAAATGAAAGACCTTAAAGTCAAACAGTGGCAAGAAAAAGTCTGCTTGCATGATGTGTTGGGGAAAACACACCTGCTGTGTCAGCAAAGCTGCCCTGAGAGGTCGGTGCAGGCTCTCATGATCTGTGTTAGTAAATCATTGAATGATTTGGGAATACATTATTTTCTGTGATACATGAAAGTGAACTCACTTTTCCAAAATGTCAGTGTCATCAGTGTCTATACTAATGTCATACCATCCTGTCTCGCCCCCGCCCCCCATTAAAAGAGCTTTATTTACACCATGATAACAGTGAGGGATGATGGTATTGATTTGCAGCATCAAACTTAGCTAGGGCTTATTTTTCAAATGGAACTGGCAGCGCTGCCTCATACGGACACCAATACCAGGACTGAAACATGGCCTGCAACCTGGACACATCAATCAAAACCACTCGGGCATGACCAGCTCAGCCCATATTGGAGCAAGAACTGTCAGACCAGGAATCTGCTTGACTGCATGATGAAGGCCTTATATGAGTTGAGATCCAAAGTATGTTTGCCAACTGGCAGATCTTCAACACATTTTGGTTACTGCATTTAAAATAAGAAAGAAAAACACACATCTGTGTCAAAAGAAATGTCTGTTTCCATGCTTTCACTTCAAAAAAGGTACCAGTTGAATAATGCATAGTAGTACGGCCTCTTGCTGTGTTTGGGGTTTAAGATTAGTAGATGAGTTTATAAAATATTGTCAACTTTATTCATTTGAGAAGAGCTTTGCCACTTGGTTACGACAACATTCAAAGTTTGAAGAATGTTCCCATCATGTCGTTGAGGTCTCACACAGAACTATAATATCGTTCTTGTATAATATTGTGTATATTATACAGCAATGACTGAATCAAAGATGAACAGTACTGAAGGGAAACTATGGATATAAAAAAAGCAGTACTTTCTAAATGTATTGCAAAGGTCATTCTTTAACCGGGGGGGGGGCAATTCCCGGCCCTCAAGGGCTGTGTCCTGCAGGTTTTAGATGTTTCCCTGCCTCGTTATCATGGTCTGCACAAGTCTGTTAATGACAGTCATTTGTATCAGGGTGTGTTTAAGCAGGGACACATCTAACACATGCAGGACACGGCCCTTGAGGACCAGGAATTGACGGATTTGTTTTTCAGGATCCATACACTGGTGGATCGACTTTCAGTAATGGGGCAGTTGTTCTGTTTCATCACTCGCCTTCTACCAAGCTTCGAAGGGCCATCCTGACACTATCCGGTAAGATATTTTTCTAAGTTTGGGAATTCATTTCCACCTCGATGATGACAAGCGACCTAAGCCCCGAGGTAGAAACGTGAGGCCACATCATAATGCCCCCTCCACCATTATTCATCAGTGGTGATTGTTTTAAGGTGGTAAGCCGGGCCCTTTTATGAGCTATTCATAGTTCTGAGTATTCCTCCTGAATGTATTCCTCCTGCATTAATATTTGGGATTCCCATTGTGCTCCTTGGAAAATGTAAAAGTTGCCCAGAAAGGCTATTTATTTATTTAGAGAGAAACAGCCTCCTCTACACTGCGCTGCCGTGGATACCCGCTCTTCAGATGTTCAGAGGCTTGTTTAAGGCAGACTCGTAAACATAAAGAAAACCAGAAATCCTCAAATACATTTTCCCCTGGTTCTTTCTTGGATGCCATCTTTTTTTTTGAAGTGTAAATAACCATCACTGTCTCTGAGGAATGGCCTCTTCTCTTTAATTATCGTCTGTGTTGGTGGCGTGTGGTTCTGCAAAGCTTTGGGTGGAGAGGTGGGGCAGCGGTTGATGGAACAGTGCCAAAAGGCACTGAACCAGCTGTATACACTTAGCAAACCAACGCTTTCTATTGGTGCACCCTGGAACCGCTGGGAATGCCGGACACCAGGGCCTCGCCTGCTACTGCAACCACCTGCTCCTTAAAATGTCAAAAATAGAAGAAATGCTGAGTATTTTGGGGTTTACTGGATGCTCGGATGTTACAGAAACAATACCTTACATTAATGGTCTGAAGTCAAAATGTCCGCGTTAGACCACCTTTATAACTATTTTAATTTACATGCTATTCTTTTATATAAAAAACATTCAGTATACATTTTCAACAGATAACACAAACGACAAAATTAAAAAAACATTTGGCTCTCAGACATTTAGATTAAAATTTGTACAGGCGATATAGTTCAGTTCAGGAGTCACATCTGACTCTGACGGGCGAGAAAGAAAAGATGAATAAATAATGATAAAAGATAATATTATGCATGTTATTTCCATGCTACTGGGGAATTCTCTATCGTAGCTGGAAGTGTAGATGAATACCTTCTGGTTTCATCGTCACCTTCATCCCTCTCTTCATACAAACTTAAACCCAAAAGTGCCTGCCAGAAATAAATAATCTCCTAAATTAGTCCATCTGAATCCCAAACCCTCTGAATCTCAAATCCTGCTCAGACAGGGGGAGGACTGGCCGTATGGTTCCGCTCACACAAACCAAGGCTTCTCACCTTCCTGCAAGACACGAGTCTTTGATATCACCTGACAGCCAGTAATAACATAAGCCTCTGGCTGTCAGCGATGTGGGCGGGCAGAGGTTTGTGTGTGGGGGGGGGGGGGTACAGATAGATCAGAACTACTTGTCAATTTCCAGTAAATCTCTGAATGACGACTAGACTCATCCTTGTCCGTAAAGCAAATAATAAAGCATGCAGTGGGGAGTGCAGAGTATTAGAAATACACAGTGGGGATGGAATGAGATTACAGTATGAGTGACACCCCCTACCCCCCTTCCCCCCGACGTGGGGCACTCCATGATTCATTTGATCAGCTGTAAATAAAGGGATGATTTATGATTCATGTTTCACCAGCCAGCCACCTTTAGACACAACTTATTTTTATGCAGACCGAGTACTCGTTGTGGTCCATTGGTTACAACCACAGCTTGTTTATAACAGCGGTGCTTCAGCAAGAGGACACAAGACAAGTTGCATCATGTTGCTCTAATATTGATCTGAAATATTTAGGATATCAGGTCCTCGCTCGACCTCGACATGTTAAGTCTGGCCTTCTCTCTGTGTTAAAAGACGTCAACTGCGGTGACTTCTGAACATGATCTTTTACTAGGTTTCTAATCTATGAGACGGCAAACGAAGCAGGGGAACATAAACACCAGGGATGCTCCTCAAAGTGCAGCATCTGTCTGTGATGTGTGAGCTTGTGTTCAGGAGATGTGAGAGTTGTGGTTCTGCTGACCTTGTTCCTGCTGTTCCTGTTATCCCTTTTGCTCATCGCAGCAGCTGTGAAGCTGCTCCAGATAAGGTTCTCGGGTCACGAGGACTTTCTGTCCACCCCGCAGTCTCACTACCCGCCTCTTGATTTGACAAACGTGTCAACGGATAAATGTGTGCGTTGTGACTTCACACGCAGAGCACTGGTGAAGAAAATTTAATTAAATAATACTGATAGTTGGAAGATGAAACTTTTTATGGTTATGCCCTTTGACACCATCACAGTACAAAGAACCTTAGGTCTAACCACCTCAACTGTTTGGCTTTTTTTTTTTAAAACAAAGAAAGCACACATTAGCTCAACATGATTAAGACAACATATGAGAACTGAATCCTTTCCTTTACAATCAAATTTTAGAATCAAGAGAAGTCTTTTTGAATGTAAATCCATTGGTACCACTGGTACCATTCAAGTACAGTAAAATCCGATTTGACTTTTCCAGAAAAAATCTAAAACGATCCTTTTATGTTCTGAAACAGAGACCCCGTCCACACGTAGCCGGGTATTTTTTAAACCGAATATTTCCCCCCTCCGTTTATAAAAAAATTTGCATCCACATTACATCGTTTTTAAAAAAAACCCTTCCACACGTAACCGAAGATCTGCGTTTTCAACCACATTCATAAGCATTTCAAACCTGTAGATAATCTGCGGCTCCCGGGGAAGCTGCACCTCCGCGGCTCCGCTTCCCCGGCAGGCACGTCTCCTTCTCCCCCCCGGAGCTGCCGCGTTATCGACGCAGCCCTACGCCGTAGCCTACGCCGTAGGGTACGGCGTAGGGTGCGCGTCGCCGCGTACCCTACGGCGTAGGCTCTGTGTCGGTGTAACGCAGTAAGCGGTGGTCAAGACCAGAGACCATTTATTTAATAGCACGTCAGAGCAGATTTGTTCTTGTTTTGGCGCATAATGTGACGTTCGAAAAGGCAAAACTCCGGTTGTGTGTGTCTACACGCATCTACATAAACGGAGTTTTCAAAAATCTTCACTTTGCCCGGAGTTTTTTTAAACCTTTGTTTATTTGCGTTTTCATGTGGATGACAGGTCAAAACGTAGGAAAATATCTCCGGTTTAGCAGATACCCGCAGATATCCGGCTACGTGTGGACGGGGTCAGATACTCTGGGTAAATGGAAAAAAAGATAAACTTGTATTAGAATGATGAGAAGAGACAAGTCCAGAAGAGGAGAGGAGCAGCTCATGATTCACACAAGGTGGAGTCAGTGTTATGGTACGGACACGTATGGCTGTCAATAAAACAGGCTCACTGGTGTTTACTGATTATGTGATGGCTGAGAGGAGCTGTCATGTTTAATGGCCACGTATCTCTCTCTGACCATGTTGCCTTGCTCCCGGTTGTGCCGCTTTGCACTTTAATTACTCCACCTTGATTACTGCCATGCCGTCCTGTCCAGCCATCCAGCCGTCCAGCTAGGGCAATCAAACCGCTACGACAGCTTAAAATGCCGTGGCGCGTCTGGTCTTTAATCAACCCAGACGGGAACACGTCACGCCTCTGGTAATTGATCTTCACCGGCTCCCTGTGGTTCTCACATTAAAACACAAGTGTCTGCCACTTGCAGGGGGGATCTCGGGGTCCACCTGCTTGTTCGTAAAGGCTTACGCCCATTTATGAGCACTGCACTCTTCGCAAGAACCCAGACTGGCCCCGTCCTCTCCTCCCACGAGGATTTCAGTCCAGACTGTTCTCTCACGTCGTTCCTCCTCAACGGTGGAACAAGCCACAACTCTTATTAATCTGGTTTGGAATCAGATTCAGCAGAATCATTTGTTTGTAATTGATCTGGTTTTGTCACGCTCATCCTCACTTTTCCTCACATACAGACACACCCCCTAAGCCCCTCACCATGGCACAGCTACTGTGCCAGCTGTGTCATCACCAGATGTGCCCAGACCTTGATGACAAGCTAATGAGGACCGTTAATTACCGTAGAATCAGGTGTGTTGAAGCTGGGAAACATCAAAAACATGCCCAACATCTTCTGTCAGTCTTTTATTCTTTTACCTCAAAGGCTCAGATTTTCAAGAATATTCAATTTCAAGTTATAATTTCCAGAATTTTACTTTAATTATAAGTAACTCTTTTTCTTTACTAGCTCCAAACCACTAATTTCTTGGTTTGGAATCAAAATATACTAAAATATTCTTGGATTCAGATCATCAGGCGTAAAGAAGAAAAAATCAAGTAACCTGAAGCAACGAGTACAACTGAAAGATGGCTGTGAAGAGAACCCTTTGACTCAACCAGAAGTCAGAAGATTGCAGAGAAGTTGCAGGATTGGACATCAATTAAGGCAAAGTCTCAAACTGATAACTGTTTGAGCTTCTGGATAGATTTTTCCCCACTTTGAAAGTATGATGTAGTGTTTTCATCTGTATGCTGCTGTTAAAGGAGCTTGAGGCCAGATTGTGGCAGGATTTATGAAAAAAATCCGTATACATTTTAAGTTTTCTAGTAATAATGTCAGATGAAGCATTCCAAACCCAAAAGAATGATCCCTCTAGTGTATCTCTCCTTTGCCTTGAACAGGCTGTGTGCTGCAAAATGTGCTGCAATTCGGTCCCGAATTTCCCTCGCTGGGCTGCGGATGTGACGTCACATGACGCTGCATGCGCGTTCTCCCCGTTCTCCCGTGCCGGCTTCACTGTTGGCTGCAGTACCCCCAACGGCCGTCGTGGTGAAGGGTGGCACTAGAGAGTCTCATTTCTTAAAAGGAGCCTCAAGCTCCTTTAAACTTTCATTTGAATCAAAAAATTTAGAGAAAAAATATCAAACTGCAAGCCGTTCCTTTCGTATTCCTGACAATGATGTAACGAACACAGATTTCTAAATGTGACAGTTATACAACATGTTACTACCCAGCACAGATTGAGTGGAGCACAACCAGTAAAAGAGGAAATGACTCTGTGTCCATCTGTGTCAATACTTGGCTGTGAACACATTGTGTCACAGTGAAATGTCTTCCACACTGGGGGAGACATCGACCACAGATTGTTACATTGGGAAGTAAAACCTCGGCGGGGAGGTAGGACTGATGTACAGGGCCGTGGGGGTGGGCTCCATTGAACTGCTGCTTTGTTCGACGTCCATCAGTCAGCAGAGTTCCTGCATAGGGGTATGTCAATGATTCCTTCAAGAAAAACTGCTGCTGTTCCCCATTTGTCTGTCAAACCCGATAACATCACCTGACCTTTTCAAGGCCTTTATTTTATGTCACTGCAAATGTGATTGCAAACAAAGTCAAAAGAAACCTGATTCATGATGACAAAAACTGAACTGCTGCAGTAAACGTGTTTTAATGACAACTACATTTATGGAATATTACTCATGCTCTCCTGAATGTGGGATGCTTTGACTGAGTTTGGGTTCTCTTTTGCATTTTAAAGCAGCATCATGTATGCATGGAGTAAAGTTGGAGCTGGACTGATGGAACCAGAGGTTTTGCAGAATTCAAAATCAGCATGTGGAAAACAACAAGACCAGTAAACGGCAATAAACAGCAAACTTTACCACAGCTGAGGTCCATCCCCATCCTTTCAGATTTCTCCAACCGTACAGAATCAGCTGAGTTGATAGCTGAACACCCAGGTGGTTAACATGACATGAAATGCTTTCACGATGATGGATTCAGCATGAAATGGGTGGAAGCAAACACCGCCATATTGGCCGGCACCCTCAATGAGACAACACTAAATGACTGTCTGTCGTCTTGCAGTCATTTGTCACAGTTGGCCCCCAGCCCCTCCAGCCAAACCAACATCCAGGTTGGCCAGCACCTTTTTGCAGTGATAATCTTTGCCTGGACCTCTGCCAAGAGCCAGCGTTCATGAAGCTACAGGTGCTGCAGAGCTTTGCTTTAAACTGTGTTACTTTTCACACCACCCATTTCCTTTCGTTTATTATGTTGTTTCTGTTTACTAGATTTTATTTTTCATGGCAAACATTGTTTTTGATGGTTGTTTTTTTGTTCTTTTATTTGTTCTGACCACTGTTGCTTATCCTATTACTGTGTATTGATTTTTGGGTTTAGGTTTTCCAATTGTTTATTGATTCCTTATTCTTCATCTTTCTGCATTCACAAGTGTATTTTCTTTCTACATTTTATACCACAAATGTAGCCAAATAAGTTGTTTCGTTGCACTTAGTCGACCTCGTGTTTTGTGGGAGACCAAGTCAAATTAGATGGTGCCTCGGGGTTGTACTTTCTGCTCTTTGAGGGAATACCGATGCCAGATTGAACCAAGGGGACGTGACGTGGCAAGACCGGATTTGACCAACGCACATGCCTCGAGGACCAGCCAACCACGGGAGCGGCAGAGTCTAAACCACGCCCTCTCCACCTACAGTATAAATGTCTCTTGTGTTAGCCAGGTTGTTGTCTTGCACCTGAAGACTGCTCATCGTAGACCAGTGAGCTTGTGTACTGTATGTTCTGTAGAAACAACACCTCTGTTGATATTTGATCACATCCAGTTCCTTCGTTCATTCTTTGAACACACAGTCAGAAATTCTTTAAAACAGAATCCTGACACTCGCAATAAACCCTTGATCTGGGTTCCAGTGGTCCTTGTTTCAAATTTCATTTCAGTACAGCAGTTGTTTACAGATTGAATGTAAGGTAACAATAATTTGCATCATAACTCAATTTGAACTAATTTAAGCCCAAGAAGCTAACTTGTTCTGGAGGGGATGTTTCAGGTAGCTTCTGGGTTTCACATCAACTCTTCAGAATAGCTCAAGGTGAATTCACATGGTTTGTTCGTTTCTGTTTGAAGACAAGACAAGTCATTCACAACTGACAGCTAAACTGTAGGCAAGTGTAACATGAACCAGAAACAACTGCTTCATTTCCTACAATATTCTCTCTCAAAATTATGTTACTGCAGTGTTTCTACATCATAGAAGAAAATGCTTGAGATGGAACAAGTGCAGTACGGTGGCTCAGTGGTCAGCACTGCTCCCCAGTTTGGGGGAATTTTCTGCAGGTAATCCGTCTTCCTCCCACAGTCCAGAAACGAGTAGGTTGGGTTGACTTATGTGTGTATGGTTTCCGTCTGTCCGACTGGCAAGCTGTCCAAGGTCTACCCTTGCCTTTGGCCTGTAACGAGCTGGGACAGGCTCCAACAGACCCCCGTGAACCTGTATAGCAGTAAGCGGGTATAGGAAATGGATGGATGGAATAAGTGCTGAGAAAGGCAGCTCAAGAGCAATTTGTCGATTTCTTTAGCAACAATGTAGATTGATATGCTGACACGGAAGGATAACGGAGCATAACTGGTCTGGTATTCAGAAGGAAACCTTGTGTGGAGAAAGGGAAATGAGCACTTGATATCTAACAAACAGTGTTTGCCTGTCAGGCCTTATTGACTGCTGTGTTCAACTTCTAGATTATGCTGTAAATAAACATAATGTTCTTCCAAATGAGTCAAGGAGGTCAGTGAGAAAACTGCATGATGGTAGTAAACCAAGTGCACCCAGCTAACTACAATTGCATTTCTTTTATAGTGCATTAACTCTTGCCCCCTTTAAAACTAAGATGGATCTCGTACTCTGTTTTTGGCTCTGTGTTGACTTTGGGATGAACTTTGTCTTTGTTCTTCCCATCTGATCACATCAGAAGCATTTTAATTAGATAAATATACTTCTAGTTAATCTGTAGCTAGTATACGGAGACACCCTAGAAGATAACTTATTGTTTATCGCTGACCTACAATCTTTCTCGTTAATTAGCAATCTTCCCAGAAGCATGTGTAACTTCAATCTCTTTTGCAGTCCGTGGATTAAAAATACTTCAAACCTATGCAATGCAACTTTACCCTCGTTTTCAGTGCAATAATACTTGAATAACTTGTATTAATGTTTCTTCAAAGTGCTATTCTAGATGGTTATTGTTGTGGGCAGGAAGGACTTCCTGCTGTCCACGTTGCAGCAGATCTGAAGAAGCCTCTTTGGTGTTGAATGTCTTTCTTGTGAAGAGCTGGGTCAGGGTTTCCTTTTTTCCTTCCAGTGCAGTTTGCACTCCTCATGGAGTTATACAGCCTATACTGCTGGGGGACATCCCATGATGCAACTTTTGACATGTCGGGCAGAAGCTTTCTGACCCACATGCAGATTCACACTCGGAGACGGAGGTAAATTAGGGAATTTATTTACAGTATGTACTAAAAATGAGAATACTGTTGATGCTATCAGTCTGAGTCTGGTCCAGGGTTCCTGGTTCCTTGGAGGGTTTGCAGAGGGAAGGCGGGTTAAGCACGACGGCTAATCAAAAGGATTAGTGGTGAGTTGCTTAGGCCGCGTTCAGACTGCCAGCCAGTATCCGATTTTTAGCCCATCCAGATTGAAACTGGATGACTCTTTTGAAGTCCCAAACCGCATGAGATCCGATTTTTGCAAACCAGATCGAAACCACCTCCGGGAGGTAGTTTCATATCGCATTTGGGCAGATGCGTCTAAGTCTGAACAGCTCCAAACACTCAGATCGGTTTTGACTGTCCGTGACGTCGCTCTATGCGACGCCAGACCAGACCCATGCGCCAAAACCACCCGCCCATTTCGAGTTGTGGAGCTACGTTACAGGTGTGGAGCGTTAATATTATAGATCCATGTTATGGAGCAGTCGGAAGATGCCGAAAACAGCCGCAAACAGTGGCTCCATCTTGTTATTGTTTTTGTTGTCGCAATTACATGACGTCACACAATACACGCGCTGGGTGACACCTCCGCTCCGACGTTGTTGCTACGGCAACCCGTCAGATCAGTCAATGATGTGGCCCAGTCTGAACAGAGCCAGATGCGATTTGGACACTTGCTAAAAACAGTGTGGACAGTCAGCCCTGAAAATCGGATATGAGAAGGAATCAGATATGAATCAGATTTGCCTGCAGTCTGAAACCTTAAACCTGAAGCTGGAGCAAACAGGCAGGCAGATGAAGGGGTCGGAACTGCAGCAGGTGAGGTGAATCACGAATATGCAAGGGGACAGCAGAGGACCTTGGGTGAAACAAAGAAATGAGCTGGGCTGGGACTGGAAACTGGTCCAGCTCAAAAAATCTAGACGGGTCACAGGCAACAGGATCACACAGAAACAGACGCAGCGCTGGCTAGAGACTACCGTGGGGGGTAAACACCCAGCAGAGATGGCAGTCTTCCAGCTCCTTAAATCCTTTCAGATGATGACCCAACGAGCTGCAGGTGAGCTCCACTCAGGGTCGCTCGCAACAGGGAGCCAATCAGGAGAGGGTGTCCGACCCAAACAAACACTGATAGTGTTTCTCTTCTACTCCGACTCTATTAATGACACGATTGTTGTTATTAACCCGTGTTTCTCTTTCCAGCAGGTGCTCTTGATCTGTTGTTGTTCTTGTTCCCTCCTCTTTCCTGGCCACTCAACACCCAACTTGTCGAGACAGTTGATCGTCCTTCCTGACTCTCCCTCCTTCCTGAGTTTTTTTCCTCTTGCTGTTTAAATAAGAAACCTTTAACAGGAAGTTCAATGTTTTTTATTTCCACAGTCAACTCGTTGCTCAGGATGAAAGATTGTATCGATGAGAGATTTTGATGCGATGCATTGACTTTCTAAGAAAAGCAACAATTGTTATTGTTACTTTATTAGTTTTGTATTAATTGGACTACTTTGGAAATAGTTGAACTTTATTGTTGAAGAACCTTGAGATGATGTTTGTTGCTATTTGGTGCTACATAAATAAAGCTGAATTGAACTGAATGGTTGCATCTCCATCGTCATCAGTCTGTTGCTCAGGTGAAAAACAAGATATTTATACTCCTCTATCACTTCCACTTCTCCAATGGTGGAAATAGTGTTTGAAGTATTCCTGCTCCTCCTACAATGATGGTGTAACCTGTGTCCTGTAGTCCCCTTTAGTAGGGATTCTATACTGTCGACCTTGGCGTTTAATATTTAATCTACAAAAATATAAAACACCAACAGCTAATCACAGGTTCACTCAGCTCTAAATTCTCACAGGTTCAGGAAGGGAGATTGGAAGTAGCAATTCAAGAACTCCAGCCCACATAAAACACACTCAACCACTTCTTTAAAAGAAAATGTGATAATACACAAATTTATTGAAACACACTATTCTAATTATCTCTTTTTCTTATTCATTTCCAACAGAAAGTTTGCTTATGACTTCATTTTTTTTAGTCTCTGGTTACCTTGGGCCCAGGAACAAAAAATACCTGAGATCTTAGTGGAAAAAAGTATCAAAATAAAATATTAAACTCCTTAGATTGTTCTGATTTTGTCCTTACTGTCCCTGGGAACAGTGCAGCATCCACAAATCTATGGAGCCAAATCAAGGCCAAAAGTTTTGCTAATTTGAAAATAAAATTTGAACCTGAAAATTCTTTTTTGCAGTTTCAATTTTATTTTTTTCAGTATCAGATCTTTTTTTCAGTTTCAAATCTTTTTATTTCAGTTTCAAATCTTTTTTTCAGTTTCAAATCTTTTTTTTTCAGTTTCACGTTTTTTTTTTTTTCAGTTTCAGACTTTTGGCCCGGATCTGGCGTGGGGGGCGTGGTATCAACTGAGAGGGGCGTGGCATCATGAGTGACAGCAGAACAGAGAAGGCGGGGGACGTTCCTCAGTCATGTTGCCTTCAGGAAACGTAGGTTGCAGAAGTTATCAGTAGAAGTATGATTCAACAATGTATATACACCATATTCACGTGATTGGCAGTGGAAAAAACTGATATTAGTGACACATTTCTGTTTAAAAAGCTGTTTTAGATCGTACTTGACACCAATCGCAGTATAAAAGCAATAAACTATGCAGGTGTACAGTTCAACAGCCACACTTTAAAGTTTGACATTTCCGACTTCCACATACTACCAAGTACGATCTACTCATATCCGATCCTCATATCCTCTCCGTGTTACAGGTCATATCCTGACTGTTTTTTCTTCATTACACATCATGTTGCAAAATAACACACAACTTAATCATCTATGACACCAACTTGACTCTAACCAACTATTTTTTAGGTGGCTAACTCACCAGGATATCTTGATGGTAACACCAATGGCAATTAGGGTTCCGCATGGAGTTCACATCCACAGTTAATTTGACTGCTTAGCACTTCCTCTCTGACGGAAAAAATGTCAGTGTATCAGTTTATAATCGGTTTATAATCATTACTTCCAACTATAAAACTATATTTTCACAACTACAGACCTGTCCGTACTGCTTGCGCAGCTTGCAGAGAGACGAGTTTCTGTGTCTGTTTGACCGCATTTGGCAGGCAGCTAACGTCTGTGCACGAGGTGCGTTCAGTGCGACAGTGGGAATTTCTAGCATCACATCGTACACAACACTTGGGCTTGCGTGTGTGGTGTTTAAGGACCCTAGGAAATTAATTAAAATAAATACAAAAATAAAATAATAAAATAACCCCGGTTACAATGGCATCTTCAACTCCAACCTCATGACAATAAGCAAACTGCAGTTGGTCCTGGAAGGTGCCAGGTGGGCCAATTAAAGTCTCCCCAGGACTTTCACGAAGATCCATTCAGGGTCACGAGATTCTGCTGGAGCCTATCCCAGCTCTCTTTGTGGTTTGTTTGAATATTATACTTTAAAGAAATACTGTACAGTGTTGGTGCAATGCAAAGATTAAAATGTGTATAACTGCCATACAAATGTAGGCTACTACAAAATATTTTATGTGGAACGGCATGAGAACACGACTTGCTATTTCAAGATGCTGTTCCAAGTTGCTTAAAGCTCTCAAAGCTGATCTGATTGAAGCCAGGTGTTTAAGACTGTGAATCTAATATTAAACAAATCAAGAAAACACAGAGAGATTCACCTGGACCAGAGGGGGCCAGTCCTCTTTCCATAGCCTTCACATTCATTTTCAAACACAAATGTGGACCATTTGTTGGTACTCTTCCATTAAAGAAAGAAGAACCCACAATGATCATAGAAATCACACAAATTTCCGCAATTTCCACATCTCTCACGAACATGAACACAACAACAAAAGCACAAGTTGAGTGTCTCTTTTGTTCCAAGAATTACTATTGCAACAACACATCATCAGTAGGGTAAAACTAACCTGTCTCACGACGGTCTATCAGACATTGACTTTCATCTGTGTTTTAACAGAAAAAAAAACAAATGAAAATGGTCTGGACTAAAATGATGGGATGCTCAGTTTAATGTTTTGTTGCACCACCTCTTGAAGCAATCACTATAAACAAGTGAGTTCTGTAACTCAGTGATACTTCTGCGCCTGTCGACAGGTGTTGTACCACACTCCTTGTGAACAATCTTCTCCAGCTGTCCCAGGTTTGAAGGCTGCTTTCTCTCCACAGATGTTTATCAACCACTATATCAGTCAAAGCCAATCAGAGGTACCTGTGAATTTATTGAAGGTTCCTACTTTAATCAGAAGGTTGGTTGTATAGTCCCTTGCATTTCCACATGTCGACCATAGACTATATAAAAAATACTTGACAAATATACTAACATTACCCAGAAGTTTCTTATTTTTTGAAGCCCATTTTTTGGATTTATGTGGTCACTATCTTGGCAGGAGCTGACTCCCAACCACGGTTAATCCAAAAACATGCAAACGGCCAGAACGAACAGTCAGTTCCAAATGGCAGTCAGCTTATTTTTCTTTTTTTTTTTAACTCTATATTTTAATTATTATGATCTGCCTGTTGTGTGTACGCGGGGGAGTGGGGTTTGGGCCTTTTTTTTTACTTTTTAAATTGTACAATTTTTAAACATGTAAAGCACTTCGTGCCACATATATATATGAAAAGTGCTCTGTAAATAAAGTTTGATTGATTGATCTATCTCTAGCTCTATCTTTCAAATTAGAGCGGATGTGCATACTGAAAATGCTAAGGCCGGTGTAGCCATACCTGTTTGACATCATAAACTCTCATGATTAGATTCCATCAGATTGCCTTATTGATCCCCACTGGAGAAATCCAGGTATAACAACTGCTAAAGAAGAGAGATGGCAAACAGATGGAAAGAAACTTTTACTAGAAATAACTACTGTACAACTCCAGCATATCAAATTCAAATAGTGGATAACGTTAGGACAGATTAATAATTAATCTACTGTAGCCGTCACTGTTATGTACAATCAATTTCCCTTCAGGGATTAATAAAGTATTTTGAATTGAATTGAATTAAGTTGAATTGAATAAAAATAGCAACAGAATGCCTGCTGAACCACTACTCTTCCTTCTAATGTTCTTAAATAAGTTGTAAAAACGGTATCAGCTGGATGTAAAATAAATGTTAAAGCAAACCGCCTTGGGGATTAAGCACTATGATGTGTAAACTGGCTAGCTGGGGAACTCAGAAAGGGGACATCATACTCAGGCAAGAAACAAATTAATCCTATTTAATAGGAAAAGTTCTCTTTAGAGGATGTGCTTCAAGTTATTTGTTTGATGCTGGGACAGACGTGCTACAGGGTAAAGCATGGACAGGTCTACGCAGGAGCACCAAACCAGCAGAATCGGACTCTTCCTCCAGCGTACGGGACGTCTTTACATAATGAACCTACCTCAGCCTTCGGTTATTGAGGCAGTTTTGAGATGGATAGCCCTGCTGTGTGACTAATAAGTGGGGAAGTGGGAAATGGACTGGATAATTTACAGGGGTGAAGAAATAAAAGGAAAAGGCTGACTGATGCTGAAAAATGACATTGAATTAAGCTTTTTTCTTAATCTCTAAGAAAGGCCAGTGGATGTCTTGAAGAAAACGGGAAAAAAGATACTGAAATTTAATTTAAGAAAAGGATAGAGTGTATTTTAATCATATCCGAACAACAGGAATATTCATTACACGTGTTTGGTTGATTGATTCGCAGCATGAGATCATTTGTAAGACCGACTCCATACTGAAGTTAATTAACTTGACATTTTCTGAAGGACGTGCTTAATAACAGTAAAAACATTTTCAAGGACGTTATGTTGCACCATGTGTTTTTACCTTTTGTGGTTTTTTACCTAATTCTCAAAGCATCTGCCTACATACTTTATGTGTTTGTAAGCACTGTTAGCGCTACAAAATTAATTAAGCTATACCCCCTACAGGGGTAGGTGGCTCAGTTGGTAGAGCGTTCGCCCATGAACCTGAAGGTCAGTGGTCAGCGCAGGGATGTTTCATTTTTCTTTGACTTTTTATGACATTGAATCCAAGAAGGTTCCTGGATCGACTCCCGGGCCCGGTGGGAGTCAGTGTGGAGTTTGCATGTTCTCTCCGCTTTTGCATTGGTTCCCTCCAGGTACTCCGTCTTCTTCCCACAGTCCCTGTAGGTGTGCATGTGAGCGTGCATGGTTGTCTGTCTGTATATGTGGCCCTGTGATGGACTGGCGACCTGTCCAGGGTGAACCCCTGCCTCTCGCCTGTAATGAGCTGGGATAGGCTCCAGCCGACCCCCGTGACCCTGCACAGGGTAAAACGGGAAGAATAAATGGATAGATGGATGGATGGATGGATGGACATTGAATCCAAGCTATATCATGTTTTTTGTTGTCATCTTCATGTTAGGGTAATATACATCCTTTCACATGCATTTTGGCCCTTTTGCACTAGTCCCACCTCAGCTCGGTTCTACCCGCCACGGCCCCGTCCTTCCGCTTTTGCACGAGGGGCTGAGGCGGGTAGAGCCGCTCCAAGCCGATACTTTTTCTGTAACCATTCTGGCGAGGTTCTAACCGGGCTGAGCCGGGACTATTTCTGACGTCACCACCCTCCGCGCCACTGATTGGTCGGGGGGCGGGGCCGTCAGACGTTTGAATCAGGAAGCAGGAGTCAGCGCGAGAGCGACCCACGGCTCGCGGCAATTTTATTATAAAGCTCAAAACGTCTGTTTGGTGATCCAACTCTGAGGTGCAGATGTTCATAAACCTGGTGGCTGACGAGAGAATTAAAAAAGCAATGTAGACGGGCTGTTTTACTCTCAGCAGCTCGCGGCTCCAGCTGATTTCTCATCAGCGCCGACATGAACAAAGCGGTTGCGCAATCGAGTACGTCACAGCAGCTTCACCCCAACCCCCCCACTTCTCACCTGGCTGTGGAAAACCAAACGGGGACAAAACGGGTAGAGGCGGGTAGAGGCGGGTAGAGGCGTGACGAGCCGAGTCGGGCCGAGTAAGTACTAGTGCAAAAGGGCCATTTGAGTCCTGTGACACGTTCCAAAAAAAGTTGGGACTTTCGTTTTCACAAAAATTAAAAGACATCATGGCATGACATCATGGAGGGTACCAACCTATCAAGTTGTTATTTCTGTCCCATAATTCCCGCAATCACATTTTAAGGAGTTGTCACATTTTTTATTTCATATTTCCTATTTTTTACACACTTGATTGCCAGGGACGGGTCAGGACTACACGCAGGCCGCCTCAGCAGCTATACCCTCTTCTTCCTCAACTATGCATTTGTAAAGTACACATAATCTGGTTTTGCATTTTGCTGTTTAAGAATGCTTGGACATACATTCCTGGAAATGATGTCGTCATTAAAGGCAGCATGTGTCCCTGTAGAGCCTAAGGATATTTTTTTAGGTTAATGCTGTCATCACAGATGTGTAAATGGGCCTCACCTAACTAGTCTAGGAACAATTGCCCTCAGATTTCGAGATACCCCTACCCGAGGTAGAACCAACCACAACAATTATTTTTATTAGGTTTAGGGTCTCCTATTAGTGAAATTGGATGTGGTGGTTTTTGATTTTGGGGATTCTTCTTTAGAGCTATTCCAAACACTGAAAAGGGGCCAAATTGACCCAGTACGAATAGGGGAAAAGTGAGAAAAAAAGCCCATAACTTGAGAATGCTCACTCTTTTCTGCATCAAACCTGCTGAAGTATGAACCAGGTGGCTGTCATTCATCATCAAACAGTCAGAAAATGATTTACCTGAGACAATAGAGAACTATAGCACTGTAATCATACCTTTAGTTTAGACGGAAATTGTACCTTTTGGTAACAAGAACATATAGGACTTCACTTTTCTCTCATTTATCAGGAAAAAATAAATCCCTAAAAAAATATAATATGACTTAGTTGTCTTGAATGCTATTGAATACTAACCAGTGGTTTTATGGAGATATCTGGTACAGTTCTCTTGGAAATGAGATTTCTTTAGACACATCCCCTCTCTGAAACAGTCAAATTAAGTAATTCCGAACGGAGGATTAGTGGCATAATAGCCTATAAATTAAGTATGCTCACTCTGATGGTAATCAAATTTGGAGAGAGGAATGCCAGGTGGTTGAACTACATCACCAGATAGTCAGAATGGGACTAACCCAATAAAACTAAGTTTACCTATATTACAAGCCTTTAAAACGGAGTTACGTGTCACAATAAATTTACCGAAACTGGAACATTAATCCAATCTACATATATAGTAGTACTTCAAACATACAAACAGAATACCCAATGAAAAGTCATACAATTTATTGAAAAAAAAAGTCATAACATTTCTGGAACCAGGAAAAAGTCATAGAATTTCATGGAGAAAGTTGTAAACCTTTGTGGAAAAAATCATAAACCCACTGACACACCGTCATGCTGTCACAGAGCTTATTACTGAATACTGATGCTCCTGAACGAAGTTTCCCTTATATGATGATCCATCCCAGATCGCAGGTGCTTCAAGACCAGAGATGCTTACACTGACCTCTGAGCTAAGTTTTTTTTTATTTTGATGGGCATTTGAGACTGTAACTGCATAATTCAGTGTTTAAAGACGATGCTTTAAAGGCAGCTGTCACACAGTATTAAATTAGTTATTGATGGATGACGGTTCTCTGTTCAGTGCTGCTACGCATGATCAAATCGTGATTGTGCACTTGTCATTTGCACAGTAATGTTCCTCCAGATTCCTTAAATCATCCAATATTATGCACTGGAAAGAGATAATCGTCCCAATCCATTTTTAGCTTTTTTCAGAAGAATATCGTTTTTGAAACTTTTTAAGGATTTTCTGACACATTTTCTGACAAAGTGCACATCTTGCCTATCTGTCCTCCCCAAAGACGAATTGGTTTAGTACCGTGTAATAACTAAAGTCACAGTTGTTAACATCGCCCTCTTTTACCTTACAAGCACTCAGTT
This sequence comes from Cololabis saira, assembly GCF_033807715.1. Classification (NCBI taxonomy): domain Eukaryota; kingdom Metazoa; phylum Chordata; class Actinopteri; order Beloniformes; family Belonidae; genus Cololabis; species Cololabis saira. The sequence continues at coordinate 15,119,421 of NC_084595.1, read as the reverse complement.
GGTTCTTTCTTGTATTGTGCACATCGTTTCTTAGTTCGGGGTGTTGTATATTTGGTATTAACATCTAAAGAATACCGTAATATCGGGGACTTCCGGTGTAGCGACTAATGGACTAGGACGTGTTTTTTTGAGCTCCTGCAACAACCTTTAAAAATATCTATTTTTGGTACAGCTTTTTCATCTTCCTTCGGTTTATTTTTCCCGACCTTCATTATTCTACTTTGGCCCCGTATTTTTGCCGACCAAAATGCCTCCAAAACTCAAACCATCCGCACCACCCCCGCGGCCCTCTCCGCACGCAGCATCCCCGCCTCGTGGTGACCCCCCGTCCAGCCTGGCCGAGGCCGCCGGGGCCGCTCCTTCACACGACTTTAAGGCCGAGCTGCTCGCATCACTCCGCGTTGAGATGGCGGCTGTTTTTAAATCGGAGCTTCAGACTGCTTTAAATGAAAACCTGTCGAGCATCAAGACTGAGCTGCAAGCGGTGAAGTCGGAATTATCAAAAAGCATTACAAACATCCAGTCTGATGTGCGCGCTCTGAAGAACACCGTGGTTGAAATGGAAACATCTCTTTCATCCTGCACCGATGACATCACAACCTTACAGGCTAAAGTGGAGCATCTGTCAGCTGAACTGATGAGGCTGGATGGTAAATGCGAGGATCTGGAGGCGAGATCCCGGCGCAATAACATACGGATCGTGGGAATTCCTGAAGATTTTTCCACCTCTTCTGCTGTTACGGATATTCCCTCTCTGCTCAAGGAGGCTTTCAGCCTGGAGAAGGAGCCTCTCCTGGACCGGGCGCACCGCACCCTCCAGCCGAAGCCGAAGCCCGGAGAGCGCCCTCGTCCCATCATCGCCCGTCTGCACTATCATACAGACTGTGTGGATATATTGCGCCGAGCCAGGGCTCAGCAACGGATTACGTGTGGAGAGTTGACTTTTTCTGTCTTTCCAGACCACACCCAGAAGACGGCCCGTGCCCGAGCCGCCTTTAATGACGTCCGCCGCCGGCTCCGCGAGATCCCGGGGATCCGCTACGGTCTGCTGTACCCCGCCCGCCTCCGCATCACCCACAACGGCGCAGAAAGGGAGTTCAGGTCGGCAGAGGAGGCCAGCGCTTTCATCACGTCGCTCAAAGTCTAGTTGAACTTTTTTCAGTTCATCAGTGTCGGTTTTTTTTTTTTTTTTTTTTTTTTTTTTTTTTTTTTTCTCCCATATATACACGGTATGTGGTTTTCAGTTTAACTTGGTCGTGATTGGTTGTACCTCTCTGTTAATGTTGCTGGGCTTGCAGGAGCTCAACACGAAGCTTGTTAGTTATTATCTTGTTAGTTATGCTTAAAGCCGTAAGTGTTCTTTTCAGGGATCTGACTCCTTCTGGAGTTTGCACTGGGTTCTCCATCGTTTGGGGATGGGGTCGTTGTAAGTGCAATTGGGGGGTGGGGGGTGGGGGGTTCAGTAGGTTAAGTTTGTTGTTGTTTTCAATTTTCCCCCTTTTTTTTTTTTTTTTTTTTATTTTTATTTTTATTTTTTTTTTCTCCCCCTTTTTTTTTTTTTTTTTTTTTTTTTTTTTTTTTTCTTCTTCTTTCCTCTTTCTTTCTTTCTTTCTTTCCTCCCTCCATCCCTTTCTTTCCTTTCCTTCCTTGGGGATCCGCATTCGGTACATCTCTATCTTTAGGAATTTAACATATGGCCACTAATACTGGTACTTCTGTGAGGTTGTTGAGCTGGAATATTAAAGGCATGGGGAGTCCAATTAAGAGATCGAGAATATTTGCTCACCTGAGACGTCTTAAAGCTGACTTAGTGTTCCTTCAGGAAACCCACATGCGCACCAAAGACCAGGTCAGACTTAAATGTCCCTGGGTTTCTGAGGTGTTTCACTCTGATTTCAACTCTAAGGCCAGGGGGGTTGCTATATTAATTGGTAAGTCAATGCAGTTTTCAGCATCTAAGGTGATTTCAGACAAAAACGGCAGATACTTAATTGTGGCGGGTACGCTATTTCATATTCCCATATTATTAGTTAATATATATGCCCCCAATTTTGACAACCCACACTTTATGAACAAGCTTTTTGAATGTCTCCCCTCATTGAACGACAGTCTTCTTATAATTGGCGGGGATATGAACTGCGTAATTGACCCCAAACTAGACCGCTCCAGCCCACGAAATCTGACTCCTTCTTCAATGTCGAGGTCTCTTTCAGATTTTGTGTCCAAGAACGGTTGCACCGATCCTTGGAGATTTTATAACCCTTGTACCAAAAAATATTCCTTCTTTTCTCAGATGCATCAATCTTTCTCTCGGATTGATTATTATTTTATTGATGCTAAACTAATTCCCAAAGTACTGTCTGTTGATTATCATCCTATTGTGATCTCCGACCACGCTCCTCTTTCTTTGGATATTCAGTTCTCTTCACAGCCACGCTACTCAACATCTTGGAGGTTCAATACATTACTTCTCTCAGATGATAAGTTCACCAATTTTATTACAACTAAAATTGATGATTACATCTCTATAAATCAAAATGATATGGAACCAATTTCATCTTCACTGCTGTGGGAATCATTAAAAGCATATTTGCGGGGACAAGTTATCTCCTTCTCTGCTCACTTGAATAAGTCCCGGAAAGCCAAATTACAAGAACTCTCTATTAAGATCACAAAATTGGACCAACAACTTGCTACTTGCCCCTCTCCCAGTTTTCTTAAGCAACGTGTCGATTTACAGACTGAATTTGATCTCCTTACCACTAATGACGCAGAGCGACTTCTCTTACGATCACGCTCCGTATATTATGAACATGGAGACAAGGCAAGTCGGCTCATGGCTCATCAGCTACGTCGCCAGGCAGCCTCACGTATGATCCTTCAGATAAAAGATTCATCAGGCTCATTGCATCAGGATCCCACCGCCATTAATTCTGTCTTTCACTCATTTTATTCCTCTTTATATACGTCTGAATCTCCATCTGGCTCCACTGAATTGAATTCATTCTTAGATAGCCTCAACTTTCCTGTTATAGGCTCCGATGCTGCTAAAAATCTTGACTCGCCATTAACGGTAGAAGAAATTAATCTCGCTGTGAGAAGTATGCAAAATAACAAAGCTCCTGGCCCTGATGGATTTCCAGTGGAATTTTTTAAGAAATTTCAGGATAAATTGTCCCCTTTATTGCATGCTGTTTATAAGGAATCACTGGAACATGGCACTCTCCCTCCCACTTTAAGGCAAGCCTCCATAAGTCTCCTCTTAAAAAAAGATAAGGATCCAACTCTCTGCGACTCATACAGACCTCTTTCGTTAATAAATGTAGATGCTAAGATCCTTGCTAAAGCCTTGGCTTATCGCTTGGAGAACATTGTGCCAACTATTGTCTCAAATGAACAGACAGGATTTGTTAAGGGGCGACAGTTATTCTTTAATGTGCGGACACTTTTAAATATTATTCACTCTAAAACTATCACCACAACACCTGAAGTCGTAATCTCAGTCGATGCTGAAAAGGCATTTGATAGGATTGAATGGGACTATTTATTTACTGTACTGAAGAAGTTTGGGCTGGGGAATGGGTTCATTTCTTTGATTCGTCTCCTTTACACGTCTCCACAAGCAAGCGTTTCCACTAATGGCATTCAGTCCAATTTTTTTACTCTAGCCCGTGGCACCAGACAGGGGTGTCCCCTCTCTCCCCTATTATTCGCACTAGCTATAGAGCCCCTGTCAATCTTTCTGAGGTCCTCCCCCACTTTTACTGGGATCTCCCGATTGGGAACAGAATATAAGCTGTCACTTTACGCTGATGACTTACTGTTATATGTCTCGGATCCTGTCCTCTCCATTCCTTCAATTTTATCTGCCTTCCAGAGATTCGGGTCTTTCTCAGGCTATAAAGTGAACGTATCTAAAAGTGAATGCTATCCCATTAATGACTCAGCAACACAGCTCGTACAGTCAGATATCCCTTTTAAGATTAGTCCTTCCGGCTTTAGGTATCTTGGGATCAACGTAACCAGAACGTTAAGCTCTCTTTTTTCTGCTAATCTCTCACCTTTAATGTCTACAATTAAATCTGACCTCCATAGATGGAAAAGCTTACCTCTTTCATTAATTGGAAGAATTAACGCAGTTAAAATGAATATTTTGCCCAAATTTCTATTTCTGTTCCATTGTCTTCCACTTTTCTTACCAAAACACTTTTTTAAAATAATTGATCAAACTATTTCTGACTTCTTATGGTGTGGGAAGGCTCCTAGAATCCGCAAATCCACACTTCAGAGATGTAAATTCAATGGCGGACTGGCACTTCCCAATTTCCAACTGTATTATTGGGCAGCACATATTCAAAAAATTTCATTTTGGTTCAAATCGGTGAATATGCCATGGTGTAAATTGGAGGCACAGTCATGCATTTCATCCTCTTTACCTGCTCTACTTACCTCATCTATTCCATCCAACCTCTCTGTCTTTACAAATAATCAAGTGGTTCACTCCACACTTAAAATTTGGTATCAATTTAGGAAACACTTCAAATTTAAGTCAGCATCTACTTTAGCTCCATTACTGAACAATCATTTATTTCGACCTCCGCTTACAGATTCAACCTTTCTCATATGGCATAATAAGGGCCTGAAAAGTTTTGGAGATCTTTACAAGGATGGTATCTTTCGCAGCTTTGCAGATCTCTCAGGTGAATTTAATCTCCCGCCTTCTCATCTCTTTCGATACTTTCAGATTAGACACTGCGCTAAAGCTTTGTTTCCAGTTTTTCCATCCTCTCCGCCGACTCTACAGTGGGAGGTGCTTTTAAACCATGATCCACTTCAAAAATCACTGATCTCTAAGGTTTACGATGACCTTCTGTCTTTCGATCTCTCTCCAGTTATTAAAGTTAGGGCTGCCTGGGAAGATGAACTGGATCTAAATTTGGAGGATGACTGGTGGGACGCTGCTCTTAAAAAAATTTACACAAGTTCATCCTGCGCTCGTCTTACACTTATACAGTTTAAAGTACTGTTTAGAGTCCACTTTTCTAAAGCTCGACTCTCACAGATCTATCCCAGTGTCACTGACGAATGCGACAAATGTCATGCCTCGTCCTGCAATTTAACCCATATGTTTTACTCTTGCCCACTACTTTCTCGCTTTTGGTCGAATTATTTTGACACCATGTCAAAAATACTCTCGGTGAATATAAAAGTCTCCCCCCATGTTGCCATATTCGGGCTCCCAGAGGACCATGGCCGGTTTACTTCAAACCAAAAAGACATTTTGGCTTTTACTTCCTTACTGGCAAGACGCCACCTTCTTCTCCACTGGAAGTCGACTAAGGCTCCTTCTAGTACCCAGTGGCTCAACGACACCATGTTTTTTCTGAAGCTGGAAAAGATTAAATATTCACTGAAGGGTAGTTGCAACAAATTTTATAATAAGTGGCTTCCCTTTCTCACATTCTTCCACTCTCTCCAGTCCCTGCCTCCTGATTGACGGATCCCCCCCCCTCCCTCTCTTCTCTCTTTCCTTTCTTTCTTCCTCCTTTTTATTTATCTTTTTATTTACTTTTCTTTTGTTTTTGGGTTTTTTTTTTTTTTTTTTTTTCCCCTTTTTATTCATCTATTTTTTTTAATTCATACTGTTTAGCTTAAATACTTAAATATTACTTGTATATAAGAATATAATAATTTTCGTGTATTTGTCATTGTTTTGTGTGGATTTTTTGTTCTGTTCTTAATTCCAAAAAAAAAAAAAAAGGAGGTAGACTGTATATCTTTTTTTTGTTTATTCCTGTTCAACTGTGCCTTACCCCCTAATAAAAAAATATCAAAACAAAAAAAAAGAATACCGTAATATCAACAAAACTAAGCTGTGAACTCTGCAAGTTAGTACTAACGACTTAAAGTATTTAAAAGTCTGTAATAAAGCATCACTTACTTTGCTTATGTTACATATAAATGTTGAATTTATAAAATGTCGTGAATTACATTTTGGCATGCTAAACATCTCTTCTTTAAAAGGCAGGATGGTGGAAAATAAGTCAGGAATCAGCCATTTCAAGTATTCCTGTCACATAAGGATCCAGAGGAACACTGCTCACCAATTCTTTTTAAAAACATTTACAACTTTTCAGCAGTGGGAGGACTCGGCACAAAAGGGACACTCTAACATTTTCCTATCTCGTCCTGCAGACCTGTCTGAGAAGTCTCGTCTCTGTGGAGTTCAGTCATGGAGGAGATGGTAGCGGCTCTGAGCATTTGCTCGCATACACTTCCTTTTGAATGCTACTCACATCATGTTAAAGGGTTTAGCTTGAGCCTTACACACATGCACCCACACACACACACACACACACACACACACACACACACACACACACACACACACACACACACACAAACTGAATCATCTCAGAAAAAGGACTGTACATCCCTGGAGTTCACTATGAATAATGGATTTTAACCAGGGAAAACTTTGCATTTTTCAATTTTCCCGTATTTCCATACAGACACGATCCTTCAGGACGTGAATCGATAGTATATAGCAGCACAAAGTTTTAGAAAGTGTTATTTGTAAGCCTTGTTGCATCAAGATGTCAGAAAAAAACTGTTTAATGATCATTTATTTGTAATCTTGTGACCGAGATGCCTTTTTTTCTTCAACTAACATGGTACTGCGACTATTGCCCCATTTGCATGGCATTAAAATGATCTGGGGGCCTGCGGAGAGTTGTAATAATCACAGAGGACGTCTGTGATTTTAGACCCATGGTGTTTCGCGACCAGCACATCCAGCTATTACCTTCATGGACCTGCAGTTGCCTGTGACCGGCTTGCCTAGCAACCAGAGTTAGGCTGTGCTTGGCATGACCAGCCAGCCTTGCAACCGAGCAGCCAACCTGCAGCCGGCCTAAATCTACACTGAACGGGCCGGGCCCAGAGTTTCACTACTCCTTGTTCCAAATCTGCGTTACGTCAAAAATCAAAAAGACATTTTAGATTTTGGACTGGTCATTTTGTTATTTTTCCTTGGATCTGACATCCCAAAAATGAAAAAAAGACTTGTTTTTCATACTCAATTTTTTTTATTTCCCTAAAACGTAGGGGAGATACGGAAGAGTATTAGGGCCACTTAAAAAAAATAAAAAGAATTCTGAGAAAAAAGTCAGAATTCTGACTTTAATCTCAGAATTCTGAGAAAAAAAGTCAGAATTCTGAGATTAAAGTCAGAATTCTGACTTTAATCTCAGAATTCTGAGAAAAAAGTCAGAATTCTGACTTTAATCTCAGAATTCTGAGAAAAAAGTCAGAATTCTGACTTTAATCTCAGAATTCTGAGATTAAAGTCAGAATTCTGACTTTTTTCTCAGAATTCTTTTTATTTTTTTTAAGTGGCCCTAATACTCTTCCGTAGGGAGATTTCCTGGCACTTTGTCCAGATTTTTGAATTACAGTCTAAGGGTCTGGGTTTATTTGGAATGAGAGAAGTCCTCCGTCCATGAGTCCAATTCGGAGAAACAGTTAGAAAAAAAGAAAAAGAAAAAACAGCTTTATGGTTATGTAATCAACTGTAGTTTCCATAACTTTTTTTTTTCTTTTCAAAAGTTTTAATTCCCTTGTGGGATCGTCTTCACAGCTTTCCATGCAGTCTTGCATTTCAGGGGAAGGGGAAGGAGAAGATACCAGTGATTTTTTGATGTGTCAACACAGTTGCTGTGAAGAAGGTTTGTAAACACTCACCAAGTAAACATGGCAAGGCTTTATTTAGCCTAGTTTCCTTAACTTTGATGTTTGGGAGATGGCATTAACATCCGCAGGGAGACTGAGCTTCAGGCTCTGTTCTGTGCTGTGTATCTGATATCCCGTAACATCAGAGCTTAAGGCAGAGACGTCTACCAGGAACTTGTGTTCTTGACGTCCCGAGCACTTCTTGAATTAAACCATTATATTAAATGTTTGATGGCTTTTTAAAAGACGATGTCCTCTGTGTCTTTTCAGTATCATTACACTTGGAGTGGTCTCACCCCTGGAGTTCTGTGAGCATCCAAATGGCTTCAAACCTGATTGATGCCAGTTCTTAATAGAACATTAAGTTTTATAAAATGGCAAGGGTACAACCCTGCACTGCCAAGCTCCGCAGAGTTCTTGGTTTTAATGAGAGGTGACCAGAGGGACATAACTTAGAATTTGCATTAAAAACTGCTCACATGGCGCTCCTTCACTTATCAGGGGCTCATTGGCCTTCTAGCTCTGACACGGTAATGACCGTAATCTCATAGCTAATGAAAATGTATAGAACGTGGAAAAAAGTTGAGGTTGTTATACTCCAGAAATTTTTGGTGGCCTTTTTTAAAAATCACATTGCATATACAGCAATTATCGCCACTTTTAGAACTATAATGATGATGATGATGATTGAAAGATTATGATGGTAAATTGGCTTTGTTAAAAGGTATGATGTCAATGAAAACTGATGAAACTGGGGTCTTTTTTTTCTTTTTGTGGCTTTTACTAAAACTATAACTGAATTCAAAGTAAATTAGAAATGAAGTTTACTGTTTTTGACTAAAAAAAAACATTGAAGGTTTATGATGCAACACAAACTCCAGCTGCCTGCATTGAAGATTGGAAATGGATGTAGGTCAAGACTTTAAATTAATTGTCTATGTAAACATAATTGCTTATCAAGTCAGAAATAGACAGGATGATACAGGCTGATGGCAAAATGCAGGTACCTGGATATTCAGCTCAGCAGAAGTATGAAGTGGAAATACGGTCTAAGTATTAGTCACATAGAACATTAGACAAACAGGCTTGAACTTTTTTTCATCATGCTATTTAATATTTAACAAAAATGAAGCCAAAATGTAAGGAAAAAGAAATCATGTGATTGTGGGCAGTATTAGGTACCACCTAGCTTTAACACTTCTAGCAACAATAACTTGAAAACATGACTTCCTTTTTGACTTTATCAGTCTCTCCCATTGTTGTCCGGGAATTTTGACTTGTTCCTCTTTGGTGAACTCAAGCAATGTCACAACGTTTTGGTGCCTCAGGGCCTATCGCTCAAGGTCCTGCCATGTTTCACACTACCTATATGCTTTAGATGATTCTGTGCTCCAACAAACCTGATTCAAATGAATCAGTCATTAACAGATCTATGCAAATTATGATGACAAGCTAATGGTCCATTAATTTGAATCAAGCATATAAGACCAACATCTAAACATTCATGTTAGTGGCACTCAAACACCTGAATGCGAGAACACCAGATTAGACTGTTCTATCATGGGATACATTTGTCTACTCTGCTTCAGATCATTGTCCCTTTGCACAACCCAATTTAAATCAAATTAGCCTCTGAAGTACCCGACGTGCAGAGGAGCGCATGGTAAATGTAGGTCGTTTTCACAAATAATATACCCGTAGACTCTGCTCAATTGGGATTGCAACATGCAGCCAGCCCGGGTTTGCTTTTACACTGCACTTTGTCAAACTGGACCTTTTGAACATTGTGTTCCCCTAATTGCATGTGGTGGCACATCACCAGGGATTACCGAAGGAGCCACCGAGCCAAAAAATGACATAAATGACTCGCCTCCTTGTTAATGTCAAGTGCCAGCCATTTAACTTCCAGGTTGATTTCAAGCGCCTCCTTTTCAACTTACGGGTTGAAGCTTCCTTGCAGTTCCTCTACTGGCTGCTGCAGGCTGACTGCCATGTTATGCCATGATGTCCAGCTGTAGAGCAGAAATAAACATATTTACAACCTGGTTCAGAAAAAACTGTCTCAAGCTTTGAGACTGTGGCGTCTGGAGAATTTATAAAAAGCAATGCATTTATTTCTAATATGATTGATTGGTATTTGGCTCAGCCAAAGTCTAGCCATTATCATTTTTTCATCTCTAATCACGTCGTCAGGGATTGGCTGATGGAGCTAATGCCACAGGTTATTTTGATTGACTTCGGCTTCCCAGACAACATAGCTGCACGTGGTACGAAGAAAAAGCGGCTTCAGAACCGCTCTTCAGAAACCAATGGGTCACATGACTTAATGCTTTGTCCATTGTTTTTACAAGCGTTGGTTAATGCAGGGCAACTTCCCCGCCAATTAGTTTGCAAACTTCATTAGTCTTGTGAATGTTTACCTGTGGGGATGATTGTTCTCATTAACTCTAATGCTGATTGATGTGGAAGCAATCTGGACTGAGGCAACAAGGAGTCGGTAAACCTGTATAGTGTTCTGCAAACAAAACACACATCAAAGTCGCAGTTCCTTAAAGATCTAACACTCACAATATAATCAATCACATTATATTACAATTTAAAACATAAATGAGTGGCAATAATGTACTTCTTAGTGTTAATTTTTGCTGAAACCATGTCAGTAGTCCCAGATGGAAGGTTTCAAGGCAAACAGACAAAACCACAGCAGCTGTTCAAATAAACATACAGCCACGTGGTGACATCGCACGAGCAAGGAGGTGATAAGCTGTTTACAAAGCTTCCACTGAATTTACACATATTAACAATGTAACTTTAGTGATTAACCTAAAGAAGATTGGAGAAGTCAGAACTCGCAGGTTATTCATAGACACAGTTCAGCTTAAACTGTGGTGACACCGAAAAAAGCAACAGGCCATGTGGCTGCAGTTCACGTCTGCACCACACGGCATCACTCTCAGGCTTTTAGCTCGTCCTCTCCTCGTGTCTGACCGTGAGACATTTCTCCCAGCAATCACGCTACATTAAAGGGATTGTGACATGAAAAACACATTTTTCTTGATTTTTTGTGTTTTGTTGGGTGTCTTGACATCAATTACACCCAAAAAACAACAAACTTTTAACATTCAGTGTATTGTGTGCTTTCTGGGATTTGCCGCATAACTATGTAAAAACGGCGCATGTGGTTTGCTGGCGGATCGTTACGTAACGATCCGCTAAATCACCGCCCCCTCCACCCAGCTCCCTGCCTCCTCTCCTCTCCAGCGCACCATAAAGGCTGATTTATGGTTCCGCGTTACACCGACGTAGAGCCTACGGCGTAGGGTTACGCGGCGACGCGCACAGTACGCTGAACCCTACGGCGTATGCTCTGCGTCGATTTAACGCGGAACCATAAATCAGGCTTAACACGGAGCTGTTTAGAGCCCCCTCTGTTCTCATCACCGGAGGAAAACTGCTAAGAAGACCCGCGGCCACTGACTGGACTTAAGATAAGGGGACACTGTTGCTTCGCATGCCTTTATTTTTATGATTGTTTGCGGTGGACTGCTTTTCTGTGCATGCTTCGCCTGTCGCTCCCGGCTTAACTCTCCGACGCCGCTGTTAGAAGTCCGGTTCGGTGTGCGCACGGACTTCATCCCCGGGCTGTAGTCGCCCTGTCTGGGCTGTGTGTGTGGGTGTTTGTGGCATGGATGTATTATAGAACATTATAGATACATTATATGTATTATAGGTTTGTGGTCGGTGTGCGCGCGTGTGTGTGGAGATAATTATATAATAGATCCATGGTGGAGACGCGGGCAGAAGTTTGTAGCAGTTGGTTGGAGGAGGAGGTTTGGAGGAGGAGCGGAGCAATGATTGACAGGAAAGGGGGGAAAGGAAGCGTTTTTCACGGCGCAAAAAAAGACTGTAATAAAAAGCCAGGAATGGAGTACTAGAGTTAAGTTTTTCTTGTTACACCCTTTTAGACACATTTGAGGGATGTTGGCCAAGACTTTTAATAGTGTTAAAAGCATTTTAAAAATGATGTCACAATACCTTTAAGTTGGTGTTACCCCAGATTAACTGTTATTAGAAATCGCCACTTTGCTCTGCATCAGTTCAACTGCCCATTCACACATCCCCAAACGAATTTGACTTTTCAAGCAAAGGAACTATGGTTCTTTTAAAGGGGACCAAAAAGGGGTTGGTGTGAATGCACCTTTAATGACTACAAGGGGTTCAGATTGTGTTTCCTGGGATGTCCATGCTTAGAAATATTGTCTTATGTGCTTTCAATAAGGAAAAACCTTTACTTTTACTTACCGAAGAACGCTGATTTCCAAATTGTTTGGAAATGGCTATAAAACCTTATTCAGACTGAGGTGTAGCAACATTTGCTTCTCTAAGACCATTCTTCAGCCTCATGAAAATTGCTAATGACACAATCGCATGAGGTGAAGGTGCATCCCGAGGGGGGAAAAAGTGACATTTCATGAAGCATCAAACCGTCCTTACTGGTTAGCACAGCATTGTTAGTGTCTTCCTCATCCGCGCAGCAGATACGCCCCATGTGGTCAGACATGGTATTGCTGGATAGAATGACTTTGGACATAATTGTGGCATAATATCTGCTAGCAAATTACTTGTATCACATGAGATAATGCAATATAGCACTCTTTCAATTCTTACAAGAGTTTTATTGCATAACATAAGAGAGGTAGAAGTTGACAGTTAGTCAAAGGATGTTGAAAGCTGCTACTCTGCTTGTTTGTATAACTGTGCGCTCTCCTTTTCCTTCTGTTACCTCAATAATACCTCAAAGTTTCAGTCCTGCAAAGGCTTGCATGTCCTTTCTTTGGATGATCAAGGGGCCCATTTCTACAGGGACAACCTAGCCTGATCCGTCTGCCACCAGGGGTTGCTGTTTCATTTCTTCCACAAATAAAGAGGTTTTCTCCGCTTCCAAAGCCAAGCTATTCCTCCTACATGTTTTCCCCGCGGAAGCTCCCCAAATAGCAAAGCAGCACATAAAAACAGACACCAGCCGCCTTTGAACATCTTTGACCGGGTCCAGCCCGGGGCTGTCCACTAAGGGGGAACATGTTTGGGCCTGAAATGCAGCTTATGTTGATCCTGCAGCTCCATTCAGAGGATTAAATGGAGCCGCCCACTGACACTGTCACAATTTCCGTTTAAAGTGGAACTTCTCTTCCTACAGAAAGTTTTAAGAATGAGGGCACGAGCTAGTCATGTTTAGAGGAGGGCAGAGGCGTAATCCGGAAAAGAGAATGACACCAGTTCTTTGACTAGAGGATGTGTGTATGTATAATAAGACTGCAGAACGGTGCAGTGATCCATGTTAAGGTTCAATCAGTGATGTAAAATGTTGAAACCGGATCACCTAACTACATTAAATTGTTTAATGCAGTCTCTGAAATGACTACATCTGACATTCCCATTTCTCTCAAACAAAGAGGGATGGCTTTTCTCTTCGTCTATCCCCTTTAGTCTCCAGCTCTCTGGCTCCATGGTTATAATCCTGGAGCAGCTCAATGAGCCTGCAGTATTGGCTGTTACTCACTCCAGTACTTTCCCTCTGTGCTGGTCAATAGCCAAGAAGTCAGAGTTGAAAAGGTTTATTTGTTCCACGGGTCCAAATGGGTTTGACCATGACGGCGGCATTGCCACAAGCCTTTTACTTACGGAATCTTTAGCTTTCTTCCTGGAGATGATGACATTTTTCACATAAAAGCGGCTGTACAGGATATATTTTCATCATTTAGGCTTGTGGATGTTTTTTATTTTGAGACATGGACATGTCTTATAAAGTAATCACTCCTGGCATGTACCCTGACGTCTCTCCCATTTCCTTTTCAATCTGCAGTGAATCAAGCATGCACCTTGTCTGCATACTCGCTTGCTCATGTAGAGACAAACAAGGGTGGTTTAAGATTAGGATCATAGTTTCTCCGATTGCTATTCAACAAGAGTGTTTAAAATGTACCAAGCCCACGTTAGAGGCCGTACAGGTAGATCTGCCGCTCTGCGTGGCACTACATTTAACTCAGAAGAGTAGTACAGCAAAGTTAGTATAAAATATATTTACTACTGAATGAGTTTTAAAGCAACATGACAATATAATACCCTTATGTCAAAAGGTTACGCAGTTCAGATACTGATGACCAAAACACCGGAGGGATACAATATTCAATCTTGTTTTTCAATCATGTTTTTGAATCTTCCTTCAGGGGGTTAAGGGGGCTGGGTGAGCCACTCAACTCCACTTCGCCGGCTCCTCCATGCAATGTGCCTCCTTTTGGATATCAGTGTTGTGCTGCTCACCCCTGTGGTACAGTGGATGCAGAATGATGTGAAACGAGATGAAAACCTGGATAATTCTCTGCTCTGCGTCTGTGTACCGCAGTACCGCAGTACCCTGGACATTTGAAGGACTGCTAAAAAGACATACTCTCAGGCTCAGGCAGACTAAAGAAAAGGTTGATGGAGTCGGTTACATAAGGGTTTTGGGTTTGTTGTCACTTCAGACACCCAAGAACATGCGCTCCAGCAGACAAAATAATTTCATCATTATATGTCCCCCTTAACCAACTACCATCCACTTCGGCTGTGCTCAGAGTAGACCTTGTATTATAATGTGTCCTGAGAAATCCCGTCACAAGTGATCAGCGCCTGCAGCGTGTTCACAATCTGACTTAAAACTGTGTACACAAATGCATTTTGAGTGGTCAGCTGTGATTTTCCTGCTCCATCTGCCAATAAACACCCATGTTGTTTCTGCTTGCAGGAAAAAAAAGATTATTATTTTTAAATGCCAGAGGCATCAGTAGGAAGAAGAAATAACAAAAGAGGAAATATGCCAGAAATAGCATGACAAAGGGAATAAGCCAAAGGATATGTACCATATAAATTACGGGGTATACAAAAAAAGGAAAGCTCTGCCACAAAGAAAACAATAAATGTGGTCACTCACATTCAAAGACAAATGAATCATGATGAAGTACCTTAGTAGGTCGTCCTTCAGTCTATCCCAGGATGCTTTTGTGTCCAGAGTAGGAAGGACATTTAGTCACTGGCATCCCAGATCATCTTTGATCACCTGAATGATCATATCTGCATCCAGATAAATTGGATGAATGTTAATGCAAGCTGTTCAGACCGGGTGTTCACGTCCATCATGAGTGATCTGATTATACAGAGCTCTAAGAGCGTATGCTCACACCTGGCATTAACACGTGTCTCCACAAGTGTCTCGAGTGGACACGGATCTCACTCCCCCGCCCATATGCAAGAAAATAAAAACAAAAATTAAATGGCTACTTGATCTCCGCCTTCAAAGACTAAATGCATTGTTTTGCAGTGATGCATCAATGACCAGACCAGGAATAATAGCAAGCAGGAGTGACTCGGCAGAATGCCAGGAGCAAGTCTTCCTGTCCCTGCACTGAAGGCTCTGTGAATTATGTGTCCACAGAGCAGTCTGTCTGTCTGTCTGTCTGTCTGTGTTTATAACCTGAGTTTGAGAAGAATGTTTTTCACCTCTGATTTCTTTTTCCTCTTTATGAAAATTCACCCTTTCACATCAGGGAGCCCCAGATAATGATGATGTTATGAGTCATCAGCAGAATCAGCAGAAAACAACCAACAACAAACAAACGAAAAAACAAAACATGTAGCCTCATGTTTGAAACTTTCAGTCTTCCAGAGAGGATTTCATGAGCAGAGGAAGACACTTAAGACTGCTCCAAAAGCCTGTCAAGTGATGCAGCGTATCCGAGAGCGATCCCTGACTTAATCAGTAAAATATTGAACTCTAAAATCCACAGTGAAATCATTTGGCTTCGGAGTGCTTGGATTATTCAGATTGACTGTTTGTGGTAATTTGCTAGTCATGTATGCACTTTTGGAGCATTCCCTTTCACTTCAAACCTGCTGTGTCACTGTGAACATCTATAATTGACCAAATCTTCTTTTTTTTTTATAAACTCCTTTACTGGCATCATAAGTCTAATTAAAAACAGAGTGATTGTACTTACAGTATATATTATGCAGTGAAAAACAGAAACTTTAGGCTCAAAAAGGTACATTTGGTTAGAAAAGCATGCATGGTGTGACAAATTTCAGATTCTGTTGAGGCACTTGGCAGGAATCCTGTCCCAAACATCTTGGAAAATTTGCAACAACTCATCAGCGGATTAAAGCCGTTGCTTATTTAATCCTAGACAAACAGTGTTATGGCTGGGAATGCAGGGGGAACCACACCGTCTGTTGCTGCACCACTAAATTCATCTCCTAGCTGAGGACAGCTGTTTTTAATTCTGGCTGTATGTCTGGAGTCATTGTCTGCTGCAGACTGATTTGGAGGCTGATCAGATATCTTTTTAACTTGAGAAAGTGGGATTGCACTGAGTTTGCAGGATAAACCATCAAAAGGCTGCGTGCACAGCATGCCCATCACTAGAACTCGAAAGCTCTTAGACTATAGGAGGGAATCATTACACATTTTCAATGACAAAAGAACCCCATGATGCATTGGAGTCTGCAAACCATGCCTCATGGTTATGCGAGTGCTGTGACCTTCAAAGTTCCCCCCTGTTTAGAAGGCTTTGAGCTCACTGTTCTTGCAGAAATAAAAATATGCTGTATTCAGTTGACTTTACGGATGAAGACAAATCTCTTAATGATTTTTTTTTTGCCACCTGCCAAGATAAAAAATAACAGGCATTTTCTCTGGCATGTTAAGCAGGTTTTCTCTGCCACTCACTGTACAGTCATCCTGACAGTTATTTTCATTTCTATGAAAACAGCTATGTGTGAAAGCTTATAGCCACCCTGTGAGCGAGGGTGAAGAAAAAGGAACAGCTACAAAACTCAGTATTTTAATTTAAATAGAAGAGGGGTCTAAAGTTTGATGATGATTGTTTATGAGTTCTTGTGAGTCATTACATTTTCATATGAAGCATCATCGTAAAAAATTTCCAGAATGATTGTTTTTACTTGCTGACGTCTTTAACATTACTCAGCCATATCTCTAAAAGCTCTGTGAAACAACAATGAGCATTGTGTCACACCGCGGTGAGGGATGTCTTGTCTTGGGTTTTTGTCTTGTCAATTTCCGGTTTTATTTTGAAAAGTAACTTTCCTCTCGTTCCAGGTCACTTGCCCTTCCTCCTGTGTCACGGTCTGACGTCATCCCTAATTCCTGATTGTTTCCACCTGTGTTCCCCTCCCCCATATGTATATAGTTTTAGAGCCCAGATATACTTGCTGTTTGTGCTTGCATTCACGTCCATTCACGTCCGTTCGCGTCTGTTCGCGTGCACCACCAACTGCAACGTTGCTCGCGTAGCACGCGAGGAGAGCGCGTCGTAGCGACGGTAACCAATTGGGTACAGTAAGCAGAGCAACAGTTGGAAAAGTGATTAAATATTTAGTAGTAGCGGTAGTAGCAGATCAGAACAATGAGTTAACATGACAACATTGGATGAA
The DNA here is from genome assembly GCF_033807715.1 of Cololabis saira. Classification (NCBI taxonomy): domain Eukaryota; kingdom Metazoa; phylum Chordata; class Actinopteri; order Beloniformes; family Belonidae; genus Cololabis; species Cololabis saira. Next base: position 15,102,204 of record NC_084595.1, on the reverse strand, counting down.
GAGGAGATTATAACATTGCTTTGGTTGCGATCTCGGCAAAGGAAACGGCGCCAGCGACCTCCGCGTCGTCACCTGTGGCCAGTTGGGGAACAGCGCCACTCGCGGGCAGAGTGAGAACTGCAGGTCTCGTACGCGTTCAGTGTCTTTTTTAGAACGTGCACATCGACACGTCAAATGAACGCAGGATACATGTGGCGGCCATGATGTATACATGTACGCTTTCTGAACTGCAAGTATATCTGGGCTTTTAGTCTTCCCCTATCTGATTTGCCAGAGTATTTTCATCGTCCCGTCAAGAGATATCTCCGGCCCTGTCCTTAATATTTCCAAGTCAAGTTAAGTTGCTAAATTTATTTTTTTCTGAATTATTTTCCTCTCTTTGTTTGTCACTACTGTCTCAGAGAGAACTATTCGAGGAAATGAAGCCTGCCTTAACCGCTGCCACTCCGCATCTGAGTCCTTCTTTCCGCCACAGCTCGACACATTGACATTTACTCTCTAAGAGCTATTTTATTTCTGGCTCCTTTTATACACTTGGTAGTTCGGACGTGGAAGCTTTTGCCATCACCGCTGTGCTTTTGTACAGAAAAATAGAAACAGAGCAGTGAAAGGACTGCAGATTAATTTGCAGTCAATGAAAGGATCGATTTAACACCAACAGCAGTTGGCCAGTGTTACTGCAAACAATGAGGGGCTAGAATCTGTATTAAGACCAATATGGCAGACTTCTTAGTGGACATTTAATGAACTGCACATAAGACACAATTTACTGTTATGTACTCACAAAAGTTCTCCATGTAGAACATATCAGTGTGATTCTGAAATGCAGTCAAGTGGAATAATGGTATTTCCATTATTCCACTTTTAAGTTAAAATTACATTTTGTTCAAGTGGGCCAGTAATTTCATTTTACAAAAACATTAAGCAACAATGGCCTCCAAGACATTTTTAGATGACATATTTCAGGGAATCATAGGCATACCTGAAATGAAAGCATAACTTTTGGTCATTAAACTTTCCAACATAACCTCGCTCCACCATCTTATACTGCTTTTTGTTGGATTGAGGAGGACAGGAGTTCATTTTAAAGGCTGCCCTGCACAGATAATGATGCAAATCAATAAGAGATGATGAGGTAGAACAGACACTTTAAACTCTCCTTCATTTTTTCCTCTTTTACGCAGAACAAATGATTGCTATATATATTTTATCTATGTATCTCTCTCTCTCTCTCTCTCTCTCTATATATATATATATATATATATATATATATATATATATATATATATATATATATTTAAATGTTCCCTCTTTGCTTCATTGCAGCCATTTGCTAAAATCATCAAATCAATCAAAAAGTTATTTTTTGTCTCAATGTACACTCAGCACCCCATCTTGACATAAAAAAAAACGGAAATAGATTACAATAGAAATTTTTGCAAATGTATTAAAAAAAATAAGGTTTTTGGTGTTAATTCTAAGCGGTATGTATGGAGAAAAGCAGGCACTGCTCATCACCTGCCCAATACCATTCCAACAGTGAAACATGGTGGTGGCAGCATCATGCTATGGGGGTGTTTTTCAGCTGCAGGGACAGGACGACTGGTTGAAATTGAAGGAAAGATGAATGCGTCCAAGTACAGAGATATCTTGCCAGAAAACCTTTTCCAGAGTGCTCAGGACCGCAAACTGGGCCGAAGGTTCACCTTCCAACAAGACAGTGACCCGAAGCACACAGCTAAAATAACAAAGGAATGGCTTCGGAACAACTCTGTGACCATGCTTGACTGGCCCAGCCAGAGCCCTGCCCTAAACCTAACTGAGCATCTCTGGAGAGACTTGAAAATGACACCAACATTCACCATCCAACCTGGCAGAACTGGAGAGGATCGGCAAGGAAGACTGGCAGAGGATCCCCAAATCCAGGTGTGAACACCTTGTTGCATCATTCCCAAGAAGACTCATGGCTGTACTCACTCTACCTGAGCAAATGGTCTGAATACTTATGACCATGTGATATTTCAGTTTTTCTTCTTTAATAAATTTGCAAAAATGGGGTGAAGATGGGGTGCTGAGTGTACATTAATGAGAAATAAAATTCACTTCTTTGATTTTGGCAAATAGCTGCAATGAAACAAAGAGGGAAGAATGTAAAGGGGTCTGAATACTGTCACTGTATATATATATATATATATATATATATATATGTGTGTGTGTGTGTGTGTGTGTGTGTGTGTGTGTGTGTGTGTGTGTGTGTGTGTGTGTGTGTGTGTGTGTGTACATACAGGACTGTCATAGAAAATTTGAATATTGTGATGAAGTTCTTTATTTTGTGTCATGCAATTCAAAAAAGAAAAATGTCATACATTCTGGATTCATTACAAATCAACTGAAATATTGCAAGCCTTTTATTATTTTAATGCTGATTATGGTTTACAGTTTAAGATTAAGATTCCCAGAATATTCAATTTTTTTGAGATAGGATATTTGAGAACTGTAAGCCATGATCAGCAATATTAAAATAATAAAAGGCTTGCAATATTTCTGTTGACTTGTAATGAATCCAGAATGTATGACATTTTTGCATTACAGAAAATAAAGGACTTTATCACAATATTCAAATTTTCTGAGACAGTATACTGTATGTATATATACAATTTTCTCAGAAATTAATGTGTCAAATATGATGCATCCGGCATTAAAGGGGTAAGAGACATTCATAATAATTCATGCACAAATTCCCCCCGCGCACTTTATGCAGACACGGCCATCACTCGCACCTTGTGCTTTTATCTACGGTAAGTGCCGGTGACGGAGCGGCGTGCGCACGGAGCGGCGAGAGGATCCCAAATATAGACCGCGGAGCGGAGCGATGGAGGGAGGGGGGCTGTTTTTGTGCGCTAAGGTGGGCTTGCCTACATGCACTATGAGTGCGCTTGTCGTGCGTGTGTAGATATAAACCTTCTCTAAGACGAGAGAGAGAGGAGAGTCCATTTCTGATCTGCACGGGGAGCTGCTTTTCACCAAAAAGCACAAAACTTGAATTCAAGACTGAACATCTGGAAACACGCGCCCCTTACCCACGATCAGTTAAGAGCCGGATCGCAGCTACCGCTTGCGATCATTCGGACACGCGCTTATCAAGTTTATAAAATGCATATTTTAGATCTCCTTTCCGAATCCGCCTTTTAAGCTTTTCCTCAACGCCTCGTTGCTGTGGATTGTATGAGCGTGCGTGGAGCTCCAACTCGGCGCGCGTCCAAGAGCGCGCAGAGCATCCAACAAGTGGATGCAAGAATCGCAGCAGCAGGACTGTTGCATTTGGGAGGTTGGGAGGCATTTCCCGACTTCCATTCGGAAAGAAAAATGACCCTCAATCAGTTAACTGTGATATGAATCCTGTCTGGGGCTCATGGTGATGTTACAGCATTTGTGTGCCCCGCCTCCGTTTCAGGTAGCCTCTTTTTTGACGGTGGCTTTGTTGTCTCCAAAGCATTAAACTGATCCGCATTGAGGGGAAGACACCCTCCTCTTTTTTTCTGCTCTTCATAGTCAAACCCAAAAAGAAGATTGAAGCGGACACGCTGTTCCCAGCTTGCTCCTCTGCTCCCTCATCCATGGACTCGCTCCTCTGCTCCCTGGGAGACCACGGAGGGAAGTTGGGATCCTCTTTGTAGACGTTTCTTTATGACAAGGGCGCAGGTGGCCAGTCCAGGTAGCAGTCATGCCGATGCATCCAGTTACCTCCACGCTGATGTACCGGGGCATCTGCACCATCCCCGACATCCTCTCCTACAGCGCCCCGGTCAACCTGCCCGAAGACGAAGTTGAAGGTGAGAACATACTGTATCCGTTGATGTAAAGTAAAGGTTGGTAAAGGAGACTTGTGAGGAGACGCAGGGGAATGTTTTTCTGGCAGTCTTGTGCAGATGGTGCTGATGTGGTCAGCTCCCGCAGTGGCGTTCAGGCAAACACACGCGTGTTCAGGACCTTGGACAGAACTCCGAGATTAGAGCTGTGTTTTACTTCATTCATCAAGTCAAGAGTCAAGTATCTTTATTAAATCATGTTTCCACACAGGGGCGTCAATTGGGTATGGCAAGGTATGGCAAGGCACACCTTTGCTTCAAGGGTTAAATGTAAATGTTTGTTTTTTTAAATACATTTATGAAATGCAAATAAGAACAACATGATCGATTTCACTAGTTATTATACACTGCAAAAACTCAAAATCTTAACAAGAATATTTGTCTTATTTCTAGTTAAAATGTCTCATTTTTAGTCTAATTTTTTTTTTAAATCTCATTACATTTAAGACAAGACTCAAAAACAACCATTTTCACCTGTTTCAAGTAGATTTTCACTTAAAATAAGTGGAAAAATCTGCCAATGGAACAAGATTGTTTTGCTTGTAATGAAAAGATAAATCTTGTCCCCTTGGCAGATTTTTCTACTTATTTCAAGTGAAAATTTACTTGAAACAGGTGAAAATGGTCAAATAACAAGTTATTTTTCTGGTAATGACTCTTGTTTTAAGTGTAATGAGATTTTTTGACTAAAATTGAGACATTTTAACTAGAAATAAGACAAATATTCCTGGTAAGATTTTGAGTTTTTGCAGTGAGCGAGACTGCATTTGAAAAAGTTCCAATTTTCTTGACCACACAGATCAGCTCCATAGACTTCTGTGATGAGTATTTGCTGCACGTGTTGATTGATACTCTAGTTAAGTTCTGTGACTCGTAACCTTGCCATACCTTAGCTTTGACTGAATTGACGCCACTGTTTCCACATCACGGAAATTTACACAGGTTACTCGTTGACCCAGCGAACTAACCCCAAATACCAGCTCATTCAATCACCATCATTCATTTAAGCTAAATGTGCAGAATTACACCGCAATCAGAAAGTCACATTGGGTTTTAAAGGGGAAATGAAATAACATAATTTCTCAAAGTATTGCTTCTGAGGGTAACATGATTCCCATAGTGGGCGGCAACAGGGTTTATGGAAGTCTGACTTTCCCTGGCCCATAAAGTCAGGCAACAACCAACCTTTTATTCCACCTTCTGTAAAGATGCATCTTGCATTGCATCTTGTGTTTACTTTTATAATTTGAACAACCAGTAAAGCATACTTAGCACATTTCGGATGATTCACAAGCACGGTATCATCAAACAGCTTCTGAAATACAGAAGTCCTCCGCACCTCCCATTCGTGTTACACTATAACTAAAGCACACAAAGACCTTTGACAGTTTAAGCTGCTTTGATGGACAGAGTCATAGATCTGTGTACTTACGTCTTGAAAAGTGAAGCGTGAAATGTGTGAGTGCAGTTGCATCCTGTCTGCGGGTGGCAGTGCAGAATATTCCAAGAGAGCAAACGGAAATAAGTATAAGTACCTGCATCTATGTGTTTTCTCTGACAAATATATATATCCCTTTATCCCTTCGATCTCACACACTCAGGTTTGCATCTACAGTGTTCAGAAAGACACGGGGCGTTCAGTGTTGTGGGTGAAATATTAATTTGCTTCATTTCTATAAGTTTAAATGACCTAAACAACTACATAAAAATAATTCAAGTAAACAAAGACTACCACAAACATTTGGAAATGAAAATGAGAGGTGTACGGCCAATCAAGTTGGTTTATGGTACCAGTCTGTATCTTACAGGAATATTGCTTTGTTTTTTTTTACCCTTTTTTAATTACACAGAGTCTCTGATAAAAGGAAGAGTGCAACCTACAGTATCAGTGTAAAAAAAAGAAAAAGAAAAAATAAATCTTCTCCAAAGAGATCTCGTGTACACAAGCCTGTGAAAACATGGCAGTGCCATGTTTCAGTCCTTTATACCAACTCCAGAAAGAGCTGGGGGGTTGTTAAGAATGATGAAACAGTTCATCTTTCCATTTTAATTTTCTACCAACGTTGGAGTGCAGTAAACAGAAAACACTTCATCTCCACTCTAATCAGAGAAATCCATTTATGCCTGCTGTCTGCAGGCTGTCAGGAGACATTGAGATGAGTTGTTTGGACTTCACTGCTCGTCCTGATGCAGAGATTTGATTGGAATATCCTTGGGATACTTCCTGGAAACACAGTCCAGGGCTGTTGGGGGTTTCAGCGAGACTTCATGACAGAGGTCTCTAAGGTTGGGAAGGAGGGCGACTTTAAGCATCGAGTAACAGAGACTACTGGACGAGTGGAGTTCATTTGTGCCCTGCACCTGATAACCATTTTGAATATTAAAATATAATATTATTTATGATGCCACAGGTTTTTTGCTACATGTGGACCCATTTTTACTTGGAAGGGTTTGATCCTGTATGTTATTTATATTATATAATAACGGTTCTTATTTATTTTATTACTTCTTATTCATTATCTATGCTAGTTTTATTGATCATGTTTCAAACCTCTCATGTGGAAGCAACAGAGTCCAAGACAAATTTATTTACAGAGATGATTAAGTGTGGCCTGTTTCATCACATCATATTGTTGTCTAGGATGGAAATCAGATGTTTAAAGCTTTAAATAACGTAAATGCGGGGTGATATGGACGTAACAAAAGTCTGAAACATATCTGAAACATTACGTCGCTTGTTGAACAAGTTCATATATGCTGGTCTCACTGTAAAGAGGGCAGGGTTGAGTTTAACACAAGTCTGCCTCAATCTGTTGGTTCATTGCCGAAAACAGTTCTGTGGACGACTTTCATGTAAGGAACACAAACACACATTTTGTCTTATTTGGTGCGTATTTGGTGTAATGGTGATGCTTCATTTCCATTTCTGTCTGTTAGGACTTTTCAGTTCAGTTGGAAAGCACCAGTTCACACGGAGTTAAAGACAATGTGGTCCACTTAAATACAGCTCTTTCCACTGAAGTTATACTGCAACTTAATCACATTTTGTTGGGATCCATTTGTCCTCCAACAGATTTGATGCAATCTCTTGGTTCATTTAAAAAATGACAACAGTAAAGTGTAGAAACAGGTTCTGACGTCAAGCTCCAAGCACACACACATCAAATGTCAATAAAATACATGTGGTGTCTCTTTCGTAGATTTTGGAAACATGAATTGTTACCAATACACACTGAGCAGCATTTAGTACCTTTTGCTTGGTGCAGACAGCATTAAAGTTTCACGAATACTCCTTGATGAGGAAGTTGCAGCGAGAGCGACGGTCTCGTCAGAGCTCTCATCTCCTGAGAGACGGAGCAGAATTGGCTGGAAGACTCAAGTGTCACACACATCAGTTTGGCTGTCAGGGAGACTGAGCTTTTGTCACGGACAGAAATGGCACATTAGCAAATATGTGTGTGTGAGTGCATGTATCAGGACAGGAGGCTTGAGCCCTGTTGGGCCTGATTTTCAATCCTCTGCCATGAACACTCCTGGGAATGGACCAACGGTAGCACACTATGTGGACGAGAGGGCTGTCAGAGCTCAGCTATAATTGGCACAAAACTTTCTTTTTGATGCTGGAATCAGGTGTGTGTGTGTGTGTGTACAGGTGCAATGTGTGGGAGGGGGGTGGGGTAGCAGGGGGATGGAGGTAGCAAGTGTTTTGCTGGACTTCATATCCTCCATTTCCCCTCCTACACTGGAGGGAAAATTAGTTGGTCATATTACAGGAGCTCAATATAGTTTAGACCTCCTCCACCATTAGAAACACACACACACGCACACACACACATGCACGCACGCATGCACGCACGCAGGCACGCACGCACGCATGCACACGCACACACACACATACACACACGCTTGGTGTCAATATCACTGCAGGTGGAATTAAGTGGGAAGCCCATTTCCAGTCTCGCTAACAACCGCCGTATTGAAAGAAGCTTCAAAACGGTCACAGGGCTGAGCTTTAAAGCATTTCCAATGTTTCCCAGAGTGAGGTTCATGCAAACAGATGTCAGCAGGTTTGACACGAGCTAAATCTTTGACACTTTCTTACAAAACCATAGCCAATTTTTGTTGTTTTTTTTCTACTGTGACTTTTCGGACCAATCTGCTCTGACTTTCTTACCAAATTTACTTACGCCGCATTTGCGGCTACTGAACCTGTTGCTCATAATCTCCAAACAAATCCTTTTATTTAAACCATGACTTCCTGAATGTGTTCCGCAGATGACACTTGCAAGAGCATTGTGCTAAAAACCTATAAACATCTTCATTCATTTATTTCAAAAGCCCAATTTATTTTTAAGTAGTCAATAATTGGTGACATTAGGGGAAATTAATCCAGTTGAAGTACGAAGGCAAGCTGCTGAAAGAAGCTGAACAGTGAGATAATCCACCAGTGGTCTTATTATATCATTTTATGTTTAGTAGCTTAATGCATATCAAAATAACTACTTATTATAATACTATTATCTTTTACATGCTATAGCCACTCCTTTTGAAGGCTGAATGTCAAGAAAAATTATTTTCAACTTCTTTACATTAATGAGAAAAGTTGATTGTAGTGGCTTTTGCTATTATATTATTGCTATTTTGCTATAGTCAACTACAATCTCAGATGAACAGCTTATTAATTACATCACCCTGCCACCATTTGTTTAAAAATTGAATCAAAAGAAAGAAAAAAACAACAACCCAGTAATCAGATCTTGATGAACTGATGGTGTGCAGTCCTTTATAAAAGCTGATGGGTTCAGTGGTCCGGAGCTCTCGAGTTTGTTAATGCAATGCTAAATGGAAAAAAGACGTAAGCAAATGTCTTAGAGAAGTTGTTGCTGAATGTTAATCAGTGCAGCAACCATTCAGGATTCTACGCTGATTATTCAGATCTGGAAAACATTCAAGATAGTTTTCCCAGGATTTGATATTCCATCAAATTTACTCCAAAATCAGACCATGCAATGAGTTACAGAAAAAAAGGTATATTTAAGACCCCACAGGGCTTAATGAAGATGTTGAATGTTGAATTCCACTATAGCATAAACATAACCAGTTTACTGTGTGTGAAGAGTCGGCTTTTTAAAGCAGAATGTGACTGACTTTCACAAAACAGCATTTTCAACTAAGTACAAGGCCTCAGGGACAAAGTCCTATAGTTGCTTGGCCTCAATACCCAGTGTCGTGTTCTGCAAAAAGCAAACACATAATTTTAGTAGAAACACCGCTGGGAAGCACGACGGCAGAAGAGTGATGATGTGAAATGGTTTTGCAGCCACAGAAACTGGGCACCTTGCAATTGTGGAGTGGGGCATGACCTCGTCTGCGTACCAGAGTGTTCTGGTGGCAAATGTGAAGAAGTCTGTCTGACAGAGAAAGCGTGACTGTCATGATGCCCCGCAACAAGACAGTGATGGAGGCGCGTTAGCAATTTCACTTCTGAATGGCGGATAAAGTAAAAAGATAGAGGTCTTGGAGGTGATTAAGTCACAAAGTCCAGACTTCATGAGAAACAGTGACCTTAAATCACCGCTGCTCAAGATGGATCTACAAGCTATTGAATCATGGGGGCTCTTGGTGATGACCAATTCATTATTTTTTTAATTATTACCATTTATTATTACTATGGTTTCAGTTTTATTAAAACATAATGGTACGTCTGATAAAGTCATCTGTTGTGGGGTTTTATTAAGAAAACATCCTACCTGCCTACCTACTTTTTTTGCACTGTTTTTCTTTCTTTCCCGTACTGCACTACCTTTATTTTTCATTCCAACGTATGTACTGTTTATATTTAGTAATTATATATGTTTTACCTTTTTACCCTTTCCCTGCACGTGTGGGTTAAGTGTACTGCTGCTCCACAAACGTGAATTGCCCCATTGAGGGAGAAATAAAGGATAATCCTATCTTATCTTATCTTGAAAATAGACTTAAAAAAAAGGTACTAACTTTTAAACATGACTGTAAATGTTTGCAGGATTATTCACATATACGAATATACGAAAATAAATGCATATACCTCCACTTACTGCATGAAAGCCCCGTCTTAGCCGGCGCCGTGGAAACATGAAAGGGTTTCTGTGACGGAGGCCCAGCAGGGGCAAACCTCCCAAAGGAGCCCGTTACACTCCGACAAACTGTCTGCAGTCATCCAAATCAACACAGTTTACAGAGTTATCTCTTCATGTGTTCACCCTTGTGGCAGAATGAAGAATGAGGAGGGTTTCCTTATCAAGATCAAACACAGACCCCCCCCCCCCCCCACACACACACACAAAGAAAACCAAAAACAGAGCTAAGATGTTACAACCAGGATGTGACAAGAATATCTAAGTCATAGTTGAAACAACTTATTTTGTTAAGTTTAGATTGAATATCTGCATTTATTATTTCTGATTGGGTCGTTTATCCAGGTATGTGAGAACTGAATTTATTCCTCTAACCTGTGCTAGTTATGGTTCAACAGATAATTGGGTTTCAGCCCTTGCCTCGTGGATTGATGTTTCAAAGTTTATTTAGACAGGACGATGCATATTCATTAACACTACATTGAGCAGTGTAAATACACCGGGTTTAGCAGAAATGCTAGTTTCCACCCGCAGTCCCCTCAAACAACCAGACACACTCACACTCACACCTACAGGCAATTTAGACAGTGGTGGACAGTAACGGAGTAAATTTACTTGAGTACTGTACTTAAGTACATATCCAGAGGATTTGTACTTTACTTGAGTATTAGATTTCTTTGGTACTTATTACTCTTACTTGAATACATTTCCAAGTCAAATATTTTTACTTTTACTCGAGTAAATTTCTAGGAAGGCTGAAAAGTACTTGTTACTTTTAGGTCTGCTCTTTTTTCTTCTTCCCTAAAATCCTATTGGACACAAGCTGTTTTTGTCAAAGGAGGAGACCTATCACAGTGCACGCTCTCCACTGGGATGTACGTAAAGCGGAAATACGTCAAGCCTCCTCAAAACGATGCCGCCAAAGTAGCCTGCGTTTGTCAAGACAGAGCCGCAACAAGTCAAGACATACCGCAACAATGGCTACGCCTGCGTCAGGAGAAGAAAGACAATCCGCTGAGTCGTCTGAGTCTGATAATGAGCCGGACTCAGAGCAGGGACTTTCACAAAATCCTTGGCCGTATCTTAACTCAATGTTTGAGTTCGACCGAGTAAAAAACGAGGGCACAGAAAAACCACAGACATTTACAACTTAAACTTTACATCTTAAATTAATTTATAAAAAATATAGTAATTTACTGATGTGGAAAATAAGAAATTTACTCTTACTCTTACTCTTACTTTTACTTAAAGTAAATTTAAAAGCATTTACTTTTGGATACTTAAGTACCTTTAAAAGCAAGTACTTTTCTACTCTTACTCGAGTAATATTTTGACTGAGCTACTTTTACTTGTAACGGAGTAAATTTTGACCAGTAGTATTTGTACTCTTACTCAAGTACTGGGGTCGAGTACTCTGTCCACCTCTGAATTTAGAATGATCAATTTACCTAGCATGCATGTTTTTGGACTGTGGGAGGAAACCAGAGTACCCGCAGGAAACCCACGCAAGCACGGGGAGAACATGCAAACTCCACACAGAAAGGTCCTGCTGGGCCTGGGAGTCGAACCGGGAACCTTCTTGCTGTGAGGCAACAGCGCTAACCACTAAGCCACCGTTCTGCCGATTGAGGACAGAGGAGCTCATAAAAACGCACATCTGAACATTTTCCTGATACATTCATACTTCCGCATTGGGTTTTGTTTATTTCAAGTCGCTTTTCCTTTTAGTTGTAAAAATGTAACACATGTTAATGGGGGATTTTTCTGAAACAGTTTTACTTGTTCCCCTGGCAGAGTTTTTGCAACTGCAAATAGCTGTGACTGACAGCTACTTGAAGAAACACAGACGGTGCCCGCTTCCTAATGGCAAAAGCTGCCTGTGAGGCGCTGCTGCTGTAGGAGTGGAGCAGCAGCAGCCGCAGCAGAAGCACTGACTCATTTCTTCGCCCTGAGGTGGAGGGTTGACTTCCATTCCTTTGGAAGCACTTACACAAATACAAATGAAAATATTTAAAGACATCAGCATCAGCTCGGAAGGAGTGGAATTATGCACACAACCTATGCTGCTTGTGCAGAATCAGTGGGCGTTGTGCAGGCGCTCTTCTGAGAGGTCAGCTGAGACTGTGTAAACCGTAGGCCCTATAGAAGATTGAGACAACAACACAAACACACAATCATGATTTTCTCAAGAACCAGATGTGTTTACTAGAGCTGAATACCTTTTTTTTCTCATCTGTTCACCTCAATTATTGACTGTTTTTAGCAGCGTTTTCTCCCAGGAAGCCAGAATTAGCTCAATTATTCCTCTCTGGCTTCATTCCCTGAAACTAATTTCTCGTCTCTCCTGCTTAGATTTAAGCTTTCACAGTTTTTTCGGTGGGAGAGTTTTTCGGTGTACAATGTTTTTGTCAAAACAGTCTCTTTTAAAATGTTTGAAATGAAAGCTGAGAACAAACCGAATCAAGCTGATAAAAGAATCCGCCGCCGGCATCATGCCGCTTCCACTCACGGACCCGATGCGTCTGACAATCATTTTATAACTCAGACGGCTTTTTCTTAGTGGTTATCAAAGGAGGAAGACGTGGCTCCAGCTGACTGCTGTAAATGTTTAATTTCACCGGAGACAAGGCCAACGACACTCGCAGCGGAAGATGCAGAATCACGTCACAGTCAAGGTGCAGTGAAACATGCAACTCCAAATCTCCACCCACCAAATGAAAATGTATTTTGTCACTACAGATCTGTGGCACGGTGTGGGAGACAACCCCACCCCCAACCCTTTATGTGAACTGACTGAGAATAATAGAACTTACTTTGTTGGTCCCCCCCCGCTCGGCTCAGTCGTCACTCCTAAACATCCTGTCTGATCCAGGACTGCATCTACACAGTCTGGCAGACATAGAAAATTGAAAAAACAAATTGAAAATGTTTTTCCTTGAACACCTGCAAATGTGGAATATGAAAAAGCTCTTCTTGACATGCTTGCGCTCTACTTCCGAGGTTTAGGTGACCCAGCTCCTCCACTGGCGAGCAAACAGGAAAGAGTGTAACAAAGTGTGTATGACTAACATCCATAGTGTTTGTGGCCCTGCACTCTTGAATCTGAGAGCTTTCAGATAAATGCCACACACGAAGTACGGAGTACGGAGTATGGAGGGAAAAAACAGATTTTGACTCACTTCCTAAGAGTAGGACATTAATATTTATTTCAGATGAAGCAACAACTCCTACAACATTAACAACATTAAGTCATGTGGAATATTCCAACTTCAGTCAGATTAGTTAAGCAGCTGAACTGGAGCTGGTCATCTCTCAGGGTGGCGCGTTTAGGGTTGCCACCTTTCAGAAATAGAAATAAGGGACGCCCTGATTTCAGCAGCGCAGGAGCCAAAAAAAAGCCCCAAAACTTCTAAACTGAATAAAAATGTGTTTATTTTATATGAAAAAACTAAATGCTTTGATTTAAAGTTTAAAGTGCTTTAATAGCATTGAACTAGCATGACTGTACAGACAGACAATCATACTAGCAACTGAAATATCCTCCTATGCTACTGTATGTCCACATCAGCCAGGATGTATAATATAGCCTACAGGTGAAGAATATGGTGTAAAAGTTAACTTATTTCAATAATTCAACTAGAATATGGTGTAAAAGTTAACTTATTTCAATAATTCAACTAGAATATGGTGTAAAAGTTAATTTATTTCAATAATTCAACTAGAATATGGTGTAAAAGTTAATTTATTTCAATAATTCAACTAGAATATGGTGTAAAAGTTAATTTATTTCAATAATTCAACTAGAATATGGTGTAAAAGTTAACTTATTTCAATAATTCAACTAGAATATGGTGTAAAGGTTCATTTATTTCAATAATTCAACTAGAATATGGTGTAAAAGTTAATGAAAATACGGTACAAATCGTGTCCCGTATTAGTTCAATACGGGACGCAACATTTTTTTCTCAAATAAAGGACAATTCCGTATTTTACGGGACGGGTGGCAAGCCTACTGTAGGCGCGTTAGTGACGTTAACCGCTAGAGCGCGATCATCACGGTTCCCAGCTGGAGGTGCACCCCTAACCCTAACCCCTGGGAACTTGCCCTGGGAATCATGGGAATAATTACATGCTGGACACCAGGGGGGTGTGTGTTGGTTGGTCACATCTTCCAGCTTTACAAAATGCATTTTTTTATTGTATTGTCCAGTTAGACATTTATTTTAGATTGCTTTTTTTTTTCTCCAGAAATGCAATAATTGTGCAGAACTCACAAATTACACAAAAAGTTCTTGATCACTAAAAAATGAAGTGAGTGAACTTTGAACTGTGACATATTTCTATTGACAATAGATCGGACGCTGAATGAAATACTGGACAAATTTAAATCCTTTTGTTCAGCTGTGATCATTTTAACGAAATTAACAAAAACACTCCTTAGATTGCCTTGTTTGTGCTGAAAAAAAGAATATAGGAGGCTTTATATTGCACATTCTTCTAGCCTAGCTCTAGCTCTTCTAACATAATGGAAGCACATAATGGAACAGCCATAGAGTTCTAGGTTCTGAGGGTTAACACAAGTTCTTATAGGGTACTTTTCAACTACCGTTTCGCTCAGGTTGATATGATGATGACAGAAAACTGTTCCGCACCATGGATAGTAATAGATAGTATTTGTGATTAAAGCCTGACTTGCTTTTGTGAAAGCAGTCTCTAGTGGCCATTTGGTGAACTGCATGTTTTCCATGCCTGTGGAAAGTCAGGATGTAGCCCCCTAGTTTTACTTCAGTCTTACAAGCTTACAAATGTGTTTTCATTGTGCTTTTCACTATAAAAATCTGTTTCGTGTTTTGATTTTTTTTCTCTCTTTCTTGTGTTTTTGCAGATATTTGGACTGCAAACACAGATTATGAATCTTACTGCATGGTTTTATTCATTCATTTATTCTCTGTTAACCTGGCTAGGCTCCATATGCTTAAGGAAAAAAGGGTTGTATTTGCATTAGTACAAAAGGACTCAATAGGACACGTGTCCTTTTCCTGCTGTAACGGTCGACATCTTGAGCTCATAAATTCACTCATAATCAACGGCTGGAAGCTGTTTTGACATCCGACCCCGCCAAAATGGGTTCTGATGGAAAACATGGAGGCGCAGATTAACATGGACTATCATGAAATGCTTTGATTACGATTGTCGGGCCGGTTGAACGAAGGCCATTTATTTCCATTTTGATCGATTGCCATGAAGGAGTGGAAGCCGCAGACTTTATTACCTGTGAAATGAACTGTGATGAGTGTTGCAAGGTGGAGAGCTTTTCCTTTTTTCCTTGCTGGTAACATTCCCTCTCTTTGATGAACGATGAGCGAAGTACACAGCAGATGAGAGTGATAGAAAAGCAGCATCCACACGCGAGTGGACACCGTTAACACAGTGGAACAGATGAGTGTTGGATGAGCTGCAATGCATGGTGGGGCCTTTCGATTGCTCACTTCTGACCTCTGTTTGAGTGCCTCTCTCTGGTTTTTGCCCTGCGGGTACTGGCACGGGATCTGCTTGGTATTGGCTGTGATGATGAAAACTTGCAGCATGGAAACATGAGAGAGAGGGAGAGGGAGAGAGAGAGAGAGGAAAAAAGAAAGATCGCGAGAGATCAATGGTTCTCCTTTCCTCCCCTGGAAAAGAAAAATGAAACAGTAATGGACTAAAATTTCATGGTCTTTTACCGTCTTCCATCATTTGAGGTCAAGTGGGGCTTAAGAAGTTGTCTGGGGAGGGACTTTTTCTCACGCAGAATAAAGCACCTCAACTTTTTCCACCTTTTTTTTCCCCTCTCTCTTCCAACTTAGCCCTGAGCTTCTTTGACGAGGTTAATGTGCCTCGAAGTTCATGATGTAGGGAGGCGCTGCAGTCCAAAAACCCCCAAATGGGATTTTTCTTCAACACACAGGCAACATAAACTCTGTGTACAATCCTTCTGAATTCTCCAGAGACTTGTTAGAGGATTATTATGGTAATATAAAAACTTCTGGGTGTCCAAGTAGGCCTGTGTCTAACTAAAGTTGAGTTAAAGTTGCTTTTTAAAAATATTCGCCCCAGGTTTGCACGAATAGCGAAGCAGTGTTTTTCTCATCCCGAGAAGGTCTCACATGAAAGACTGGGTGGGATGCAAGTCCTGATCCAACTGACTGAGCTTCTCTGCAACAAGACAGAAGCCCTGGATTACGTTCATGGACACTTCACTGCTACTGTACAGCAGCCGCAGCGTGAGCCTACTCGGCTCAAAGGGCATCTACTGTAGACGTAATTGGCAACGTTTTCGCTAAAAATACACTTTTTTTTGCATAAATCTCTGTTTACTACTGCTAGTAGCTGAAAACGAAATGTGTGAGGATGTATTTGATTTAACATTTGCAAAATAATTGTTTCTTCTGTCCTGTTTGTGTGTGCATGCACGTGTGTTTAGTGTGCACGTGCGTTTGTGTGCGTGTGTGTAAAACCATAGCAGAGAGCATTATATATTAGTGTGTTTAGGGGGTAAATACAACCTCAGACAAAAATCGAAATACACACACACACACACACACACACACACACACACACACACACACACACACACACACACACACACACACACACACACACACACACAGCCCAAAAAATAAATATATAAACACATCTGCTTCCAGTCCTGTCATGAAGTCTAATATTTTACCTTGTTTTTTTCCTATATTTGTACAATTTCCGATTTCCCGGTCTGACATTTGGGAACATTTCCTTGTATGTGGCATTCCTGGGAGGGATTGGCAACCGTCTGAAATGCTTACAACACATGAATAATCTTTCCCACATATTTTTTTACAGTCATAAAAACTCTTTTCAGACTAATGTGAGCAACAGTTGCTTCTTTAAGAACACTGCTTATGTCTTTCCCTCTTGGCACTGTGTTAATGCTTCCAAATTGTAAACTTTTATAGCAGTCTGCAGCACAATGGCTCATAATCTGGTTGCAGTTTAACCTCTTTACAGTTTTTCTTGATTGCCTAAGCATGATTTTCAAAACAGGGCCCGTGGTTTCAAAACACTACACACAATTAGCACAACAACACACCAAATTAGCAAAACACTACAGATCCTTTGCAAAATTAAACACGCTTGTAAAAACTATACACTTCTTTTTAAAAACCACACTTTGTTACCATATGAAACAAACACGTTTCACATTACTATACTCTGTTTGCACGAGTTACACTCTGCTGTGATAAACCTAAAACACTTTTAGCACTTCTACGTCCCTATGATTAGAGTAGGCTACTATCAACAAAGTACAAATATACAGTTTTTCTTGATCGTTTTGGCCCATTTTTCCATTCACAGTTTACTTTTTCAAAACAGCTCACACAAAGCCCTTAACAGAAGCTGAAATAACCAAAACACTTTATGTTTGCAGAATGACACCACTTTCTCAAAACTTGTCACACATCCATCAAAACCAAACTTTTCCATCAAAACCTAGAATTTTTTCTCAATTGAACATGTGTGTTTTCTCATTTATTTACTGTAACGATGGATAACAAAATTGAAACCACAGCTATCAATATCAACTTTTGTTCAACACCCTCATAGTATTGACTATTTTACAACTGACAACATACTACAATTTGGGTTTTGTATTGAGCACTCTAACTTAGTTATATAACTTAGAAATATACTGTCACAGAGTATTTACAGTAAAATCAGAAAATGTGTATACAGTAAAATATTGTAGATCTGTTTTTGTATTGCTGAAGTTCCTGTCAACACCATTGATTTACATTTGTTCTACTGTGTACAAAATGTCAAGATTCTGACAGAAAAATATTTATTGCAGTACTTGTCACATGCACATACTGTAAGTAATCAAAATGACAGGGTTCAATATGCAGTACAACAAAGGTCAATTCTCAAAGAAAGTACTGTAAATGAAACACAATGAAATGAAACCCTGTAAATATGAAAAAAATAAAAATACAGGAAAATTACGCATTGTCGACACGGGCCTGACGATCAGGCCACATGTTCTCGTCCACGTCCTCCTCCATCCATGCTTGGTGTCAACTTCAAGCTATTGACCTCTTTGATAGGTTGAGGACTAGCTTTGTTTTGCAAAGAGAGTTCACACAGGTGCTGATCATTTTTAGAATTGAGAGAGCAGTTCCAATTGGCTGCTACAAAGTGTCTGCAATGTGTTGCCATGGTAAATCAGTTATGTTTTGTGTCTCTTTGTGAGAAGTGTGTTAACTGTTTTGAAAAGTGTTACAGTAAAAGTCAAAGAAAATTGTGTGAAAGCAATGAGAAATAGTTAACCGATTCGCCAGAGAGGACTCTTGCTGTGCAAAGAAGGTGTGAGCATTAGATAAAGTTGACCCATGATGTGCAAAATGTGTCAAAGCAATCGAGAAAAACTGTAGTCTTTCTCTGACTCTTGTGCTTGGAGACCAATGAGCTCACCTGCTGCTTTCTATAGTGTAGATACACCTGATTGGTGTGTCTACATTTAAGCAAACAAGTGTTTGCACACCTGATGACTGTGTTGAACCAACTGGTTGGACGGTGTTCTAATTTGACAGTCAGTGCTTTGGTATTGCAAAGAAGTGACTTTATGATAGATTTTTGTGTCTAATGTACGTTTAGTGTGTTTAGTGTTTTGAAAATCACTGTGTGTAGAGTTTTGCAACAAGTGTGCGGTTGACAATGTGCTTATAGTTGTGCAAATATGGGCTGATGTTTTGCTTCTTGAGTGTAAGGTTTTGCTAATAGTGTACTACTTTTAATTTTAGTGTGTAAGCAATCGAAAAAAACTGTAATCCGATGGAAGGATAAAGAGGATAGTTAGTATTGACCAAGGTTCTGTGTCCCGTCTCATTTTCACTTAATTTTTTTCCTCAAATTCATAATGGCACAGTAAAAAATACATAAATGAAAAAGGTAAATGTTTTTCCTAAAATCTATTACCCACTATGATTAGATGATATGTAATATCTTTTCTCTCTTGAAGTAGGGTTACGAACTTCGGCACATGATTTTCCGGTGACACCATACCTCTTGTAATTGATTTCTTTATACTTTATACTTCTTTATACTACCGTGAGTTTGGGAGTGTTTATTTGTTATTTTGATGTCTTTAGCTCCATTTTCAAGGGGTGTTTGTCTTTGAACACCTTTCTTGTCTTTGAGTCCAGTTCCGCGGCTGTTCAGGTCAGCTCGCTGCAGCAGGACTCTGTGCTTCTTTATTGATGTACATCGGGACCTTTCTCTCACGGGAGCTTTAAAACTTGGATCTCAATCTTCACTTGGGCTTTTCATCTTGTCAGATCACACCACCGGGGGACCATGTGACACTGCATCTCTGAAGGCCAGCGAGCACCTCTATACATCAAAGCAAATGCTACCAACATATCTTCCCAAAGATGGCAGGCAGAAACAAACAAACAAAAGAAATGCAGCTTCTAAATGTTAAAGGTGGAATAATGATAAAGTGTGACATTTTAAAGTAGTCATATTGCATTTTCCCTGTTTTCTGACTGAATTATCTCAGATATGACTGGAGGTTCAAAAAAGGTTGAAGCCTATTGCATTATTACTGTTCTTAAAATACTGTTTTCAGTGTTCTCAGAGCACCTCTTTCAGAAGATTTAGTTTTTTTCTATTATTAACTCTCTATGATGTGATAATATAGCTGTGGGTCCAAAAGGGGAGGATTTATGAGCGACGAAGGTCATGACTGTTCACCAAGCGTCGAGTTTTCCATCCTGGTGGATCTGCCGGCCCTTCTTATTTAGCTTTTTGTTTTGTTTTGAGAAGAGTTTGTCGAATCATAGCTCAGCGAATTAAATTATTATCATTTTTCTGAGCAAGCAACAGAGCAAATGTATCCGTGTTTTTCACGACACTCCACAGAGGAATATTTTATGAACTAGGCCCAGCATTGTGCTGGGTTTGTAGAAAGACTAAAGTTAAAATCAGTGCTGTTTTAGCAGCAGAAGCTTGTGAGTCTAAAACTGCAAACTGCAAGTTTGTGTTGCCAACCGCATTTTAGCACAAACACTGTGGATGCAGAGCCTCACACCGGCAAGACAACATGCACACATGCTGACGTTTGTCTGACAGCCAATGGAAGTTGGGCGCAGTCGTGACCCATTAGCTCCGCCTCCAAGAATCGGACAAATCAGAAGACACTTGAAACAATTCTGTCTGCTTGACCCGTAAGCTCCGCCCATCAGCAATCTTCCAACAATCGGACCAATCAGAAGACACTTCTGACTGCTTGCTAGGGATTTACTTTTGATTTTGTCTTAGTGATTCTGAAATAATTGTATCCTTGAGTTGTCTTCAGTGCAAAGCTACGCTGGAGGCATCATGGATCGAAATTAGATGGATGAAATTCAGCATCATGAGCACTTCAAAGGAAACGGCTCATCACTGATTTGCTCTTATCTGTGGAAATTTAATCAAAGATGAACCTAAAATAGCTGTGCAGGACTTTAAAATAATAAAAAAAAAATCCCTCCACCAGAAAGCAGCAAAGCTCGCAAGCCAACAACAACAATAACATGAGCAAGACAAAGTTTTGAGACCGCCCCCAGTGAGCGTCTAGCTGTGCTGCAGCGTCAATGACTTTTCTTGTGGAACCGACCCGTGGAGAGAAACGATCCTGACCTGCCGTGCTCAAGAGCAGTTACTCTGTTGCTTTGCTCATCTCTGAAGCTCCCAGCAGTGGAAAGCTTTTCCACTGGCCATGATGAACATACTGCCTAACAGCACAAAGCCACAAACAAGCAAGGGGCATTTGTTCTGCAGGCCCATGGCAGTTAAAAAAAATAGTATTCTTTAAAGCTGGCATTGGATATTATTAATTGATCACCAAGCGATAGAAGAAGAAAAACCAAAACATGTATGAGGGTCTGATTGTATTCCTGGCTTAGTTTTGCTATAAATGAATCATAATTGGGTTATGGGCTGTTGTTGGGCAAAACAGAAGATATTACATTTGGATGTGAGAATTAATTATATCCTCATTAAACAGACAAAAGTAGGTCATCTGTGCAGGAAAAGACCAATATCACTGCGGTTCAGATGAGGCTCGTCTGTTCTGTTTCGCTAAATAATAATTAATAAACATGTGCTTCTGGCCAGCGGTTCTGGCCAGTTTTGGACACGGAACATTAGGTTGAAATGGGATAATGTAGTTGCCTCTCCTGGGGACATGTTAGAGTTTACTCCTGTCCTGAATGGCGTGTGGTCAAAAACAGAAACAAATCAGTTCGGGGAATTATTAGATTGGGGATTATGTTTGTGTCGCTTTGCTGAACTCCAGAGATATGTTACTCCATTTTGCTGTTTTAAGCTGTTTGTCCTGATTTAAAGTGGAGCTAAGTGGTTTAGATTATATATTTATAATGAATACGTCACCCGCTGCATGACTGCTGATCTCCCTGGACTTGATAAGCCATTTCTTGCATTTCAGGCCCGTGCAGCCCGGCGGTAGGATTCTGTAAACGGTTTATGACACCGTGGTAAATCCTCTCCAAGCATATACCGCTAGTATTTCATGACACAATGCAATTTGTTTTAAATATATCAAATATTGTAATCACCACTCACCTGTCAGGAGGTTTGGCTCATCTACCGTGCTTGATGCCGTAAATATGAGCACTCATGAGAGTATTTCTTAAAACTGTTTTGACTTGTTATTTGCGGTTGCCTCCTACGAGGCAGCAATATGTTTATGTGCCAAGTGTATAAAACCCTTCCTTGCGAGGTAAACAGATGGAGAAAGGACCTCAGGTGGATAGTGATGTATTGTTACTCTATAAACAATAAGATCACACTCAGGGAAGGAAAAAAAAACAGCTGGAGGCTCTCAGTGATTGAAGGCGCATCTGCAGGAAAATGTCTTGTAACAAAAAGCAATGTGACAAATAGCTGCAATGTCTGTCACGTTGCTTTCTTTCTTCTTTTTTCTTAAATTGTATACCCAGATGTAATCCATTGTACTCCATGATTGTCAAGTACCCTTGTCCCTGTGGCATATTTTACTATTCCACTGACGTGCATTTCATTTGATGGGGAGAAATGGCTTCCTGCTTCAGCATCACACGCCGAATGATACACTGCTTCCTGTTGTTATCAACGTCTTAGATTTTTTTTCCAGCTAAAATATTTGTCAAAATGTCATGCTGTGGTTTTGGCTTAAGGCTTGACTATTTGTATGCAGCTCTGACACACCTGTAAATCACTGCAGCAGTCATTCCTGCTCACAAGACCTTCAGCCCTGTACCAGTCATAGTTGTAAGATTAGCAATAATCAATTGTCCAGCGAACCAAAAGTAAGACACAAAGGTCATTTCAGGTGCTGAATTATCAGTTTCGGTGATGAATTATTGGATTTAACCTTCTTCATCTTTGTGCTAACTCCTGCATTGTATCGTATACACCCCACTTTTTATTCCTTTGTTGAGTAAATTTGGGGAAAATAGTGTGGCCGACATTTTTTTTTATTTCTAGCTTATTCTCCATTTTTTCCCACTTTTTTATGCAAAATTGTTGCAAGTTTCAAACTAAGTTGTTTCTTTTTTTGCATATAAATGAAGGTATCTGGGAGGGGACGAGACATGAATGAGGTGGGGCTGCCTGAAGGAAAACTCTCATTTCCCTTTGTTTTAACAGCACTAAGCAAGAGGCAGTTTCTGCAGTTAAAAAACAAAAAACTGTTAAAGTTAAAGTTTAACTAGTAATGTGATGTTTTATTACATTTTTTTTGTACTATGGTTTGACTTTTTGTGGAGGATGTTGAAGATGATGTTGTATTTTCAGATAAAAGGCATCTGGTTCCTGTTTAGGATTTAACTTTTTTTTTAAAAGAAACATTTTCTAAATATTGGATCTAAGAATACGTTTAACAGAACGTCAAAAGTTTTTTTTTTTATATATATATATTTAATTATGCCCTTACATATTCTTCTGGTTTCATCCTTTCAGAATGATTTATTTAGGCTCTTTTTCACCGGTTTACTGATGGAATTTGTCTTCCTGAGCTGCCAACCTCCATATACCTCCGACTCAAGCACTGACGCTCCGTAACAAATGCATCTTTGGTTGGGGGAACATCTCCCACTTTCATGTTTTGATTTCCAGTGAGACTTCAGCTGGTATTTGTGTCTCTTTTGCAGAGATACGAGAGGCCTTTAAAGTGTTTGACCGCGATGGGAATGGGTTCATCTCCAAGCAGGAGCTGGGCATGGCCATGCGCTCCCTGGGCTACATGCCAAATGAGGTGGAGCTGGAGGTCATCATCCAGAGACTGGACATGGACGGTAAGTCCATGTCCACAGTTTGGATTTTATTATCTCCACTTGTAAAAAAAAAAGAAACCAACAAAAACATGCGGGAGCTTTTTTCTCCATCTCCCCACAAAAGGGTCACGCAGGAGACAGTGAACCTTCACACAATGAGCACTGACCGTTCTTCTCTTTCTGCAGGCGATGGCCAGGTGGACTTTGAAGAGTTCGTTACTCTCTTGGGCCCAAAACTGACAGCAGCCGGGTTGCCAGACAAGTTCCACGGGACCGATTTTGACTCAGTTTTTTGGAAGGTATTCACTTTTCAGACGTTATTTCCTGCTTAGCAAACCAAGGACAGGCAGGGAAGTCACAAGTGTAACACAGTTTCCCAGCAAAGACTATAAAACCTCACATGAAAAGCAATTGTCATGCTCACTGGGTTTTTGATGGGAGTATTGTCATGCCAGTCCCAATATGTAGAACTTTATAGTCACATTTCCTGTTAAATAGGCGGTCATTTATTTACAGACACCTCATTAGATGATCAACTCTTCACCTTCACAGTGGGCTATAAATGAAGCTGCTTTCGCTGTAGTTATGTGATCACAGCAGAAGAGTGTCTGTCAGACTGTGGGGCTTCAAGTGGAGCATAAAACAAGGGATTTGAGGGAGTGCTTTGTACATTCACCAGGTGAGAAAAAAAAACCCTGCTGGGAAATACAAGCCCCAGGGATAAATGCAAAGATTGCACTGCTTGACGTAACTTCATATAAGAAACATCGTAGTAGTAGTCGTATCAATCAGATGGTGCTGGACTGATCCCAGGGATTGCCTGGTCACACAGGCGTGCTCGGCTCAGGCTGAGCTCATGAAGAGTCACATCAGAGAAGCAGGATTCAGCTACCAAGGGCTCCTCATCCAGCAGCATGCAACACTCAACAGGCTTACTTTCAGTACTATTTTCAGAGTTTGAGCATGTGCAGATAGACTGTAGCCACCGTGGAGTTGGCCAACTCTGTATCTGGCAATACAGTAAATGGTTTGGGTTGATAAAACACATAATAAATATTTTTACAGGTGCATGTCACATGAGCACTGCTCTGTAGAACACCATGATCAAAGTAAAATGATTTGGATTTGTTCCATGTTGTCTCGTAACACTGGGCACATTGATGTATTTCTGTGTGTGTGTGTTTACTGCGTTAATGTTGAGTGTTTCTCCAGTGTGACATGCAGAAGTTGACGGTGGAGGAGCTGAAGAGGCTTCTGTATGACACCTTCTGTGATCATCTTTCCATGAAAGACATTGAGAACATCATTATGACCGAGGAGAATCACATACAGAATCCCGGGGAGTGCCAGGTGGATATAGACAGTAAGGGGAACAAAATTAATACATTCTTTCTTTTCTGCTATTTCCAATGTGTTTTGTTTTCTTGGGACAATATTAATCTGCTTTATGAGGTTAAAACCTTTTCTGTCCATGTCTGACGGGCTTGAGCATGGGTTACATGGGCAGAGTCGTTCGAGGCTCTAAACACACCTTAGAGCACTGTTTTCTCAGCTGTACTCCATTTAATCGTCCCCTCAGTCAACCAAAAACACAATTATTTTTGTTTCTGAGATTCTGATATACTTTAAAATAATTCTCACCGTCAAAGCCTTCAAGAGTTTTGGAATCTCGCACCAAAGTCCCACAATCACTTGCGAAAGAAGCTGTCTTACCATTGTCATTGAGCTGCGTATGAAAAAATTAGATAACGTGAATAAATAAGAGCACATGAGCGCTAAAGCTCCCTCTACCAATGAGGAGTGCATTCTGGGAAACACTGAAATGCAGGGTAGCAAATTAGTGTCACAAAGGGGGGGGGGGGTCTCTTTCAGTGTCTGATGAATGCATTCAATTCTCATCCCTTGATTTACAATGAGAAATGGTTTTGGAAAAACACTTGAACATGTGACATACTTATGTTTTCCTCAGCATCGAGCTCTGACGATCTATCAGTTCCGTCTCCAAAAACCAGTCAAAGTGTCTTCTTGCTACAGCTAATATTGTTTTACGGTAATGAAACTAACTCCCAAGTGTGCAGTGGATATCTTAGTTGAGAACATGAGAGAGTGGCTGAGCAAGAGTACATCTTAGAAAGTGTCATAAAAGCTACTTAACCTCCACGCCAATTCAATTCAATTCAATTCAATTTTATTTATATAGCGTCTAATACAACAAAAGTTGTCTCTAGTCGCTTTCCAGAGACCCAGAACATGACCCCCGAGCAATTATTACATAAACAATGGCAGGTAAAAACTCCCATAGTGGGAGAAAAGCCTTAAGCCAAACAGTGGCAAGGAAAAACCCTTTAGGAGGGAAGAAACCTTGAGCAGGACCAGGCTCATAAGGGGGGACCCTCCTGCCGAGGGCCAGACTGGGGGGTCGGGGACATCAACAGCACAGCAGGCAGGTGGAAGCAGCAACGGGATGACCGGGGGTGGGGACCGCAGGCCAGCACGCAGCTCCCGAAGCTCCGGCCCAATCAGCAAGTCCCAGGTTGGGGTGCAGGGTCGGGGAAAGGTTGAGAAGGGGCAGGGCCAATACGGAGAGCTGCTGAGGTGCAGAAGTTGTTTAAAGGTAGGATAAGCAATTTCTGGATGATAACATCTGTTTGAACAAAGATGGTAGCTAGTGCCTCCGTACGGTGCTCAAGCAAAACCAGCGGCACAAACACATCTCCTCCCCCTGTCAGTGACTGGCTGGCGGATGCCCCGGCCCCACTTTGACAGCCTTCACTTTACAGAACCAGGGATGCGTAGGAAAACTTGTTTGTTTGTTTGTTGTACTAATGAGATGGCCAGTTAGCGGATGTTGACAAGATTCTGTGTAGTACTGCTCAGCTTAACATTGAGCATTGTTTAATGTCTTGTGTTTAGACAAAACATTTGCTATGAAACATGAGAAAAGGTCTTTCTGTTGTCTGAGATTATTCTGCAATAATGTTCACACCTTTAAAGAATCATTTAAAGAATCCTTTAAAATGCCAGTCAGGTGCTCATCCCTGTGTTTGTTTAACAAATCTACGAGTGACACTTCAATCTAGATGCAGACCTGCAACATATAATTGTGAAGACTCATTTCTGTGCAGTGTTCTTGTACCATATTGGTAATGTATTCATACGCTAGTGATAAAATCTTATTTTGACATTTGTGAAGTACGGACCATCCAGGAGTTCTCACTTCTCTCTGCATCCCACCAATCTTTTTTTTCCATCTTTTTCCAGGTTCCAGCCCAACACAGCAAGTCAAGCAAACCTGCGTGCGCAAGAGCCTGATATGCGCCTTTGCGATCGCTTTCATCATCAGCGTTATGCTCATCGCAGCCAATCAAGTGCTGCGAAGCGGCATGAAATAGGCACTGTGCTCATGCTGAGGTCTTGGCCTCCACCTAAAGGCCACCGTACACATAAATGACTGAGGAGGCGAAGCTCAAAAGACAAATACAACAGACAGCTGTTCACAGCTGCAAACCATAAGACTGCAGACTAACTGGAAGACACCAAGGACACGACATGTGCAGGAATTTGTCTCAGTGTCAGAGACGCACTGACTGCTTCAAGGACAGCAGGACCTCGCAAATGAAGAAGCAGATGTGTGTTTTCAGTGGACAGCCAACTATACATATCAATCTTAGTCAAACAACCTTGAATAGTCATTAGCTATGTGCATTGAACAGTGTTGCATTCAGTATGGCAACAGCCTTAGAGAAAAGTGTAGTGACTGTCCAGTTTTTGTGTTCGTCCAGTAGACCATGCAGTTTATTATTTGAAAAAAAAAAAAAAAGAACATGTGAGATATTCTGTCAAAGTTAGAGGAATTTCACTACTACCAAGGTTGAAATATGTTGTTATGTGCAAGGTCTGGAGAGAACAAGGCTATCTCGGGTGCAGTGCTCTGCAAAAACTGACTTGGGAATGACAATAGCTTGATGAGAAAACAGAAAGAGTATGAAAGTAAGTGGCCTTGATCGTGGGCATGCTTTCATTTATTCACAGTGTGCAGGGCATCAGTCTGAGCACAGCGGGGTGGGGTGAGGCAGGTTAACCGTTGTCAGGCGGAGCCTGCTGGGTTATGAATGGACAGGTGGCTGGCTGGAAAGTGGCTGCGGTATACGTCGACTCTCTCTGCAAAGCAGGCCTCAGAGGATGAACATCATCTATGCATGAAATGCATGGATTTAAAAAGTTGTCTTGACTCATTTGTAATAGTTCTTATCAGTGTAGTGATCATGTTGACTGTGTAACAGGACTGTTTTCAATCACTCAATGACAACTGTGAGCAGAATGTGTGGTGCAAGGTACGCAGTCCTTTCAGAAACAGAGCATACAAATGCATGAAAAAGAAGGGCTGCTTCAGAACACACATTTAATAATTAAAAAAAGCCCTATGGGGTTACTAAGTTATGGGTGTTTTGCCTTAGTAGGCAATTGATTATCATCTCAATATCACAGCGCAGCAAATGTCTTAAAGACCTGTCATTAAAATAATGTCATAATATGCAGCAAAACTGATCTGGTATGTAGTTGGAGATGAAATGTGAAGGAACCCACTTTGTCCCTTGTTATGTCTAGATGTGTTGCTATAGAGCAATAACTTTAGGGATATGCCAACAATTTAGGACTTGGCTCATTTACCATCAACCCCAGAGATTGATAAGAGGGTAAATAACATTAGCTGAGTTTACCGACATAAGAGGAAGTGGATGACCAGTCCTGACCTGAGTGAGAAAGTAAACTTCCAAAGAAAAATCCAAAATGTTCTACTTTATATGCATTTCCTTTTGCATTTATCTTTTAACCAAATACATACTTGGCTCTATATTCCTGATTTAGTCAAGTGCTTGTACAGAGGTGCACTGACCGAAAGCAACCCCCATCTAGACCTTGCTGTAACTTCTGTCCACAGTGTGACTGACCACTGTGCAATCTGCAAAGATTAGTAGCAGTCAGACAACAGAGGCTTTGAAATAAAGTTTCATTTACCTCGAACTCTCATAGCTGCTGTCGTATGGACACAACACTCTCTCAGAACTGAAGGCGTCCTGGGCGTCGGCTTTCCCTTTGACATGGGCGACGTCAAGCGTTACATGTGTCGCGGAGGGAGTGATGATGACTTGGTGACTAGAACAGTCAGACTGAACTGGTTCAAAATTTGTCTGGAGTCCCCTGGACAGCCTTGTCCGGCAGGGGCATGAACAGAGCTTCAGATTTGACCAACTGTGCCTCGGGAATCAGTGTTTGCATCCTCATCTGGTGTGGAGGGTGGAGTCACCTTTCAGAGAGAATACGCATGGGATCTTGTTTCCATCTGGATGGCGAAACGTACCAGGTGCCTAAATACTTTCCAGAACGACACGGTCTTTATGGCCCGGGGTGTGTCAGCAGAGCCTAAAAATCATCAACTCGTAAAAAGACAGAATTCTCATAAAAATTACAGTTATGGCCAACAATCCAGAGCCACATCTCTTCAAGACAAAGTGCACCGAGATAGACTTTTGGAAGCTGATTGTAAAATATGAGCTGGCTGGCTGATGGACTGCACAGACTCCATAAACTCTCTGATCGGGTGTTACCTGGCAACAGTGCTGCTGCAGGAAATCCCTGCACCCAGGAAGTGGCGCTTGGCTAAAACCCAGATCCTCAAATGTAATTGGAGGATTGTTGCATATCATATTACATACTTATTTTTACACAAGTCACAACAGCTTGGAGTTATTAGGAGGCTCAATTTGTTGCTCATGCGAAGTGAAGCAATCCACTTCCAGTGACTATGTGCCAAGTTAGTCTAGAGGAGGCTCTTAGGAAAGTCTGGGGTTGACGGCAAATAAGGTAATTTTTAAAATGTTGGTATATACCTTTTAAAATAAAAATCTCACTGCTTTGGATAAAATGAATGGGTGTGCTAATGTCAATTTTTTTATAATACTCATCAAAGTAAGGTTTTGGCAAAATAACTGTGACTTAGACTCACTTTGAAAAGGACCAAGTGGTCTAAACCATCGCAATAGCATCTAAATATCTTCAAAGCACCACAGGGGTGTGACTGGATGCAGGTTTCGATTCATCTGCATGCATTTGGGTGGCGCCTGTCACTATCACAATTGTCTCAACATTACCAAAGAGGGATCCACAGGGAATTCTCCAGTTCTGAAGCAGGATGAGTTCCAACTCTATCATATACAGTTAAACTTGGGAGAAACCACATAATTTGGAATTTATTTTGTTCCCACTTTATTCAAATCACAGTATTCAGTGAATGTTCTTTACTTTCCCCTCAATCTAGTTAAAATAAAATAAAGAATAAAAAAAGTCTTGAAGCCCATGCAAAGATGTGTTTGGAGTGCCAATGGCTCCTCATTAAAGCTCTCCACATCAGGACACTGCAGTGCTTTACGTCTGACCAACATGTTCTTTCTTAGGATTGCTATTGGCAGCTCCCCATACTTTGATCCGACAAAAGCCAACAAATTAGACTGTCCTATCACCCAGATCCAGGCAGGACGAGGATTATCTGATGATGCACCTCAGCAATTTGTCAAAAGTCTTAAGCGTGTGAACAACAATCCCAGACTAATTTTTTTAAAAAGAGAGAAATAGAAAAATTAAAAAACAACCATTTATTAATGATACCTTTGCTTTCATTTTGCACTTTAAGATGTGCTGCAGCGCACAAAAACAACTCACCGTCATGATTGTTTATTCATTTCCAGGGATAGTTTAGACATAAAGAATCACTTTATCAAGGATATATCTATTTTTGTGATGGAAAAGAATATCAACTGAGGGGAAATGATACCATCTTATTTATTTTCTTCATCATTAAATGAGGGGAACATTTTCATGGGGAATAAATCTACAATAAACTGTTTTATTGCCTTATTTGAGACGCTGACATTGTGCAGACGTATCCAGAACCTGTTGGCACGTCAGTCCCCTCTGAGATATAAATGGGCTGAAAAATGGGGCCCGACATGGGCTTATCCGTGGGTTCCACGTTGGCCTTGGGTGAATTTCCAAGAAGTGGAACCCAGGTAAGATTTTGTACAACCCAGATACCCGTGCCCCTTCATCACCCCTGCCTGAGCACAACCATAGTGAGCAAGCCACACGGTGCCAATGTGGGCCGTCCACGTGGGACTCCATTTGTCAGCCCATTCATATCTGGGATGGGCTCCACATGCTCATTTTTGCTGGGTAAAAATCCCCCAAACTTGTTTATTATTTATTACAAGAGAAGAATTATAGAGAAATTATCTATATTTTATTTATACATATGGGAAGAAACTACACAAACCTGTTGATAGTCTGGTGAATGGTCTCTTTCCATTGTAATGTACTTTGATACGTGTCCTTGGATCTTGCAAAAATGCTTTTTGAAATGTTATATCTGTTCATTGACTTCACCAGATGTTCCTGTCGGTGGAATGGTATTTCAAATGAATAAAATCATGTGACGACTGTGTTTATGAAAGGAAATCCATCTGTCAAAAGCTCAGTTGCAGAGGTATCACTGGTATCCGGGCATTTAAGATTGACATCTGAAGAAAATGATGGATTTTTTTAGGGTTCAGTAAATCTATGGTTTGTTTTTCCCATTTTACAAACACCTTCAGCAGGCATTTTGGTCCCCAGCTGACACATTTATCCCAACAAAAGTGCCTCTTAAATCTTATACGTCCTCAAGCGATGGTCTGACCGGGGGACTCTGGTGATCTCAAGCTGAGTACCAAATTACTGCAGCAGTCGCACATTCAAACCTTTGGGGTCTT
The DNA here is from genome assembly GCF_033807715.1 of Cololabis saira. Classification (NCBI taxonomy): domain Eukaryota; kingdom Metazoa; phylum Chordata; class Actinopteri; order Beloniformes; family Belonidae; genus Cololabis; species Cololabis saira. The sequence goes on along the minus strand of NC_084595.1, from coordinate 15,071,083 downwards.
ATGTAAAGATAATATAATACTTTAGGTGACCTAGAAAAATCCCTGGCATTAATTAAGCGATGACTCTCTTGAAATTCATTTGGTGTGATAACAAGCAAAAAGTGGATCATTGCATGCGACTACACTATTAGCCTGAGTAGTGGGAGCCTGCAATGGCCTGCAATACAGGGTACCACGGCTGAAATCCTCCTGCAGCAAGAGAATAAAATGAATTCACCACATCTATTTGCTTATATCTCAAAGATTTTATACCCTTTTAGCCTCATAGACACATACAGTACATATGTATCAAATCAAATCAAACTTTATTTATAAAGCACCTTTCATGCATAGAATGCAGCACAAAGTGCTTTACATAAAACAAATACAAACATAAAACCCCCTCCCCCCTCCCCGCACACACACACACAGACACAAGCACACCACAATTCACCCAAGTTACACACACAGACATGCACGCAGACACACGGTGCAGACATGGCTGAGTACTGAGGATCTAGGTGAGGAAACAGTATCAGGGAGCCGTCCACGCCAGGAGGTCTCATAACCCGCAGCTACAAGGGTTTCCTCCACAGAGACCATCCCGACCCGGACAGATAGAGGAGTCCACACCACAGCGGTGAAGCCGTGGTGCAGAGCTCCACAACCATCCAGGCCAGAACGACCCCCAGGACGACACCCCTGCAGGCCAGCACAGCCATCTTGATGTCTGTGCTGAACGTGCGCTCATCGTGGTGATTCAATGGAACGTTAAAAATATAACTGGGTCTAAAAACATTCTTGTGCTTTATTTTTCTGCGTGAAATGATGATTTTAATGGTGTGGGTGTCCAGAGATTCTGGTGGCAGGGGTGGTGGTGGTGATGTAAAGTTGTGTGTGGTGTTGGTGCAGCATGTGGTGGGTGGGGGTGAGTGAGAGGTGGTGATTCTATGTGCCTGTGTGTTAACGGTGAGTCATGAGGTGGTGGTGCAGGACTGGACTGTCAAGTCAATGTTCACTGATAAAAGCCGTGCCCCCACCTGGTTTGGGTAAAGGCCGTCTTGTTTAAAAAGGTGGGGTCTGTTTAAAAAAGCCATAAAATTGTCAACATATGGGATACCTTTCTCCAGACAGTATCCCTTCAGCCACCGGTGCAGCTGACGGAGGCGACTGGTGGTGACGTCACCTTAGCGCGGCGGGGGAAGCGGGCCGGAAATAACCAGCCGCTTCCCCGTGTCCAGCAGGCGGTCCACCATGGACCTCCCGCTTGAGGACCTCCGACTGCCGTTTTTTGAGGTCGTTGATTCCGGCCTCTAGGACCAGCGTGGAGGCCGAGCTGTGCTGAGCACACAGCTGGAGGGCGGCGGACTCAACCTTCTTGACGTGGGCTCCGGGGTGGCAGAAGGTCCGGCCGCCATGCACCTTCACGTGCCTGACCATCGAGGTCACGACGACGAGTACATGTGGGGTGCGCTGCTCCGTGGTCCCGACGATCGGCACGGGTGGGGTGCGCTGCTCCACGGGCTGCCTGGATGTGCACCTCTGGCGGGAAGGGACCCGGGGTTGGTGACGCCGGCCCGCGGTTGTTCCAGGCCGAGATGGAGAAGCAGAGCCAGGCCGGGCGCGCAGATCCCGTCTCCTGGGCTGGCGAGAGCCACGAACAGCTGATCAGACCTGTCCCAGAGGCGAGCCGGAACGTGCTCCCATTGGCGGGAAATCCTGCAGGCTCGGGACGTCGTACCTGTTCTCCAATGGGAGATCAGGCGGCGGGGCAGGGGGAGATAAACGCCCGGCGCCTCTGGTCACCACTGCCCAGGATTTCTCCAGCCTGAGCGGCGTCGAGCTCACCAGTGCTGGAGCCGCCGCTCCCTCCTCCTTGATGGAGCACTGCCACTCTGCGGGACGAAGACAGGAGGTGGAGGGTGTCGATGATTTCGGCTTGGCTCCCTGCTGTAGCCAGCGGAGCCCAGCGAGTGCTGGTGCCGGATATAGGGGAGGGGAGGTAGGGGAGCCGGTCCATGGCAGGGTGGTGTTGTCCATGGCCGTGACGACGGTGGAGAAATCCATAAGGATTTTGTCCTTCTCCTTAAGATCAGCCTTCAGGCTCGCGATGCTGTCCTCCAATTTTGAGAGGTTGGGGAAACAGGTCTCACACACCGCCGCCATCTGTATTGTATTCCGCGTTCACTTCCGGAATATGTGTATCATACACATGTGCCCTGTTGCAGTCCAGTGCACAAGGTGCTTATATTTTGATCTTGTTCATGCCATTAGCCGTTGAGATTAGAAAAGTTCTGAATTGCTATAAGAAAGTTTGCAAACAAAACCCACTTTGATCCAATCGGAAATCTTTGCCTGCGTCAGATGGAATTAACCTTTAATATTAACTGTCCACGACGGAAAAAAGACACAAGCTTTGTTTAAATGCCTATTCAAGATCCGTGTTTATTTAACCTCGATCTAAGGTGGATTTTACATTGTTGAGCCACATCTTTCTCTTTTTGCAGCTCTGATATTTTCATAACTGATTACTTAATAATACTTGATACTATAATTTTGTCCACACCTAAAAGGCAGGTTCACTCTTTTGAACAAATTGTAATAATTATGTGTAAATGTTTAATTTTCCCGTTATCAGTCTGATCAATAATACAGACTCTTGGTAATCAACATTCTTAACCTGAGCTTCACACGTTAAGAATATTGATTATTGAGAGCCTGTATAGTATTAAAAAAAACTTGAACCATCTATCTATATTTTGATGGTATAAAATATATATATGCATATTATATATATATGCATATTATATATATATATATATATATATATATATATATATATATATATATATATATATATATATATATATATATATACATACACACACACATACACAAGCATATTTTTACAGTATACTAGATCTCTATTAGAGTCCTGAGTCCTGAGTTCATGAAGCGTTCTCAGCCTAATAATTTACAAACCCCTCCACTGCAATAAAGTGCAGATTCTGCAGGGTGACTGAATGCTCCATTAGACACAGTTTGACTTCAATGGCTGTCATTGGAGAGAATTGGAATAGATTTACTGCGCCCCATGACCTGAACTCTGATAAGCAAAAGCTAATGCATTTTCTTTAATTCTTCAGATTTTTGGTTGGAGCTGGCACTAGAAAAGCAGCAAGGAACGATCAGGATCATCAACTGGGAAGAGAAAGAGAGGCAGAAGGTGTGAGTAAAATAATGTGACGCAAAGATAAAGAAACAGGTAAATGACTCCGTAAGATGAAGAGTCAGGAGCTGGGAGACACTTCTGATGAGACCCCGCGGGCAATATGAGGAGGTGGAGATGAAGAGTTGCTGGGGTTCACAAAACTCAGTCTGAAGGTCGAACAAAAGTAAGCTTTAAAGAGTTTTAAAGCTTGAAAAAGTATCTGTTAAGAAGAACATTGCAACAGAGTAAGACAGATTTAAGATCTGTCTTGAGTGAGTTTGAGAGAATGGGAAAACAGAAGTGACATTTTGCGGAGGAGGAGGATGCTGAAAGAAAGACCTGAGCAGTTGGAACTCCGTGACTTAACTTATTATATTAGTTTATTTCGAAAGAGTAAATGCATAAACAGCTATTGTCTCCAATTACTTTCACTTAACTTCTCACAAAATCATTGTTAGAGTTTTCCTGTGATAATGAAGACAATCACCAATTGTTATTATTACTTCTGCTTAGCTGTGCTGTCAACCCACCGTTAAACAAATACTAGCACAAACCTTTGCCAGCGTGAGTTACAATTTTGTCGTTTCCAGAGGGAATGGAATACAGGAAAATATTTCATTCCTTTTCTCTCAGCACAAATCCGTCCCAGAGTGCCTCAAGGTGAACGACGGTAATCAAAAGAACATATTTGGCATGACATCCATCTTTTCCATGTCTATGTCGAAACCTTGGAGAAAAACTGGAAGAATAAAAAATCAGCGACGAGCAGTTAACCATATCGGTTACGTGATGATGATCAAATGGAAGTCAGAAATGTTTCATATGAACACATTAATCATACAGCAGAAACTCTGGTGCTGAAGTCAGAAGAATTATGTTATTCGGGGGACTAGCCAGTTTTATCACAGATCCTGATGGGTTCAGTGACTTGGTGTAACTGTGTGACTCTGCTGTGCCGCGTACCCATAAGGTGTTATATTTGTGCTAAATGACAGAGCAAACCATCAAGAGACCGTCTGTGGTGTTTGCCAACGATCAGTAATGTGGACAGTTTATGCCACACACAGATCACGAGCTTGTGATGGATGCAGCAAGTTGTGTGAAATTGCAGCACTGCAGCTCGATTGCACTTTGCTGGATTTGATTTTTTCAGGAGGGAGATCTGCAGGCACATCAGGCCGCCACATTTTCATTTTCCGCCACAACAGCGGAAAAATGAGATGTTTCTCATCCATTACTAATGAGCCTGTTTAGCGTCCATTGATGAAAACCTGGATCTTGGCTCATTTAATGATTTTTTCTTTTAGCTCCTTCTCATTTTTAAAGTGTAGTGAGGTAGGAGTGTAGTGCAGTCGTTGAGAGAAAACACACGTCTGCCGAAGACCAAATGCATGTGGGAAATTCATTTTGTGACCCACAAATGAATATTCATGTTATTAAAATTGATCCACTTTAATTTCATTACAGCAGGAATTCTGTTCAATAAATGTAAAACACATACGAAAACAGCCCCCCCCCACCCCCACGGATACATCCACAACCTTCCTTAGTCACAAAACTTTCCTTACATCAGTCAAAACTTTCAGAGAGAAGAACAGGAGACACCTTTCAAACTCTTCAGCTGAGGCTTTGAACCGCAAATGCAGCGGCGGTTTAACATCAAGTTGAAAAAAAGGAGCATGACTTCAGGAAGGCACAGCCTTTGATCCACACGCGATACGCAGAAAGCTCCTTCCTCCCCGAAGACATACAAGAGGATGATCAGGAGGTGAAGTTGAATCAGAGTTCCAGTAAGTCAAATATAATATTTCCTGCACACGAGGAGAGTTCGATCATGTCCAACTTGAGGTGAAGTCCAGGTCAATATGTGGATGGTGACCTCAGGAGCTAGCGGTATTTGATGCCATCGAGGGTTATTTTAATGGGAGCAGTTGGAGCACTCAGCTTTTCCAAGTCAGTTAGTTGCAAGACGTTCAGTTTGCTGTTACTGTTCAGGTACTGATTTCAATTCTTCTGATGGTTCTTTTTGATAGGACGAAGTTCTGCAACGTTCTGTTTCTGCTGCATGTGAAGCAACCTTGAAGTACATTTGCAATTGGATCCACGAGCTCCCTGACAGCTGAGCTCCCAGAAAAATCCTACTCTTCAGTAAGCGAGGAGTTGCTGTTTCATCCATCCTTGAAAGCATCAAGTTGAAGCTCTACGTAGCAAAGTTTAAGGCAACCAAGAAGAATCACTTTGTACTCACAATTTTTTTTTCAAATAAAACTAAGCAATGTGCAATAGTTAGTACCACGTTATTTATTCCTACATATTTGCATTAAACCTATTGTAAAAGAGCACTCTTGCAATTAGTGCTGCCCCCCTGGATCTCACCAGGAACAGAATTGCCCTTGGGGTCTTATCCTGGACCCCCGCGAGTGGAGACCCACCTGTTGGCTGCTCCCCTCTCCGGAGGACACCTCTGGATCCAGGTCTCAGCAGAGCCAGTGACATTAACACCCAGTATTCTCATTCACAGTGTCGTCGAGCTATGACTATGTCTCGACTCTGCTCTTTGGCCTGGCGTACGTGTACGTGCACATGCACTTGAAGTGAATCCATTTATCAACCAAACTAATTATGTTTATTTTAAGATGTGTTAAACAGGATTTCTGTGTTATGTGTATTGTTATGCATGTGCATGTACATAGGTATGTATATACAAATGTGCACATTGGGTAAAGATTTATTTTTATAGATTTATTTTATGTACATTCAGTTAAAATAGATTAATTTATTTATATAAATGTATTTTCAAGGGATTCTTTATGTTCTAAATGTGTGTTGTTGTATGTATTTGTATATAGATACATAGATTCACATAAGAGTTAACATTGGTATTCGGTTTTGACATGTCTGGAATGAATCAATAAATGAAATGAAATGAAAGTTTATCCATCCATCCATTTTCCGCTGCTTATCCGGATCCGGGTCACGGGGGCAGCAGTCTCAGCAGAGATGCCCAGACTTCCTTCACCCCAGACACTTCCTCCAGCTCTTCCTCCAGCTCCTCCGAGGGGAGTCATCCTCCAGGTGGCATCCGATACAGATGCCCAAGCCCCCTCAGCTGACTCTCAATGTGAAGGAGCAGCGGCTCGACTCCGAGCTCCTCCCGGGTGACCGAACTCCTCACCCTATCTCTAATGGGAGCTTCCAGCCACCCTGCGGAGGAAACTCATCTCGGGCGCTTGTATCTGCGATCTTGTCCTTTCGGTCACTACCCAAAGTTCATGACCATAGGTGAGGGTAGGTGTGTAGATTGACTGGTAAATCAAGAGCTTCGCCTTTCGACTCAGCTCCTTCTTCACCACGACGGTCCGGTACACCGACCGCATAACTGCGGACGCTGCACCGATCCGTCTGTCAATCTCACGCTCCATCGTTCCCTCACTCGTGAACAAGACCCACGAGATACTTGAACTCCTCCACCTGAGGCAGGACTTCTCCACCCACCCGGAGAAGGCACGCCACCCTTTCCCGGTGGAGAACCATGGCCTCGGTCTTGGAGGTGCTGATTCTCATCCCCGCCGCGTCGCACTCGGCCTCAAACCGCCCCAGAACATGCTGAAGGTCCCGGTCCGATGAAGCCAACAGGAAAACATCATCCGCAAAAGAGATGAAATCCTGAGGTTCCCAAACCGGATCCCCTCCGGCCCCTGGCTACGCCTAGAAATCCTGTCCATAAAAATTATGAACAGCACCGGTGACAAAGGGCAGCCCTGCCGGAGTCCAACATGCACCGGGAACAAGTCTGACCTACTGCCGGCAGTGCGAACCAAACTCCTGCTCCGATCATATAGAGACCGGACAGCCCTTAATAGAGGGCCCCGGACTCCATACTCACTGACCCCCCACAGAATGGCACGAGGGACACGGTCAAATGCCTTCTCCAGAACCATAAAGCACATGTAGACTGGTTGGGTAAATTCCCATGAACCCTCGAGCACCCTGCGGAGGGTATAGAGCTGGTCCAGTGTTCCATGACCGGGACGAAAACCGCATTGTTCCGCCTGAATCCGAGGTTCAACTATCGGCCGTATTCTCCTCTCCAGTACCCTGGCGTAAACTTTGGGGAGGCTGAGAAGTGTGATCCCCCTATAGTTGGAACACACTCTCCGGTCCCCCTTTTTAAACAGAGAGACCACCACCCCGGTTTGCCACTCCAACGGCACTGTCCCCTTCCTCCATGCAATGTCGCAGAGGCATGTCAACCAAGACAGCCCTACAACATCCAGAGACTTGGGATACTCAGGGAGAATCTCATCCACCCCCGGTGCCCTGCCACTGAGGAACCGCCACCTTACTGTGGTGGAGGGGTTTGTGTTGCCTGAATGATCCTAGGAGCTATGTTGTCTGGGGCATTACACCTCTGGTAGCGTCTCCCATGGCAAACAGGTCCTAGGTGACGGGCCAAGAACGGTTTTACAAGCCAATCATGAGGAGGAAGAGACCAAGGACCGTTACGTCGCCCGGATCGGCGTCACCGGGGCCCCTCCCTGGAGCCAGGCCTGGGGTTGGGGCTCGAAGGCGAGCGCCTGGTGGCCGGGTCTTTGTCCATGGGACCCGGCCGGGCTCAGCCCGAAACGGCGACATGGGCTGGCCTTCCCGTAGGCCCACCACCCGCAGGAAGGTCCATGAGAGGGTGGTGCATTGTGGTAGCAGTCGTGGCGGGGTGCCTCGACGGCCCAATCCCTGGACCAAACACTCTCAGTAAGGACATGGAATATCAATCAAAGTTTATTGAGAAAAAAATAGCAAAAGACAAACTGGACAGACTTAAACTTCAGGATATTTTATGTTTCCTGTCTGCCTAAGGTGTTTATTTTCTGCTCAGTATCCACTTCTTGAGGTACTTCCGGGTTCTTGGAGCGTCACAAGAACCTAAAACAAGCAGCACAAATGAGCCAAAATCCAGCACCAAGCATCAAACAGAAACATGGATATGGCCCATCTTTCGGCCGTCGCAACTGTGAATGCCTCAAACGCTTGATGCCAATTCTTCAGGAGTAGAAAGACCCCCCTTCCATGTACAATATTGTACTATTTAAACCACATTTATTTAGTGGGTGTATGTTGTCCACAGTGCAATTTGTGTGGAAAGCATTTCTTGTGCAGAACATTTTACCCTGAAATGACACTTGTTTTGGATTTGTGTTTCTGCTTCATCACATAATCCCAATTCAGCATGTAGCTGAGGTTCAGCTGTTTGCTGAAGTGCAGCAGTTTGTGTATTTCTCAAAGTCGCCACCGTCATATGCTGCATTTTGGACCATGTTTCCTAATTTGGCTGTACTTGTGAGATATTTTGGCACCTTTGCTGCTGTCTTTGAATGAGTTATAAAGCTCATACAATTTTCATGCAATTTAAAAACTTTTTTTTTTGGAAAGCTTTCAGTTTATTAAAAGACCTTGAGGAAACTGGCAAAAGAAAAACAAGCCCGGAAAGAGAAAAATAAGTCTTGTGTGGGAATTTCCCCTGTCGTTGAGCGCTTAAAAAGTATGCTAAAAAAAACAGAAGGATTTAACAAGTAATACAGATTAAAACACACATCGAGAATTATTGCAAACACGGAGAACGTCCTTGCTAAATTGGTGTGACTCCTCAAAAAAAGAAAGCACTGGTGTGTAGGAAATATAAATGTATTCACACAAAAGAAAAGGATGTGCTCTTCTCCCGAATAAGAAAAAGCCAGATTGTTTCACCTTCACAAAGCTGTTAAATGAAATATTCAGGTCACACCAAACAAAAGGCCATTTGGAGTCAGTTTCCCTAACAGTGTATAATGCCTCAAGCTGAGATCTGAACATTTAGGGACATGACCCTCAGCCTGTGGTCAAATCCCTTCTGAACAGCATCAGAGATGTATAACACCCCGCGGCGTAAGCCGTGGTGAGGCTTTGTGCTGCAGAGGTGCTGCAGATGTGGAAACTGGCTTTGTGTTCTGTGTTCTTGTGCTTCTTTAATTCTTTAAAGGGATGCACCAACACTGTGTGAAAGCTTATTTCCTTGTTTGGCATCAAATACAGTTAGATAAGAGAGTGTAACTGACCTCTCCTCTGTGCATGCAGTCTGACCCCGCTGTCCTAGCTTAGCATAGTTGCCGGAAGGGGATTGATAAACCTAGCCATTTGACAAATAAACTCCTTGATGACTAAAGTATTTTTATTTACATTTATTTTTATTGTTGTGACTTGCGTAGAAATAAAATAGATGCAAAAAATGTGTACATATTGTACATGGAACAATATTTTGACAAAGTATCTCTACATGGGTTCAGTGATTGCCTTCAGCACTGTTGCTAGAAAACAGGTGATCAGACAGTTTGAGAAGTCAGTGAAGTCTATCAACTAGCCCAGGCATAGCTTACAGTCAGCTTCCCAAAGTTGTAGTTCTTCTTCGGTGTGTTCTGACTCGTAAAGATATGGTTTAAAATCATTTGCCTGAAGCAATGATCAGCATCATCATCTGAGGACTGTGAGCTCACAACGTCAGCCGTTGTTGGTGGATACGCTGACCACCAGCCTTTAGCTAGCCACATTGAAGTTACAACAACTGCGTTTTGGAGATGGTTCATCACTAAACCCAGGAAGTGGGTTGAGAAAAGAGTCAAGAGAAATGCACAACTCACAACATGTAAATGAAACCACCGCAAGATTCAGTACGGACTTCCGGGAACCATGCCAAGCTGGGCTAGGAGTAAATATTGGACTGGCTTCTAGTCGAGAACTCAAATCCACCATCTTCTTGTCGAACTTGTCTTGTCCTGTTGTTGGTAGCCTGTGGTGGACTGGTTCAGGGTGGACCCCCGCCCCTCGCCTGTAATGAGCTGGGATAGGCTCCAGCAGACCCTCGTGACAGGATAAAACGGGAATAGAAACTGGAGGGATAGATGTTAGTAGCTGTCTTGCTGGTATTACTGGGATATTTTGTTGTAGTTTGCCAATAAAGTTAGTCCATGTGGCCGGGTGGAGAGGTTGACGGACCACGCACCTGTGTCCCATCCACCTGAGTGGCTGCCACGCCTCCACCCGGCCTGCCTTTATAACGCAGAGCTGGAGAGCAGAAAAAGGTCGGAGGAGCTGCTGTCATGCGGTGTGCTTCTGCACTGTGTTGGGGTGTTTTGTGTAACTAAATAAAGGGTCTGCGTAAGCTCTGTGTCTCTCCATCCTTCGGGCGGGCCCCCGTGGCACGCACCCTGCCACATCTTGCTCTGGCCGCAGGTCCGGCCCCGTCTCCGCGGGACCCGCCGTCGCTGGCGGCTGCACCTCCGCAGCCGCCTCCCCAGCCAACTCCGCCTCCCCCTCCGTCTCCGCCGCTGACTCCATCCCAGGAGCCGTCGTCTGGTGGCCCGCAGCTTCTGCCTCGCGGCCCCTAAGCTCCGCCACCAGCGCTGCCGCGGCGAACCTCAGACGGGGTGCAGGGATGGGTCGCTCCGTCGGTCCCGCCGTCTCGGGAGCCGTCGCCTGGCGGCCCGCAGCTCCTGCCTCCCGGCCGCTGAGCTGCGGCGCTGGCATCTCCTCCCGTGCTGCTGGCGCCGGGGTGGGTCTCCCCGCGGCCATGAGCGCCTCCATCGCGGCCAGCTGCCGCTCTCCCTGGTCGCGGAACATGGCCGTCATGCCCGCCATGGCCTGGGCGAGCGCGTCCAGGGCCCGCTCCATGCCTCTCTCGTCCACCTTCGAAGGCCCCACGTTGGGCGCCAGATGTGGCAGGGTGCGTGCCACGGGGGCCCGCCCGAAGGATGGAGAGACACAGAGCTTACGCAGACCCTTTATTTAGTTACACAAAACACCCCAACACAGTGCAGAAGCACACCGCATGACAGCAGCTCCTCCGACCTTTTTCTGCTCTCCAGCTCTGCGTTATAAAGGCAGGCCGGGTGGAGGCGTGGCAGCCACTCAGGTGGATGGGACACAGGTGCGTGGTCCGTCAACCTCTCCACCCGGCCACAGTCCACTTTGTAATTGTGTTCTCTCATGTGCATGTTGCGTTGTGCTCAATCTAAACGTTCAGACAGATGGCCAAGTGCAACGGTTTCTACTGAAATGACTGTTCTTATAAAGTTGTCTAGGCAATAATCTGCCACCTACGTGTGTCACTTTGTGCCAGGTCAGAATCACAACTGTAGAAAAACCTGTGTTAATTCTTGTTAGCCAGGTGCTTGCTTTTTTGTTTTATATCAGTTTTTGTTGTTTGTGTCAGGGATGTGGTTGAGAAAGACCCAGATGCAGGAGAGACAAAGAAGCAGTAGCTCCAAAAAATACGAAAACCTGAACTGAAACTGCAGGGAGCAAGTGAAAGACAAGACAAGATATACTACACAGAAGGCTTGACGAGACACAGGTGAAGACGATCAGGGCAGAAAACAAATTGTTGCAGCCACTTTCTTGCCACTCCTGGATTATGAAGATGTCGTTGTAGCAAGGCTTGTGCTACGGGGGTCACCAGACAGGACAGCAGACACAGGGTTTTGAGGAGAAATTCTTATTTATTGTATTCTTAATCACACAGACGTGACCTAGGACCCAGCCAGGCACAGATCCGCACGCAGCACCTTCAGTAGCTCTGTCCTCGCAGCAGAGCTCCGATCTGCGTCCTTCCTCTCTCGTCTCCAGGGCCCGCACACTACTGAAATACACAGAGAGTGATTAGACACACCTGTGCATCATCAGCTGTTCCAGCCGCGTCACCTGTGCGCCACTCCCCCGCACTCCCTCTCTCCCCTGCAGACCATGCCCCAATCCTGCACCCTGCCACAGTCGTTTATATCAATGCCTCTGCTCACTCCCTACATCTACTGGATGCAGCATATCACAGATCTTTGAGATTCATAACTGGTTGTAAACCCCTTAAACATCACTGCACACTACTCTCTCACTGACTGGTCTTCACTTTCCACGTGCAGAACCACCCATATTTGTTCACATACTTGACATGGAAACAGTCGGATCGTAGCTTCGGTCCCTGGATTACATCTCATTTGCCCCTCAGTCCGTACTGAACTTGGCAAAAAGGCGTTCCACGATGCTGCACCTGGAACCTGGAACCTGGATCAGGCTCCAACAGAAGCTGAAGCTCTCCAGATTTATGTTGCTAGAGGACTTCAAATTACTTGTAGGAAGACTGGTGAGACAGTCAGTGGGGGTAGGCATGTGTGCTGATTTAACTGTTGCAACTGGTTTTTACTTAATTTTATCATTATTAATTATGTTATGTTCCTGTTTTGTTTTTGTCTCTTGTACGTTCAGTTAGTCTGTAACTTTGTGTTTTGCTGCTGCCTACCTAAAACAGGTTTCTCTTGTAAATGAAGCGCTGGGTCTCAATGAGATTTTACCTGCATAAATAAAGGTTAATAAAAAAATACAAATAAAAAATGGCAACAAGGGAAGTCAAGACAAAACTTAAATACAAGGACACAGGGTTTCAAAATAAAACAGGAACCTAAAATACCAAAACTGTGACCTTAACACAAAGGCGTGACAGTTTGAGGATGCTGTTATGAGTTGTGTGCAGTGCTTTAACATGTTTTAACTGAAGCATGGCAAAAACGTTTTGCATGATGCATGTTCATTTGTAGAGATACGGCACATAAGCTATATACAGGGGTGCACACAAACCGTTACTCAAGTGCCAGTCTACTGCATGTTTTAGATGTTTCCCTGCTTCAACACACCCGATTATAATCACTGATCATCATCAGCATGTCATGAAGGTCTACACAACTCTGTTGGTGACACGGTCCTGTCTGTCAGTGTTGTGTTGAAGCAGGGAAACATCTAAAACATGCAGTAAACTGGCCCTCGAGTACTGGCTTGTGTGCACCCCTGGCTATATACAAGTTTTTGTTGTCTGTGGTGGGTCTAAGTTTAGTAGCTGCTCTTTGTCATCAGTAATGTAGAAGTGTCTGTGTACTTGTGCTTGTTAGCCAAGTGGTTGTTTATTTTATTTATGTATTTATTTTAGGATATTTTTCGAGCACATATTTTTACATGTTTTGACCATGAGCGTGGTGAAAAACTTCAGAGGAGGTGCACGTTAATTTGTAGAACTACAGCACACGGGCTGCGTTGAAAGCTGAGATTTCTCCACTTGTAAAATGAAGTTTCTTCGGTAGTTTCTGTCTGCAGCCTCCCCTTTTTTATTGGTCAAACTGAGTTTTAACTAGTAAACAAAGCTACATCTTCTGATGCCAGTGCTGGACAACACCAGGACTAGAGGACCCCAGAGAGCAAGAAAAGATATAACAAAACCATTCCTCCACAGTGTTGATGAAACAGGTCCTTCTAGGTTGTATAACAGGGTTTCTACTGTGGCTCAGAACTAACAAACCCTATGATGCCCATGGAGTGGGTCTTCAACATTTTATAGGGCAGTGTTCTCCAAGGAAAAGGGTTGGGGAGCACTGAACTAGAGATGACACTGAGAAGGGACTCGTGAGCTGTGCAGACTGTGAAGGATCTTGTGGCAGATGGAGGATAATTTCATTGTGACATAATGTTATGCATAAAAAAAGAAAGAGAAAGAATTCTGGCCATTGCTGAAGGACAGAAGATTGTAAATCATTTCTTATCTGGTTTGGTTTTGAAGTGGTGATACTAATCTTGAAAATGTGGAGATTGTCAAGATAATCTGTGCTGCAGAGAAGAAGACATGTGTGGAGCATCCACATTTAAGGATTTGGATTAGCAATATCCAAATCTTGGGAGCTGTTACACATTATGCCTACAAATTGTGCCAAGAAAATTACCATGCTGCTCATTTGACTCAAATGTTGTTTCTCAATGGAATGAAAAAACATTTTGATCAGGCTGGTTTCATACCCAGATTTGCCTTCGTTAGTTTCTTTATCATTTGCACAATAAATACTTGCATGTCAGTCTTTGCCCTTTTTCATTTTGCCATCAGCCAATGTTGTGCATCTTGTCTAAAACACCAAGACGGAGCAGCGCAGCATCAGTGGAAGCTTCAACTGAGGCATCAATGCGTTGTCTAGACCTCTGGTCATCAGGCTGCAGTAACACTTACTTTTCTTCCATTTACCGTATCTTGCGGATATCAGTGTACATCACTTTCCTGCAGTTGTTTTCAGCAGCATTATCATTCATGTCATGACCATGAACTGCTGCTAAGACCATGATTGGATCAGGAGTCTCTGAACTTAAAAACGTTAATTGAATTGAAGCTGCTGTATCCCCATGAGTCTGCTGGCCCATGGGTGCAAAATACTAAGTAGAGCATTAAGACTATGCATGAGATGGGTAATGGTGGATTAAATTGTGGCTTTAAAGACTTTAATATCTTAACAAAATCTTTCTTATTCGACACTGTGATCAGAATACGTGTGATTTGATCTCCAAGAAGGCAAAAAAAAAGATTATTAACTTAGCATTACTCACAGTGTAAGAAGTGATTGCATACAATTTCATGAACTATGATGATAAATGTGGTTGGAGTTGTGCCCTCCTCTGATTGCACATTTCATCTCTATATGTTGTCAAGCATTTCCTGCCTTTTTATCTCTTTGATTCACTTGGCTTTGCTTGAAGAACTGTTGGGCTGGAAATCAAGTTATGTGTTTATTCATCGCTCTCCACTGCGTTCTCTATCAATTGTTTGTCCTTTTGGAGACAGTTCAGTCATCGGGATCGCCATAAAATGTTTTTTCATCAGTGCCTGTGGAGAATTCTCAGAAGCTCAGTTGCTTCCTGCTTCAGCTGTTGTTGCCTCGTGTGACAAAAAACACACAGCCAGAAAATCAAAACCCAGAGTTCAAAACAAGAAGTTTAAGAGGCGCTGGAACAAATAAATATTGTTTCCTGAATAAATCATTCAAAAAAGAAATTAGCAAACACACAATTATTTATATGGTATTTATATAGCATCTATATCTTCTTCTACATCTAATATACCATTGTTGTACCACTAAGTCAAGTTGTCTACCAGACAATGGGAATGATTTAGCTTTATTGACGAGTCAGTTTGGGGAGATCTAAAGGAACGAAACAGCCTAGAAGTCAGGTCAGGATCTGAGGAAGTGCCTAAAGCTGAAGAAATGCCTACAGCCATTACTGGCTGGACCTGTTTGAAGTCTTCTCTAATTACTCATGATTTTACTGCTAAAGAAGCTCATAAATCTTCACTACTGAGATCTGCAGGAATGCACGACTCAACAGAACTGTGACTCTTTGTCAGCCTGGCTACAGCGCTGAACAGAAAACGTGGGTTACTTTTATTATCAATGATGAATAGTAAGCTGTTCTAGCCTTGCGAAGGGCTTTTCTTAATATATTATTAGACTATCTTTCCATGCACGATGAGAATCTACAGACTTACAAGAGTATCACTTCTTTTCCATTTTACGCACTTTTACTTTCAGCATGCGGACCCGTTTCATCTATACATTCAACAAGGGAGTTCAGCTCCTGTGGTTAGAGACCCTCTTTCTCAAAGGAGAAACTGCATCTGAAGCTGAGTACAGCAGATCTGTGTTACTTACAAAGAAATCAATATTTGCAGAGGTAGAATTTAGCTCATTCACTACGGTATACCGTAGGAAGTTGAGAAGCGATGGCCTCCTTAGATTCATTCACAGCGCTATCAGATAAACATCTGCTAAAATCATACCTTTTTATTATGCACTTTAACATCTACAATGTTATATTCAACAATTATTAAATAGTGATTGGACAGTTGGGAGTTCACAGGCAACACTAACAAATTATCAGTTTGTATACCGTAAACGAGGACAAGATTGAGGATTAAATCCATGCATGGGTTTGTTTACTTTTTGCGAGCCCATTGATTCTAAAAGATAATTAAAAGCTAACTTACGGCTATCACTATCAACATGCGGTACACTACTACCAACAAAACTTGGGAGCTTTAGACTAAGTGTAAGGCTTTTATCTGAAGACTGGAGTTATAGATGGCCGATACTCCTCCGCCTTCGCCCGTGCTTCGGGGAATATCCATCCATCCATCCATTATCTACACCCGCTTTATCCTTTGCAGGGTCACGGGGGTCTGCTGGAGCCTATCCCAACTCATTTCAGGTGAGAGGCAGGGGTTACAAATGATAGAGGGGAATATGATAGATAAAATAACCAGGCATCCTCGATATAGTTAAAGTAACATACTCTTCCTCCTGTAACCAAGTTTATGCTAAACAGAAAATATCCCTTTGTAATTAGATTGCTTACTAATAGAGACTTTGGACTTACAGATCAACTATGTAGTACTCTGCACCTTGGTCTTTAATTGGCACAAAATGCATAACAGTTTTTATTTTTCCAAGATAATTTTGATTAATGCCTTTATCATGTCGCGCATGGTGAACATTTGGAGGGCGGGGGAATAACACCATTTGTATTTTACTCGGCACCTTGTTGGAACGGGCAATTACATCATTTATTCCTATAGGTCTATTGTTAGGCGGTAGTCCTCGAGAAGCAGCAGAAAAGAATGTTAGACTATATCTCTGCACCCTGGATTGTCAGGGGAAGTATCTCATAAAATCAGCCAAATTTCTAGAAATAAGAGCTGCACCATCCCAGGTGGGATTAATCCTGTCTCTTCTAATCAGACCAGGCTTTCCCCAAAATAGCTCCCAATTATCAATAACGGCCATGTCGCTTTCTGAACACCACCAAGACAACCAGCGACGGAGCGATGACATGCAGGTAAACATATCATTGCTGGTCAGATTGGGAAGAGATAAAACTACAAAGTCTGACATGGTTTTGGCATAGTTACACACAGACACATTTTAATTTTATTGACTTCCTACTGGTTTAGACGGGTGTCATTAGCATCGACATGTATGATAACTTTACCAAATTTACCACTACTCTTTGCCAGCAGCTTCAGATTTGCCTCGATGTCGCCCGCTCTGTCCCCTGGAATGCACCTAACGATGGTTGCTGGAGTCTTTAAAAAAGACATTAGCAGACCTTGGATTGAAGATATAGACGAATCCGGCGAAACCCGGAAGTCGAGCGGCCGCCATTACTGCGGTGGCGGCTCCGCTCCTCCGCTCCAGCCCATAGACATATATACGTATGGATCTATTACTCCGCTCCCTGCCAGGCTCTCTTAATGTATTTGTATCATCGGAACACTCCTGTCCCGTCACGTGCATTTGTTTTGATAGTGAATGAAGACGGGAGGGACTTTCAAAACTACTTTTCTGTTTCACCAAGTGAACAGACGGATCGCAAAAAAAGATGTTAAACTGCTGGAAAGGAACTGGAATTTACCTGGATACCTTAAACAAGGAAGCCAGGGAGCGGTATATGGAGAAAATAATGATTATTAACGGTTTGGATCCATATGAAATCCCTAAAGAATGGAGCTCCGATGAGGATTTACTGCCGCAGTTCTGCACAACCCACGTCTTACTACCTTGTTTAGTGTTTGGCAGCTGCTTTGGTAAATGTTTAACTCGCCATGTGTTTCAATAAATTAGTATAATATAACAACATACAGTAGCCTACATCTTTTTTATTACTCTTACTTCTCTTTTCTTTTTTTTTATGCTGAAGAGGCTCCGATGGCGTGAGCAATATTTTTCTTTTCCTCGTGAGATTATTTTTTTCTTCTGCAGCTACAAATAGAGTTGATATTTTTTCCTCAACAAACTAGTTTTATCTGCAGATTGGGGTTATGTATGTATGTATTCTGTATCATCCGGAGCTGAGATAGTTCTGCCCTTCAATTAGAGACCTGTAATTGCGTTTTTTTTCGTCATCGGACGCCAGGCGATCAATAAAATATTCTTGGATACCTAAAATAAAACAAAACATAAACAGGTAATATTTAATTGTGCAGACGTGCCTCGTAAGGAGAGGAGGTGGAGAGAGTTATATTACAGTGTTTAATCATACACTCCCTTATCTCCCTATTCCTCTATTCTTTCCTGCTTATCGCTCAAACAAATCATTATTTATAAATTAACATCAGCATTAATTTAAGATACCTTCATTATTTATGGAAGGCCACTGTCTAACATCATCAATCCAGCTATAATGATGCTGTAGAGCGTCAGGTTACAATAACAGCGCTGCGGTGGCAGATTGACACCTGCCACCGCAGCGATGGCGCCGCCGCAAGATGGCAGCGCACACAAACCGGTCGCCGGATTCGTCTATAGAGAGTCTCGACTGATGCGTAAGGTTTCTTTATTGCGGACGCATCCAAAATCATGCCGACATTCTTGCATTGAGCCCCTACGACACTGTGAAAACTATATAAAAAAAAGGGATACAAACAATTCATAAAACTAATTTCCACAGCGCGTACAAACAAATCATGAATGAAACAGATCTTAATTTAATTATACAATGCTAAAAACTTACACAACTATATCGAATTGTCAAGAAAAACAACAAGAAAACAAACAAATGTCATACCTCGCTGCGCTCTCCAAGGAATGCAAAACAAAGGAACTCCTTTCCTCTCACACAAACAGAGCAGACCATCAAAAGGTGATTGTCCGTTCGTCACCATCAACACCACAAAAAATGTATGGACTGACCGGGACAGAGCCACAGATGACAAAAAGACCCAATCCTGTATGAAAGGCCCAGGGAAGTTCTAAGGTGTACCCGGCTGCCATGAAGCCAGCTGATCATCAAAAGCCGCCGGGGCCGCCCACCGGACCTTTTCAATAATGTGGGCGGATTTCCGGTAAATTTACCCACAAATTCCATTAAATGCATACAAAATACAACATATACAAAAGAAATCATAATTTTAAGATACATCTAAAGAACAACCAGCCAACATTATACCCACAACAAATCCCACATCATCATAAAGAAAAAATATATCAACAAAGTAAATTATGACTCAATATGGTCCTTGAGTTCATCTACAACTACTTTCTACTGTGTTTCTTTCTAGTGGAAAAATGTTTTATCTGGTGACCACAAGGTAGACCAACAACCCAAGACATGAGGCCCATACCAAGAGCAAATTTGCTCTGTCTCTATAGTGCTTTCATTCTGTCACACCACGCTATTTGAATCATGGGAGGGTCAAAGGTATTATATTTTTTGTACTGCACTCATGCACTGGTGTTCTCACTTAAGAGGTATGAACAGAGGCACAACTGGACCAAATATTATACCGTGTGAAATTGCAAAGCAGAAAAGCGCAAGGGGTTGCATGGATGGCTGCAAACTCAGATGAAATCCCTCCATCCAAGTGATGGTGAAACATGGCTTGGTGGGCTTTCTGCCAGAAGCATTCAGTTTTTAAACAAATAAGAAAATACAGTACCACCAGGTTTTCAACTGCTGGAGAGGTAAACTGGCTTGATTGGTAGCATTGCAAACCTGTGACATTAGCTACCTGACAAACCCTGGAAGAGCCTCCACCAGCTGAAACCAGAGCGAACCTAATTTTTTTAGTGGCATTTTTTTTTACAGCATCAATTAGCTAGCACTGACTGAAAAGATTACTCAGAGACATTGGGGACTTGTTGCTGCTACGGCCATGCAGATTAGCTCTTGTACTATTGATTCTTTATATTTTTTCCATTTATCAGTCTTGTGAAATATTTCAGTTTCAAAATGAAGCACAGCTACAGCAGGAGATGAGCATTTTACCACGCTCACCTGTTTATTCCGATGAATATGAGTGCCATTACTGTGCTCACACTGGACAAAAGGAATTTTACCAAAGTGAGACGGAGGGTCCATGCACACGTACTAAGCTTGTATGAAAGCGCCATAAATAGACCTAAATAGAGCAGGGGGAGGAAGTGAAGATAATACTTTTTTTGCAGACTAGGGCTGTGCGTAAACAGATGTTATTATCAAGGAAGGCCTGGATATATAATTGGGGGCATTAAGAAACACAACAATGTGGGAAGAACAAGGCCATTTCTCAAGATGGTTGTTTTTGTACAGTTTAAGTACTGTTTCAATTCAAAGACAACATGTTTTCGACCAGTACCAGGGCCTAATGACTCATGGTCTGAAAATCATAATACTTATATAATAATTTTTATTCTAAGCTGAGACATCTTAACATGTTACATACTCTGGAAGCATGATTTCTGCGTCCATAAGGAAGATGTCACTGAATGTGGCTTTGTAAGCAGAGGCCCAAGATACCTAAACTACAAACACAGCCAGGTTTACATCCCACCGATCAATTAGCTTAACTTCTCTTATCCTTTCGGAGTTTTATGGAACAAAGGCATTAATACTTTTGTCAGAAGACACCTCAAAGGGATATCAGAAGCATGGCCAAATCAGATGGCGGAGCTGTGACTGCTTCATCGCAGCTTGAAAGTGAAATTGTGCTGCTCTTCTGTGCAATACTGTCTGAATGAATATTTGTATTTATAGTCTTTTGATCAAATGTCTTTTGGTCACAAAGTAATGATCAATCAAAAAACACAAACCATCTGATTTTTAATTGAATACTTTTCGTTTAACACTAATGAGGTTTGAGAATTAAAATTCACTTTGAGCTGAAAACTTAACGTAATAGGTTTGACTTATATATTCATTTATTTGAATTATACGTGATGGGCCGGCAACCTGTCCAGTGTGTACCCGTACCTTTCACCCACACCCCTGTGACCCTACATTAAAATTAAGCGGGTATACAGTAGATGATGGATGGATGGATTTGAATCATAACATGCACTGCTTATAATTTCTTTAACAAAAACAGACTCCAGGTTGATAATGCCCATTGGCTGTTTATTTACCAATAAAGTGTTGAAAATTCGATTCTTGACCTTTCACACTTCCCAATGCAGCACACTATGATTTCAGCGCGAAGCCACTGGGGCTGCAAATTACAGGACTAAAACTCACTCATGTGAAACAGGAATTATTTCAAACTAATGGTGGAAAGGCAGGATGTGTTGTCAGCAACAACCAGGGCTAGTAGAGATCCACCAATTGTGAAGCTGAAATGCCCTTGCCTTGAAAGAAAGATTATTAAAACCCCCATGCAGTGACAGACCTTTAATTAAATTTAATCACAAGTGTTATTCACATTTAGTCAAGTGTTCTTGTAATTTGTTTGTTTATAGGTTGTATTAGAGTCTCAGAGCAGTTCTTGTCCCACGTTCCCCGAATCACTTCTGTATCAACCCATTTAATTAAAGGTCTTCACGTGGTAGAAACGAAAACTTTTGGAATGTGGAGAATCCGAATGAAAGGTTAAAGTGGTGCTCTGATGCTTCTCCACGTCTGCAGAATTGTCTGAAAGGGTCTTAGACGTCACCAAAGGTATACAAATTGAGATGTGTTGCGATATTCCTATGCACCAAGTAGGCCTACTTGATTTCCAGGGAGCAGAAAAAGCTTCCTTCTGTAGTTGCTGTCCCTAACTTCAGTCCTCTGTCAAATCATAGAGGGAAGAAAATGTCCTCGTATGGTTATATTCTCCAGGCAATACACATCAGAAAAGATTGAGGGTACTTTTTTTGGAAGTTCTTACTAATCAGTTGGTTTTTGTTTCCGTCTCTGCATCCATTGAGCCTGAATTAGCGGACTTTCCCATCCCATCCATCCATCCATTTTCTATACACGCTTTATCCTTTGCAGGGTCACGGGGGTCTGCTGAGCCTATCCCAGCTCATCACAGGCGAGAGGCAGGGGTACAACTTGGACAGGTCGCCAGTCCATCACAAGGCCATATACAGACCAACAACCATGCACGCTCTCATTCACACCTAAGGGCAATTTAAAATCATCAATTAACCTAGAATGCATGTTTTTGGACTGTGGGAGGAAGCCGGAGTACCCGGAGGGAACCCACTCAAACTCAGGGAAAACATGCAAACTCCACACAAAAAGACCCCCGCCGGGCCCAGGAGTCGATGCAGGAAACTTTTTGCTGTGAGGCAAACAGTGTTAACCACTAGTCCATCTTGCGGCTTTAGTGGACTTTCCCTCACAGCAAAAAATAAATTTCTTCAGACTGTTTTTTTTCAGAGCCATAAAAAATCTAAATGTTTCTGTTTCAAGAAACATTTACTGAGCAATTATTGTTTGTTTTTTTGAATTTTCCATGAGACCTAATAGGGGACTACCTTATCAAAGAAACCAGAAAGAATAAGCTCTTGAGCCCAACCTGAACCCGTCGGCGTTTGACTGGAGTGACGTCACATGTTGCAAATGAATTTTCAGCTTTTCGTGCTTCAGTGCATCAGCCAGTAAAATTTCGAACATAGCTCGAGTCCGGTAATTTGTACAGGACTGTTTGAAGGCATACAGTTTACTTATATGACGACCGGACAGAAAATTGATTGTTTTTTATGTTAAAACTAAGGTGCACCAAACACATCTGCGGTCACACGTTGCCACAGCAATGCAACTACCCCGTTAGCAAACATCATGGTCACAGTCAGCATGTCAGCATAGCTGGCCGAGTACAATTTATGTATCTTTATACTTCGATCATTTTTATATCTGGGAACTTTCACTTTTGCATGTCCTGGTTGGGATGGATTTTTATTTTTACCGTTAAATACCTTGTGCTTGATTGATTTACTGATTGAAAATGCATACTTTTCACATGCTATCCCAGATGAACTGTGTTGTTTCTGCAGAATCAAACAAATTTGGACAGCAAGGAAGCAGATTAGGTGAATCGGTGCTCCTTGATTCATCAAGTTAATTTATGTTACTCTTCTAGTTGGTGCTGCCCATTTGTTGTCAAATGCCAGAATGCCTAAACTAATTAAGAAGAGGAGTCCTACTTGTGCGTGTCACATTGATTTCAACATGGTCAGTAAACACCAGCACTGCTGACTCTATTAATATTCAGGACCAAACCGATGGCAGGTGTTGACCTCAGTAACCCCGGTGGTGTGGAGGCTAAAGTGAACGATTCACTTTACCGGATGAAGTGCAGCTGAAAACCATTCAAACTCATTCAATGTCCCCGTCCAACTGCAGACGCACATCAGCGTAGGCTGAATTATTCCTAACCGTTTAATGCCTGACATTTAGAGAAGCGACATCAGTACTATTTAACATTAGCCGGTTTTAATTTAGCTTTTCAGATATCTGGCTAGCTTGATGGCATTCTCACCATTTACTTCTGTTAAAGTTTACTTCAAAACTCTCAGAAATACATTAAATTTGAGATATTTTGAGACTTTTACTTCAGTATTGTTCTACAATCTAACTTTAACTTCTCTCAAAATAACGTTCAGGCAAGATGCATGTACTTTCAGTCAAGTATGTTTTTATTTCTTTTAAATTTTTTGGGTTTGTTGGGTTGTATTGACTGTGTCATGGTTTAGGTTAAAATCCAAGTCATGCAAAAGAAACTTAACTTAAAACTTAAAAGAATCTTGTGACGGTCCATGACTTGGTGTTGGATTCGTCTCCTGCTGCAGGTCATCTGGCTCAGGCCAGTCTGAAGCTGTCTGAGGCGTTTCGCTTGTGTGGCTTAAGTGCACTTGTCCTCTATGAGGGAATCGTGACCACAAATAGATTAATAGGTGGCTGATGGCCTCACCCTTATCCAGTAATGACACCATCTTCCCTTTATGGGAGTGGTGTCTTCCAGGATAACAATGTACCCATCTGGAGGTCATAATGGGTCACTGAATGGTTTGATGAATTCGAAATTGATGTGAGTCAAATGCCATAGCTTTCAGTCAAAAGGTCTCACCCCACTTTAGCATCTTCGGGAGCTTTGGAACAAGACGGTTAAGAGTGCACTCCACAACAACCTTCAACGAAACACCAAATGATGTAGTACCATTTGAGAGAATGTTGTTCTGTCCCTCTGGATTTAGATACAACATGTGGTTTTAGCTGTGTGTGTGAGTGTTTTCCATCCCTATTACACTGGTTATACTAAGAATATTTTATATATTCCCAGACGGCAAAAAAAGCTGTAGCTGTAGCTCAAACTAACAAAAAAAAAAATACTGTATATATATGTATTTATTATTTTTGTTTATTTCTTTTTGTCCGGGGGGCTTGATTCGGCTGTATTTCAGCCAGGCTTCATTTCCAAAAATTATGGATACTTTATCTCATAATTACCATCATTTCTGATGGCATTTCCATCATCTCATTATGGAGTCTTTTCCAGTAAGATCCAAGTAAAGACAATTGATTTCAACAGAGACATTTTTTCAAAAAATACAAATCCATTTACTCCAAACTTTTTTAAAGCTGTACAACTCCCAATACTCAGGTGCAGAGTCTTTGCTAATACACACTTACAAAGTAAAATATAGGCAACAAACAGCAGAAATAAAAGAGAAAATCTGAAGGCAGACTAAGGAAACCTTTATTCATGAAAATTGAGAATGTATAACAGCAGTTTCTCTTTATCCTCAAGTGCAGGCAATTTCACCATTTTAAAATCATAAAAAACTTAATTTAATACAGCTAAGAATTATTTTGTTGCCCTTAAAGGATTATAAGATTAGCTTCAGCATCTCAGAGGAACATATTATTGCTCAACCTACAAGAATAACAAATACATTACTTATTTATTTATATATATATATATACTGTATATATATATATATATATATATATATATATATATATATATATATATATATATATATATATATACATATATACATATATACAAGAGTCTACCACTATGCATTTACCAAATAAATTATTGGATCCCTAAAGCTTCATCGGGTAAGAGTGGGAAACGAAGATGTCAGAGACATTTAACTGGTACTTCTGCAGGCGATTAGTCGGCACATATTTACCCAATTAAAAGGTTCCTTTCATTATGAAATATCAAATACAGACAACTCCGACTTTTCAATAAGTCTTGACTGGAGAACATGGACTATTTAAAAAAAAAAGAAAATTAGCTCCTCAAAGCTCTGGGTGTTGAAAGGGCTGTCTTAGGGGCATGCGTCTGCACCATGGATGTATTATAAAACTGGATGGGACGTCAAAAATGGCCGCCCATTCATTTCAATGCATTCTGCTCAGCCAGCACATAAACCGAAAAAATCTCTGACTTCCGGGTTTACTTCCGCATACAGCGGCCCATAGAGCATGCGCAGTTGAGTCACCTCCCATGATGCTCTGGGGCCTCCCATCATGCCCCGGGGCAATGACGCGAATATTAATATTATATGTATTAATATAATATATTAATTAATGTATATTATTACATGTATAGTATTACATATATTATTAATGTATTAATATAATATAATTACATAATATATATTAATATAAACATCCGTGGAATGCACGGACACGGCTGTGACGTCAGCCGTGACGTCACGCCCAGAAAGAGACTTTTCTTTGACTTTTCTGGCCATTATAAAACATTTTTGACAGATATAAAGTCCATGACTTAAAAATATAGAATACAAAGATTAGTAATTGCCGGTGATTACAGCTGGAGGTGTCCTGTAAACAGTTTTAGAGGCTTCTCTTTTACTATTGCGGTCTATGGGAAAAAAGCTTTCTGGGCCACATGGGATTTTCTGTTGCAGTACCGCGGCTGGCCACTGGAAAAAATCGGCGCGCCTTCTGAGTGCCAGACCCGGGGGCTGGTCTGCACCACTGCCTGGACATCAGGGGCAGTGCCTCTTGATTGGAAGACTGGACGGAGGGTGTGTTTGAATTACAGCGGAATGACAATCCTCAGCTTGTCTGGTAAGGCCTATGTGGGGGTGCTGATTGAGTCTGATTCAGGAGGAACAATGTGGGTTCCACCCTGGCCGTAGAACACCGGTCCGGCTCTATATCCTTGCTAGGGTCCTGGGCGGTGCATGGAAGCTTGTTTTGTGGACTTGGACAAGGCATTCAACTAATTCCCTTGGAGTACTTTCTGGGAAAAAGTGAAAAAGAATACGATTGTGGATACAAGCGGCTGAAATGAGTTTCCTCTGCAGAGCGGTTGGAGTCATCAGGCATCTGGGAGGGGCTTGGAGTAGATTTGTTGCTCCTCCACATCAAGAGGACCCAGTTGAGGTGGTTTAGGGATCTGATGAGGATGCCCCCTGGACACTTGCCTTGGGATTAATTTGGGCATCTCAAACCAGTAGGAGGCCCTGGGGCACAGAACACACTGATTACGCCTCTTGGCTGGCCTGGGAACAGCTCAGTATTACTCCAGTAGAGCTGGAGGAGGTGGCTGGGCCTCTCTGCTCAGGCTGCTGCCCCCACGACCCGATTTCACATAAGTATAGTTAATAGATGGATTGACGCTTTTAATTTAGCCCCCTAAAACTATACTAAAACCATATGAAACCCATGCCATTTATGTATTTCAAGCCCAAGCCCACTCGCACCACAACAGACCATTTTCAACCCACATGGTACCTAAATCAAAACAGTGGCTTGGTTTTGGAGCTATTTTCTACCTGTTGAATGGTGTTGAACAAAGAGAGACCTTAAACTCAGATTTTTGGCCTAATGTAGGCCGACGACTCAAAACACAGACATTTTTATGTCATATTACACATAAAGTATGTGATTTTTTACAGGCTTGCAATGCAAGCAAAGTATTTAAAAAGTAAAAATGTTGACAGACATGAGCTAAATTTAAGTCTACTTGTTGTTCCTGAGCTCTAAACATATTTCAATACCATGATCCTCTGATAAGAAGTAACTCGCCTCAAATGCAAATAGCTTCTTTGTAAACCCTTTAAATTGCTTCCATGCCATCCAGCAAACAGTATAGCATCATTTTTTGATCTGCCCTCAGGGTAGAATTCTGTAACATCAGGTTCAGAAGATGTAATTCTGATAAAATATTCATCTGTACTGCACAGAGACCACTGGAGGAAGTGAATTGCCCTTACTCCTTCAGCAAAGTAATCACACCCAAATGGAAAATATCCTGCCTTCAGGTTTCCATCTGGATGTCATTACTCCCCGCCATCTATGTACTGGGGCATTTTTGCCATAGAAATGGAGACAATACAAGCGGTTGATCAGTGAGATTGAAATTTCATAGCTCAATATCATTCAGGATTTGTAACTGAGTAAAATAGATATGTATTCCTAAATGCACCTAAAACATTCTCCTAATTTGAGTGGTATGAGTGGAAACCATACAGGTGTTCACATCAACTGTCATATTGGCACAGATACCAAATACTATATTCAGTTTATTTGTTTATTGTCCTGAACAACTCATCTTTGGAAAATGAGTCAATATTTCAAATTGAGAAGTAAATTAATTTAATTCAGTTTTATGTATATAGCATCTGTTATGCTACAACTTGTCCATAGGCTAGAGCAAAGTAAAAAACTCCCCTTTAAGAGCGGAGAAACCTTGACCAGGACCTGGATCATAAGGGGGGACCAGCTGAAGGCCAGCTGAAGGCCAGCTGAAGGCCAGCTGAAGGCCAGCTGAAGGCCAGCTGAAGGCCAGCTGAAGGCCAGCTGAAGGCCAGCTGAAGGCCAGCTGAAGGCCAGCTGGGTAAAGGTAAAAAAGAGGAGGGAGACCGGACAGAGATGATGAAGAAAACAGAGAGAGGAGAGACACAAATCATTTGGCATTAATACATAGAGTCAAATAAATTAGTAGTTATTATCCGTTAGCTGAAAACAAAGAGTTCAATATACTTATAACTGATACATGTGTACTACAGAGACGACTATAAACACTGAGGTGGTCAAAGGGAGAGACTGGAGTGAGCAGGCTGCTTCTTTTCACCAGACAGGGTGGGGCTTCTCTGGTCGGACGTAGCGCGTGGAAGGATCACGTTATTCTGGCCTGATCCCCCCCCCCCCCCCCCCCATCTGGCGCCTTCTGGCCAGAGGGGGCATGTATAGCCCAGGACTGTTGCATGTTTTTGTGAGGGCAGCTCACATTAGCTACCCGAGGGAACACGGATAGAACATGCAAACTCCACACAGAAAGGCCCTTTCACCAACCCCACCCAGGATGTGGGCGCTGAAGTCATGGGGGAACTAACACGTATTCAGCGCCCACAGCTGTGAGACGGCTGCACTACCACCGTGCCTCTAACCTACTGTAAGTTTAAAATCAGCTGCTCTAGTCTTGTCCTGTAGCTGCAGGTATGACTACTGGCATTTGGAGTTTGGTTTAAAGGTGGAGGTGGTGTCAGCCTCTTAACCCAAACTGGAAGTTGGTTCCATAGTAACGGTTCCTGATAGCAGAAGACACGCCCTCCAAATCTACATTTGGATCTTCTAGGAACGATGAGTAAACCTGCACTCTGAAAACTGAGAGCTCTGTTAGGAATATAAGGTACTATCAGAGCTAGGCCATTTAGGACTTTATACGCAGGTAACAAGATGTTGAACTGGATTGTCTATTTTACAGGGAGCCATTGGAGTGAGGATAACACTGGAGAGACGTGGTTTCTCTTGCTGATTCCTGTCGGTACTCGCACTGCTGCATTTTGGATCAGCCGGAGCTGGAAGCTTTTCAATTACACAATGAAACTGATCAGTTTCTGCACCAGCAATAATGCCCACAATAGGACATGGCTTTCTCCTCTTGCAACAGTCTTTTTCTTTGCGCATCAAAAATGTTTGGAGATGAACAACAGAAGCCTGGAAAAGTAAACGCTACTAAAGAGCAACATGGAGGATTAGCCAACCACTCAACGGGCAGACTAGCAGAGGGATGAGCAGAAAGACGAAAGACTAGCAGGTACAAATGAAGAAAACAGGAAAATATATAAACAACACTCTGACAGACATATATAGAATATAATAGAAAAGAATATGCCATAAGCTTACTAAGGTTACATAAGGCCTCCATTGCCAGGTAGGTGACGACAACAGGGCAGAGGTCGTCCAGGGCTTTGATGATGCCAGCCTTCTTGGTTGGTGGCTACTGTAGCATGCGGTAGCTAGCCACACAAACCATGTGTGCAAAGAAACGGGTCACTGCATTAATGTTAAAGAGCCCTGATTGCACAGGATCAAATAACCCAATAAGATGAACACAAATAACAAAGTGCCAAAACCTACAAAAAGATTTTAAAAATAAAAGACTCCAGGAGCTGAACGGTACACTGCAGTCTATGGCATCAAATTGTGTCGTCACATTCGCATATTTGATGAATTTGGCACATGAACCTGTGAGTTTCTACTGTATGCAATTGCAATCTGCTCCGTCTGAACACCAGCAATAAAAAGAGTTCTGCCAAACAAGTGAGGTGATTTAAGGGGTCGTCCCCGAGTTCCTTGAAGCTTCATTGAGGCCTTTCAGGCAGTCGCTCATTACAAAAACAAGATGCTCGTCAGATATCTTAATTACTGGAAGATTTAACAAGAACTCAGGAGTGCTTCAGCTTAAGGTGGAAGGTTTATTCTTGCATCAAGGAAGCAGCGACATATGGAGAGTGATGAAAGTACTTAACTGCTGTACATCAGGATTCCCCTTACATCTCATTACAGTCGAAGACAGCTGTCTAGTCATGTAAGTTCATATTTATCACACTATACAATGAAGCTTTAGATTCAGATGACTTTATTATAGCTGCAATTTAACCATGAGTTCAAAAAAATGTCCAACAGGAGTCCTGATCGTACATGAGGGCACCAAAGGGCCAGCTATTCACACAAGGCACTTATAACATCATAAGACACACGAAGATTGGGTCACAAAAGGTTCAATGACTAATCTTTGCAAGAGCAAAACACCAATTAAGAGTAATTTTTCCTATCAATTAAAGAAGGAATCAGGAAGGCTACAGTAAATTTGCACTCTCCAAAACCCACTCACACAATTATAATTATCCATTAAAAACACACACAACAAGCATAGCCTCTTGTTTTGTTTCACATTTGACGCCCTGATCCTTAAGCTGGGATTTGTCCTGCGTGTTTTCTCTCAGGGATATATGTGCACCTTTTCAGCAAAAATACCTCGAACCGTTTAGGAGATTATTTTCAGAGAATGAATAACTAATGCTTGCTGTGGCTCCAGAGAAGAGTGGTTGTCTTTGTTTATGACATGTAGCGGAGCTATGGATTGAACCCCTAATCTTCCTGTGTCCCCGGGCAGGACACTCAACGCTCATATTGCTCCCCATATGCTCATCAGTTTGTGATTGGAGAGAAAAAAGCTCTGCATGCAGCATATACTCTGTATATGATATATTTTATATATATATATGAAATATAGTAGGAACCCCTGAATGCTACATAGGTGTGGACCATTTCATTTTAGTGGGATCAGTTTGTTGTTTTGACATTAATGGGATTCAAGTGAAAAACATAGACTCAGCGGAGCATGTGGTGCAATTTCTGCACACTAATCCTTTAATGATTGTGGTGCATTAACAATTTATCACAGTTTGTGAATGAAGCTGAACTACAAAAGGGTTAATGCCCGTTGTATAACCACCCGGGATTAAGAGGATGGGAACATTTTCAGGCGTCTTGATGGGCTCTCCACCGTGAAGGATTACTGAACTGAGGCAGGAGGATGTCCCTGTGATCTCTTGGATATTGCTCCCCAGCGCTGCTTAACGCTGCTTCCTCAGTCACATTTTGTTTCAGCCCCCCTGAGTCGTACAGTACCTGGTCATAATTTAGGTAACGAGAATCTCAGCTGACGAGGAGCCGTTGAGGATGAGACATAAAAAAAATGCAAAAGTGTCAAGAATATTAAAAAAAAAGCAGCAAGCAAACAATATGTTTGTGGAGTTTGAAGAACATGTCCTCATTCTATCTACGGCGATGATTCACTACGCAGCAGCAGAGAGCGGTGGTTTGATGTCAGGATGCGAGGCGCTGCAACAGATGTGATGACTGCATCTCCAGGGCAAATTCCTGCTCCTTTTTCCCCACCAGCAGCTTGTTAATCTTCCTCTTCAGCACCGAATATATAAAAGACTAAGTTTTATTCATACTAAAGTCAGGAAAATGTGAATGGGTGAAGACAAACTTCCCTCTGGAGGCGACGAGGAAGCTGGAACACAGAGCACATCTCAAACCAGTGCTGCTTTTGGCAGAAATAAAGAGCGTCTTGTTGTAAACTGAACCCTAATTCTGCTCAATAAATGTTAGTTTGACGAAAATGCTGAGGAAAATATTTGCAACAGATAAACTCTCAGTTCAGCAAAAGATGAGTGAACTTTTCTCACTGCTTCTCAGATTTGTCACATTTCAGTTTTTTCAGTGCACATAACTTGATATTAGTGCTGTGACTTAACCGAGATAGCATTAGCTCTACTGGGACGAAAACTTTTACAGACTCCAAGTTCTGCAGCAGCTTTGGTCCTTAAAATAAAGGGTCATTTTCAAAAAGCAGCACAGCTGTCAGGACCCACAGCTACTCAGTTGAGGTAGTGTCTGAATTAATGTCGAATAAATGAATATTTGAAGCTTTTTTGAGTTTTAAGTATTATTTTCATGACAATTATAAGAACTGAGATACCCTCATGTGACGCTCAACCACTACGCTACCACTAACTCGGTGTAGTGTCACCGATAATTAGGATTTACAGGCATTGGCAGCAAGAACCTTAAGGCACTAATGGGTGACTGGATGGGGGGTCGAGGAAGAGGCCCCAAAAAGACAAAAATAGAAATAACCACACATTAAAAAGTATTTCTGCCAGCTGAGTTTCTTGTACAGAATAATTTGAATGCTATTTGCATATTACATTTATACCAGCATCTGGAGTACTCGTAATGACTCCAATCACTCCCTCCAACCTGTTCTTCACATAACTTTGCAAACTGTGCTGCAGAAGCTGAGCAAATCTTCAGAAGGGCAGGTGGGGGGTTTGCCTGCAGCTGTCGCAGAATTCAGCTTCCACTAAACATACTGCGTATGCAGCCGTGCTTGTGACTTTCAAACCGTTCGGATGCCCAGCTTGCAAGACTGAGTTTGGATATTTAGTGTTTGTGGAGGATTAAAATGTTGCCTTCATGTTTTAGTTCTTCGGTGTGAAACCCTGAAGTTCTGCTTCAGATGTGCATGTTTTCTTGCCAATTAGCAACTTCATAAATCCTCCTAAATTTGGGGATTCATAAATACAGAAATGTATTCTTGTGTGTGTGTGTGTAATCAGTAATATGGAGGTTTCTCACAAATGCAGGAGTTAAAAAGTAAAAAAGTTTTTTCTTGATAATTTGCACATTTATGAAGTCAGAAATTTGGGGTTATCTCAAAGTTGTGAGTCTATGCAAATTCTCTCTTTTTTATTTTTACCTTCTTTCCTGCTATGCAGGGTGTTTTCTCCCTCAAATGTCCCTAATGGGCACTTATGCAGTTAATCTCAGGAAAATGTACGTGAAATAGCTTTGTTTATTTTAGAAGGTAATCTTGTATCTAAAGTTAAAATTCACAAATCTTGCAAATGTTTTCTTCTCAGATTATTGCATTGCCACAAATAATCTTAAAGAGTTTTAACCATCTGTTCTTTCCTCGCAATTACATCAAAAACACATCATAAAGCTTTATTTTTATGTTATTTTTACCTCATTCTTGGGGCAG
This sequence comes from Cololabis saira, assembly GCF_033807715.1. Lineage (NCBI taxonomy): Eukaryota > Metazoa > Chordata > Actinopteri > Beloniformes > Belonidae > Cololabis > Cololabis saira. Next base: position 15,038,441 of record NC_084595.1, on the reverse strand, counting down.
TTTTGTTTCATTTGGTCGCTGCATGAGGCGAGCCACATTTAGCTCCTTCATCATTTGAACTGAAGGCTGTGTTTAGGACTCTAAAGGTCACTCGGATTAAATTCAATTTTTAATGGAGGCGAAAAGATGTAATTATTCATGGAAGACATTTCATATGTTTGTTGCGACTTTAAGGTTTCAGAAAAGTAAGACACAAACAAGTTTAGCATATTTTCCTTTTCAGCAGAGTTTGATCTGGAGTATCTTTTAAACATCAGTCTTTGCATAAAATGTTGAGTATATTTCCTCCCCTCCCCTCTGAATGCTTCTTGTTTTCCGCTCTCCGTGCAGCAGTCTCTGCTGCTTGTTGTTTCCTGAATATAAAGTGGAGCGGAATAAGCATGTCATTTCACAGAAACTGTGCCTCTCACATACCAGCGTGTTGACTAGCCTGTGCAGCAATCCCTAAATTATTTCTCACCAGCCAAGGAATAATAAGGCAACAAGTTCTGCCTGTGAGCTTGTTGTAAAACCTGAGAAACACATAAACCAACAAGATTTTATATTTAGGCACGGTAAAAAAGAGGCATTGATGAATAAATATGCAATCTGTTTCTGTGTTCACTTGACCTGGAGCTATATATCATTAAATAATACATCATGTTCAACTGTGGACAGGCCTAACCTTTATTCCTCTGCCAGAGGGTTTCCTGATCGGGACATGTGCTGCATGATAATCTGTCCTCATTGGACTTTGCAGCACTGTCAAATTCCCCCCCCGTCCCTCTTTTGATCACTGACTGCCACTCTGTGGTCATAAATATTTAACACAGGTGTACTAAAGTGAGATTTGCTCTTTTACTTTGCAAATAAAAAGAAATAGGGTTCCTGCACCAATCAACTTTTAAGGTTAGTGATCTGTACTGTAGTCTTTCCTTGGCTTTCAGCCCTGGAGGGAACACGCACACAACATTCTGAAGAAGAAAAATACCATGATGTGCTTTTAAAAATGTTACTAAGCTTTATGACGAATACAATACTTTACAGTAAATTCTGAAGTTTTAGCCTCTCAAGTGGTGTTTTATTTCACATTTACGGTGTCATCAAAGGCTCAGATCGGACTTTTCCAGTACATGGTCAGGTCTGAGCCGTCGTTTTTAAAGGTTGTGGGTTGTAATGGGGGAAATGTGTGCGCCAGGAATCACAACCAGACCTGGATCTGTTCAAACCTGGATCTGTTCAAACCTGGATCTCTCTCTGCTCTACCAGCAGAGCGCCATCCATGAATAATACCCCGTAACCAAATCCGCTGGCAATAGTCTGTTTTATTGATGCCATTTCCTCTTTTCCACTGTACAATCAGATCATTTCATGAGTTTGGCCGAAACATCCGCTTTTGACTTTTAGAGTGAAGTTTTAATCTTTTTAGAACAAGAACGTAATTTTATGTCGCTGTTACAAGTCACGGGCAGATATGGGACACATAATGTTTTGCACATCATCAACTCCGAAATAGCAGACTGAGTGCCGTCATGATAGAGATGGGATGCAATTTCATGAAAACAGTTTTAAAAACGTTGATGAACCTGCTCTGAGAGCATGTGTAAAAACCCGATGAAGCTCATTTGTGGGTGTAAGTAAGACAAATACAACCTCAGGCAGATAACAACATCACTATTTTCATCTTTCTATTATTTATTTTAACAAAATGTCACAAAAAAAAGAAAACGAGAAGAAAATACATGATTAATGCTAAGTATCTCCGTGGTTAAATGGCTAGTAGCTCCAACTTTAGCAGCTTCCTATATGCGTTTCCGGTGTGAGTTATTTCAGGTTGTGAGTGATGTTTCTCGCAGCAGCACTTGCTCCTCTAACAGTAGCTCATGATGTCTTCACACAGTCCGGAGGGGTTTTTAGATCAGACCCTGTTTCTTGCAGGACAAAGTTTAATGCAGTTTACTCTTTCTCTGACATTTCACAGAACGCATGTCTTTTCTCTTTTGTGCGCAGCTTTTTTTGTTTGGGCTTGCTAAACATGATGCTATTTTTGCATGTTCGCATGTATTTTCTTTTGTTTTACTTTTTTTTCTTGCTGAAAACACTTCACATCATCACATCATCATGCACTTAACATGACAGGTTGCCTAATAATGTGGTTGGACTATGCCCCCGACGCCGTTTGGCCCCTGAGCAGTTTCACTAGTGTAACCCCCCAAAATTTGTTTTGTTGATCTATTTTTTCTATATTTTTCTTATGTTTGTGAGGGGGGATATATATTGTTTTTGGCACTACCTTGTTCCCTATAGCAGATATAACATGAATTACCCCTATGTGGGATCAATAAAGTTCTTATTTTTGCTATTTTTCAGACAATAAAATAACATGTTTTGTTGATGAGAAAATATGTTTCTCTATTTTTCTTATGTCTATGCTTTGACCTGCCTGTGATGTCATTTCAACAGTTTTTCGACTCGTACCCATAAACTTGAATTCGTGTTCACAGTGAAGACTCGTAGTCATAGAAATTACAGTTGTATTCAACAAGACTTTGCACTCACAGCTTTTAGATTCATACTCACATAAAAACAATCCTAACCCTAATAATTTATCAGACTCATGTGTGTGACAGTAGAATTCGGGGTACAACTTTTTATTTACATAGAAATGTTTATCATTACGAATACGAATACTTATAACATGGACACATCTTTTTGGAAGTTATCTTACTCCATAAGCGGCCCGCTACGTGTTTGGTTGGCTCCACCAACGTGGCAGCGATGGGTGCAGGAGGTGGAGTGGGTGTGGGGTGCCACCTCAAATAGCAATGGGATTAGTTGATAATGTCAAAAAAATAAACTCTAAAAGAAGTCTAAAAAAGACTAAATTGCGGTGATAAAAACAGGTTTCCGGTTATGTAAAAGGTGCTTTCTTTTAGAGGTCTGCACATCTGCTGACAAGCAGTTCCCCCAGGGCTGATTCTTAAATCCTATGGAGGTGGTAAGGGGGTACCTGGTGTTGCCTACATGTTTTTTTTGTTTTTTTTTCTATTTGGTTACATGCTTGTGAAATAAGAAGAAAGAGAAGTTTCATTTACAACATATCATGCGCGGACGGTACTGTAGGTTGGAGTGCTTCAACGGTACAGGTCGTTGCTGGGTGAAATGGGCAGCACACTGCGGTGGTAGGGGAGACCGTGGAGCGGGCTCAGCCTTGCATGGCGGAGGTTCTCCACCCTGCCGAACTGACGCAGATGGAAGAGAAGCGTGAGCTTTCGGGTCATGGTCCTGAGGGCCAGAAAGGAGGCGAGGATCTGGGCGAGGAGGAAGAGAAGGTACAGGGAGTGGACGGCTCTCTCCAGAGGCAGGATGATAATCCCTTCGTCCGTCACGAAAAACAGCAGCACCGGCAGCTGGAACATGAAAGAAAGGAGCCAGAAGGCCGCCAGCTCTGGCACCTGGTGACAAGGAGGAGATGCGGGAGGATTTGAGCCGATGAATACAGCCAGCGTAAAGATGGAGAAGAACTTCCAACTGCATGTCCTCACTATCCACACATTAACTCCACAAAATGAAAACATGATTGGCTTTGAGTTACCTTCTCTTTCAGGTTGCCGATGTAGCCCAGATAAAGGCGGATCACCTCGATGAGCGTGACCAGGACCAGGCCGGTTATGAGCAGAGCCTGGTAGTAACCAGCAAGATGGTGGAACTGCAACCGGAGCAGAAACCAGTGGACTCAGTCATCACTTTGCTTTTTTTTCACAAAAAACACATCCACAAGTAGGACTATGTTATATTACAGTTGTGAACTACTCAAGGCTGCTGTGTAGTTTTTTTCTCTTTTTTTTAATGCAATTATCCAATTTACGGCACATCTGACCACTAGATGGGGCCAAGGTTCAGAGTAAGTGATACAAGCGTCAGAATGAGTCACACAGGCCAAAAAATGTAATAAAATATAAAAAAAAGAGTCCAACTCGAGGCCAAACAGGTTCAATATTTATAAGAATTAAAAAATAATTGAATATATTTAATATCCCAACTTAGTGGTACAGAAACAGGGAGTTAAACCATCCCCAAGAATTCTAATATATTTCTAAATAGTTGTTGAATGATTAAATTAAAAGATGAAAGAAACAATTTAAAATTAAAGACACGTTATTGCTCATTTATTCTGCATTCTTTTCTCCCCGCGGTTTTTCATTGACATGATGTTTTGATCATCTCCATCACAGAGAAAAGTTAATAAGCCATGACTGCTCTGGAGCTGAACCGGCTCCATCTGGACATTCATCAGCACGCCGGCCACGTCGAGTCCAAACAGATTGATAAGAGGTTCAATCACAGTTTCACCGACTCCGAAGCTTCAAACATCTGAGAATGAATTTGCTGTGTGAACTCGGCGTGCCCAGTCAGGACCCAGGGACCCGGTCTCTCGTGGACGTGGTTCAGGTTACAGGACTGAAGACAAACCTCGACAGACTGGGGGAGGAGCTGGCACTGGAAGGCTTTAATCTGAGCCAGCAGTTCCAGAGCACCCTGGGATTTGTAGTCGTACTTAGGGTTGCCACCTTTCAGAAATAGAAATAAAGGACGCCCCGATTTCAGCAGCGCAGGAGCCAAAAAAAAAAGCCCCAAAACTTCTAAACTGAATAAAAATGTGTTTATTTTATATGAAAAAACAAAATGCTTTGATTTAAAGTTTAAAGTGCTTTAATAGCTTTGAACTTGCATGACTGTACAGACAGACAACCATACTAGCAACTGAAATAGCATCCTATGCTACGTATGTCCACATCAGCCCAGATGTATAATATACATACAGGTGAAGAATATGGTGTAAAGGTTAATTTATTTCAATAATTCAACTAGAATATGGTGTAAAAGTTAATTTATTTCAATAATTCAACTAGAATATGGTGTAAAGGTTAATTTATTTCAATAATTCAACTAGAATATGGTGTAAAAGTTAATTTATTTCAATAATTCAACTAGAATATGGTGTAAAAGTTAATTTATTTCAATAATTCAACTAGAGTATGGTGTAAAAGTTAACTTATTTCAATAATTCAACTAGAGTATGGTGTAAAAGTTAATGAAAATACGGTACAAATCGTGTCCCGTATTAGTTCAATACGGGACGCAACATTTTTTTCTCAAATAAAGGACAATTCTGTATTTTACGGGACGGGTGGCAACCCTAGTCATACTGGTACATGTGTGAAATGCTGCTCGGCCAGTGTAGATGGACATAAGCTATACTCATGTGGGCCAACTGCTCCACGTTTTTGCATATTTGTTTAAACTGAACCGACGTGACTGTGCGGGTCAGGTTCTAATGATAAAGACCCTCCGGCGGGTTCATTACAATATCTAATCAAGATCTCCTACTACTACTGTCATTTAGCAGACCCTTTTATCCAAAGCGATTTACATCTGAGACAAACACACCAGGGAGCAATTAGGGTTAAGGGCTTTGCTAAACCCCCAAGGTGGTTTAACTTGGTTGCCATTCTGGTTGCCATTTTGGGGCTTTAACCTGGGTCTTCCAGACCGAAGCCCATCTCTGTAGCCTCTAGCCATCATTCCATCGGTTTCCAGGTGACTCCATGGCTACGGTCTGGCCGCTGTTTTTTATTAGCTCAAGGTCACCACATACAGGATTGTCTCAGAAAATGAGAATATTGTGATAAAGTCCTTTATTTTTCTGTAATGCAAAAATGTCATACATTCTGGATTCATTACAAATCAACTGAAATATTGCAAGCCTTTTATTATTTTAATATTGCTGATCATGGCTTACAGCTTAAGAAAACTCAAATATCCTATCTCAAAAAAATTGAATATTCTGGGAATCTTAATCTTAAACTGTAAACCATAATCAGCAATATTAAAATAATAAAAGGCTTGCAATATTTCAGTTGATTTGTAATGAATCCAGAATGTATGACATTTTTTTTTTTTTTAATTGCATTACAGAAAATAAAGAACTTTATCACAATATTCTAATTTTCTGAGACAGTCCTGTAGTAGATGATGACCTTGGAAGACATGCACCAAAGCTCCGTGAAAACCTTTAATAAGCAGGATTCTTTTCCTCCCGTGGTTACTGTTTTCATTCTCTCTTCTCTTGTGTGAGCTCATGAATTAGTGCCGTTACTCGACCCCGGCTCACCTTGACTTCCAGCATGAACACAGACGAGAACCACCAGCAGGGAAAGTAAAACATGTTGAAGTACAGCAGCATCTGCAGGGGGAGGTGAGACACCAGCTCATTGACCACTGAAAGACAAACAACAGTAAGGAAACAGTTAAAACCACCTGTACTTTAGTAATATGTTCTGTAAACACAGTAAACTTGATCTAATTAACACATGATAAACTTAAACTTAAACTTTATTTATTTGTATAGCGCCAAATCATACAATATAAAATGCAACACATGGTGCTTTACATGCAGAATAAAATAACAATAAAAAAAAAAAACACAATTTAAAACATTCCATACGACCCCACCCCCCACGCGTACACACACACTCACTCACACTCATATTAGTAGGTTTTGTTGTGCTCCTACCAGTCGTGCCGTACACTGAAATCGAATGTTGGAGGAAATAAACCTGAAGGGCCACGATTGAAATAAAGATTTATAATCCAGCTGTTTGTAGCGTCAGAAGCCACTACAGGGCCCCCGAGATACAAGGTCAGCTTCAGTGTGATGTTTGGGGACAATAAAAAAGGGCTTTTAAGTATTTCACAGTGAATCTCTTGAATGACAATCTTAGATATGGCCCTTTTTCTTGTGAATCTGCAAGTTTATGAAGTAAGAAAGTCTCTCTCTTTACCCCACCTGTCCAGGGTGTCCCCCAGCCTATCGCCCGATGAGTTTGGACAGGCAGCCGACCCCTGCGACCCTGCATCGGAATAAGCGAGTATAGATATTTGATGGATGGGTAGCTATGCATTTTAGCTCCCCGACTGCGTAGTCCTTTTCTTTTTTCTTTCCTTAAATGGCCCTTATTCATCATTGTGCTAATTTTGCGAGTGCCTATTTGATTTATTTTGCAAGCTGAACTTGAAATTGATGTTTGGATTTACAATTTGACCCTGTTTTCTTCTCAAAGTGTAAGAGATAAATGCCTTAGCAGAAATCCTCCTAAAGAGTTTTAATTTCCACGTTACTATGGTCCCCAAAACTGCCAGTGGCCTTGGATTTCTATGTATGTGTCCAGATATGAAGGTGAATGCGTGCATGAGTCCGGTGCACAGAATCCTTCTCTCTTTACGACACCTTCCTTCACTAGTGAATGTGTGTGGCCAAATGCAACGGTTAGACCATTCCTTCCAAGCTGAAATCAACTGCTCATGAAAATGAGCCTTTAATCCCATAAAACTTCAGTGAAAACCGTCATGGAAACTCAACATGATAGAAAAATATTTAAATGTTCATTACGTGCAGGTTTCCCTCACTCATTCAACATATAGCTCAGAGACTTAAATATTTCAGTGAGACGGCTCTTGTGGTGAAGACTTCAACGGTTTGAGTGACGATAAAACACTTGACTTTTGGCATCGATGCTTCAATCAAATGAATTTCCACGTTTGAGGCATATGTAGAGATACTGGGGCAGTGATTATAACCTGAACCACAGAACCAGAACCGAATACACCACGTAGAGGCCTGAGAGCATAAAATGCACTTTGAGATATATCTTCCTAGGCTAATTCCTAGGACTCACCTCATTTGTGAAACATAATGCATCTGAGTGAAAATAGCAGCATTAAAAGTTGTCTTGCAGAACATTAAATCATCTTCTGTTCATATTTAAAAAATCCACTAATTATTCAATTTAAAACTGACATAAAAAACGTATAGATGTGGCCTATAAGCGTTCAGGGCTCAAACAAAGCACTTATGTAAAAATCTATGTGAACAGAACTTGCTCAGTTGCAGCAGTGGTGAAGCTGTGATTTGCTTTGCTGAATGAAGCCCAAGCTGTAAGCTTTTCCCACAATTCCAGTGCACAGTGGTACTTTCTCAAAACATCTCTACAAATGAGCTCAACCGTGGCAATCTCTGCTTCAAATCTACAAAATAGTAAAACTACAAAATTGCCTCAAATTGCCTTTGCAAACTGCGAGCAGACATAATATAAAATAGTCATGACCTCAACAGAGTGCAATTTAAGATCTTGCAAACTGCAGATGCGTATTTTACAGATATGAGCCAAAGCATTTTGCAATCTCTGCTACTTGTCAGCTCACTGCATGGTGGTGCTGTTGCTCCATCCCTTATTCAATTCTTTTTCTCGTGTAAAAAGTGAAGCACTTGAAGCTCAGGGTGATGTTTGGCCCATTTCAGGTTTTTAGAAATTGTGAAATATTTGATAAATTGATTGCTTCTAAATGTTACTTCAAAAGTGACAGGGACATTTAGCGGTGGGGGGCGGGGAGTGCTAACGCTGTCACCTCACAGGGACAACAATGTACATGTATTAACTAAATCATCTGTTTTTCAACATCTATTTCTGTCCAAACACCAAAGAAAAAGAAAGAAAAAAAGCTTCACAGCTGTAATTATATAGCATACATCCAAGAAGCAGGAAAAAAATGACTACCTTTGGAAAACCGACTGAAACTCTCGTGTTGTAGAGTTGTAATTATAATGTAACTGGGCTGTTTTATAGCAGCAGCAATCAGCACACAGTATCAGCCTTACAGGAGCTGGAAACAGTTTATGTGACTGGCTTTAATCACATAAAACAGACATTAAGTACGGTCCAAAGACAAACAAGCCCCAGGGACAGTGTTTGTCACAGTTGTGAGTGGTTAAAACTTTCAAAAGAACAAAGTCATCCTAGACTCAGTAGTGTTTGTGATGTAGGCTACTTGAGAATATGCAATTGTTGCGATCCCATCTCTTTTTTCTCAACGCTGTCATAACATTGTCTGTTTTGTCACCTGACGTGGGTTCTTAGTATATTTTATCATCAAGGGCTTTATGGAGATAAAGCACCGTAACACCCTATCAAGGGTTGAGGTTTCGTTCTGGACACGAGGGTCACATCCTCACTAATAATCAGTTTTGCAGAATTGTCCTTGCCAGTGTTTCAGAAGCTGCTCACATTATCGTACAGGGAAGGCATGTGTGCTCTCCGGTCTTCAAAACAACCGGATTAATTTAATGTGCTGAATGGAAATCATGCGTTTTATTTCTTACATCACTCACACTTCTGCAGACGAGAGCCGGCCAACACGCTGATATTGGAGGCTGCCAGGAGTGTAGCTGCAGACCCGGTCCAGTTTCCTTCTGAAGCTCACATCATTTAGTCTTTCCCAGCTTTTTTGTACACATAATAGATATATTACCATCCAAAAAGAAGAAAGGTGTATATTCACAATGCAAGAGCCCAAGTAGCTAATTGTAGATTTACTTAACTTGTGGTAGCTAGTTACAGTTAGGGTTGCCACCTTTCAGAAATAGAAATAAAGGACGCCCCAATTTCAGCAGCGCACGAGCCAAAAAAAAGCCCCAAAACTTCTAAACTGCATAAAAATGTGTTTATTTTATATGAAAAAACGTGTTCTTTAATAGCATTGAACTTGCATGACTGTACAGACAGCCAACCATATAGCAGCTGAAATAGCCTCCTATGCTCTGTATGTCCACATCAGCCAAGGTGTAGAATATTGCTACAGGTGAAGAATATGGTGTAAAAGTTAACTTATTTCAATAATTCAACTAGAATATGGTGTAAAAGTTAATCTATTTCAATAATTCAACTAGAATTTGGTGTAAAAGTTAATCTATTTCAATAATTCAACTAGAATTTGGTGTAAAAGTTAATTTATTTCAATAATTCAACTAGAATTTGGTGTCAAAGTTAATCTATTTCAATAATTCAACTAGAATTTGGTGTAAAAGTTAATCTATTTCAATAATTCAACTAGAATTTGGTGTAAAAGTTAATTTATTTCAATAATTCAACTCAAAAGGTGAAACTAATATATTACCTAGTCTTATTACATGCAAAGCATGATATGTTGAACCTTTATTTGTCATAATTTTGATGATGGAATTGATCAATTGAATTGATTATTGATAAATTTAGTGTTGATGTGTGTGTGACAGACGTGTGTATGGGGGGTTAATGAAAATACGGGACAAATCGCGTCCCGTATTAGTTCAATACGGGACGCAACATTTTTTTCTCAAATAAAGGACAATTCCGTATTTTACTGGACGGGTGGCAACCCTAGTTACAGTGGTTCAGAATAAAGATTTGCTATCTAGCTGAACCCTAGCTATACCCGCAAACTTGAAAGAACCGGACACATCCCCTGTGACGCCACCTGTAGTTTTCTGAAGAATGCTTTCAAAGCCTCTTTGATTTGTCAGCATGGCACCATATTGGCAGGGACCTCGAAAGGGCCAGTTCCAGTGCTAATTTGGTGCTAGTGCCAGACTTAGCACCAGTTTATGCTTGTCAACTGCTGACTGCGAGGAAACTGGTGCTACACTGGCCCCAAAAGCTTACTTATGTTAATGGCGCAAACTTTCATAAAGTAGATTCAGGGCTCCAATAAGCGTTGACAGATGGACAGATTTCGTGCAAGCTTCTGAATATGATGTAGGGTTCTCCTGTGCTCTTCGGCTAATGGAAAAGCAAGCCAGTGCTTTATAGAAATTATTTGGAGCTGGGTCTAATAACCAGCTAGCACTAGCACTGATTCTGAGTTGGACAGAGAGCCCTACAATTAATCCAAAAAATTGTGGCCCTGATGGACCACATTCACCATAGCTGAGTTACCACAAGTTAGCCATTTTATCTTGGTTACTTTAGCTTGTGTTAACTAATGATGCTAACTAACGTTATCTTACATTCATTCTGTTCACATCTGTCATCATTTCAATTGTTGCTACTGAACTAATTCTGCTTGAGTGCCAACGAGGGCCTCCGTTATCAGCCAAGACCTGTGACCCGCGGGCCACAACTGGGCCAGGGCAGGTTCCTCAGCTGGCACCTTGGAATAAAAATGGGTGGAGCATTAAGTCACATAACTGAACCGCCATTTGAAGTCTTCTTTCCACGTAGAGCAGGCATGTTGCCGGGGAGGCCGATGGGGACACCCCACACCTTATCACAATTAGCTTTGGCTACCAGCTCCTCCAGCGGATCCCCACTAAACGAGCTGCAGGGCTGCTGGCAGAAATTTATAGCCATCTATCCCTTTTCACAATTTGATTCTACAGCTATATTGAAAATTTCTGTCACATTTAGCCGACGCCGGTTTAGTGCAAACTTCTGATTGCTTAGGTTAGCGTGGTAGCATGACGTTAGGGGTGAGTAAGTGAGACTGGTTTGCCATTGGCCGAGCCAACAGTCAATCAATCATGTTAAAAATGCATTTGTTGCTTTATAGAAATTCTCCTGACATGGTACACTAAAAAAAAAAAAAAACACAGAGACTGACTTGCCAGTGTGCCTAACCGCCAGCCCCCAGTGGCCAGTTGAGGAATTGCAACGAATTTGAATCTCAACCCAGGGTTGGCCTTGGCCTTCAACCAGGGGTGCATACAGCTGCTTCAGACCTTCGTGGCCAACCCAGAACTGGTCACATCCACTGTTAACGCCACAAAAAGCCATATTATCTTTAAAATAACAATGATTATGTTCTGTCACTTCTTTATTCACAGCTCAGAGGTCAGCTTCATTGAAGGTGTGACGTAGCTAATGTCACAGTTAGCCTTCTGACACCAGACAGTTGATAAAAAGAGCATGCACCTAATCATGCATACAGTACATACTGTGCTCGGTAGCAACCAGTAAGTGCTGGCTTTTGGAGGCAGCCTTTATTAAAGTTGAACAACTGTAATGTTCTGCAATTTCTGTATTGGACCAGACTGACAGGACACATGTAACCCCTTGGCTGTTCATAACAAGATCAGGTAGTGGTGATTTCTGATCTCATGCATCTGTATGCCTGCATTAAGACTGCTAACAGTATACATAAAATTATGTAAACTGGCTTGAAACTGTCTAGTAATCCCACAGATGAAGCTGTCTATCAGTCCCGAGACCAAACCTGCGCTCTTGCACACAACATTCGCTACGAACAATCTTTGGATGTGTCAACAGACCAGATGCATCCTCCTGGTCCCTGGTGAAGTCACTGTCCGCCGTCCTGTTGTTGGTGAGCACGGATCCTCCCATGTAGGCCAGGCCCATTTGCAGGTTCTCTGCTACGGGCGAGTAAAACACAGGCATTGTGGGTAGAGTCGGTGAGCATGACCGAATCGAGAATCAGGAAGTGCAACAGTCCAAAAAAAGAGTTTGTGTTTCAATGCCTGCCACTAATCTTCGTCATCGTCAGACACACAAAAACACAGTTGCAGCACGCCGGGACACTTCTGGCCACGCGAAGACGCCGTGCTGGGAAACAGTGCTGCTAATCAGATTATCCTGAAGGAGGCGGGTTGAGGATTAAGTTCAGGCAGCAGCATGGCAGTCTGTCAATTTGGGACCATATGTGACGCAGTATCTTTATTTAAGTACACAGAAAACTAAGTTGTTGATTCAAGCTCTGTGAAGATTAAAGAATAATACAATTCCTCATACCATCTGCAAATTCTAGTCAACCAGTGGTATTAAATTCATAGATTCACTCTGCAGTTTTGTGGTGTTTTAAGATCTTTTATTTAAATGTATAAAATAAAGAGTATGACAGATTGATGACGGCACTCTGCACACCGCGCCCAGCCGGCGAGTCCTCAGAGTGGAGCCTGGCTCGCTGCTTCGGCCTTGGAGCTCCACTCGTCATTCATGTGACCGGGCTGCGGAGGCGGAGTTCGGCCACAAGCTGTCATCACAGCTCGTCCCTGGGGACTCGCAGGGGGAAGTGCTGGAACTCTTCCGGCACCTCTTCCCCCTTCTCGGACCTTCGGTAGAACCCGAGCGACTCCAGCAGGCTGCTGATCTCGTCCGCCTTCATTTCTTTCACAGGGACAGTCTGGCGTTTCAGGAAGCACACAGGAGAGCAGACACGTTAGCGTCAGGTCATGTCACACGGCTACTGGCCTTGAAGAGGGACTGCAGAGCAAATTGGACATAAGTACAGTATATAGTCCAGAAGTTTTTGGACAATATCATTATTTAATAAAATACACTTTTTAAGTATATTTGAAATTAAAAGTGTTGACTTCTGACTTGAATTAAAGATTCAGGTGAACACAGAGGGTTTAGAAAATTGGTGCAAACTGCTGGTAACTTTGCCTTAAAACACCTACAAAAGCCTCCCATGTTATAGAATCAGATTCTTTGGACACATGAAACCAAGATAAAACTTGTAAGATGAGACGAGAAAAATACTCGCAAAGCTTGTGGTCGAAATCACTCCCCATCATGTGTTCTGCTAAAACCCCAGCTTACGTTAACTCAAATCGGGTGTATGATGGTACTTCACAGTGCTGGTGGTGTTTGCCCCAATAAAACAATATTGAACAAAGTTAAAGAAAAGGATTTGAACTATTCGTCAGCCAACTGATATCAACCCTTCAGAGCAGCTTTGCAGTTACTGAAGGAAAAGCAGGAACTGAAGCTGCAGTGAAGCTCTCCAAACCCATATCCAGGGACTCATTGACCCTAAAGGATATTATGGTTATATGAAAAAATGAAGGTTTTTTTGCTCAAAATTACTGCAATCCCTAAATGGTAAATGTCATACTGTACTTTTGTAAAATCTCTTAAATGAAAGCTAAAAAAAAATCTGTTTTTTTGGTATATGAATGCCAAATAATAAAAATCCTGTCATCATCCAGATGCTTCTGGACCTGCCTGGTTATTTGCAGATATACTGTATAATCTGTTTTTCATTAGTTTGAAAATCAACTTTGGCCCTTATATATGACAAAAGTTTTTTTTTATGGATTCCTTATTAAAGGAGCATGAGGCTCCTTTTAAGAAATGAGACTCTCTAGCGCCACCCTTCACCACGACGGCCGTTGGGGGTACTGCAGCCAACATTGAAGCCGGCACGGGAGAACGGGGAGAACGCACATGCAGCGTCATGTGACGTCACATCCGCAGCCCAGCGCGGGAAATTCGGGACCGAATTGCAGCACATTTTGCAGCACACAGCCTGTTCAAGGCAAAGGAGAGATACACTAGAGGGCTCATTCTTTTGGGTTTGGAACGCTTCATCTGACATTATTACTAGAAAACTTAAAATGTATACAGATTTTTTTCATAAATCTTGCCACAATCCGGCCTCAAGCTCCTTTAATGGTTTCAGCTGAGACTTTTATTGCCCCATACAGGGATAATAACAAGGAAAAGCAGGCTTTCTCCACAATAATAGCGAGGAGCGATTTCCAGATCTGCATCAGCATTCATGTGTTGATGATGTGTGATGTTCATCATGCTGCAGAGTAAAAACAGAACACCTTATTTATATTCTCCCTCCCAACCTTTACGCCTGTTTGCAGAGAATCTGATATCAGATGCAGTCTTGAGGTTTCACCACATCTATCTGTCCTGACATTCAGCCTCTCTCCTGATAAGACCCATCGCACGGTGGATGAGTGAAAGATCCCCGAACTCGCAGCTCACCTGTACAACTTCGTCCTTTTCATTAAAGAAAATAAGACGGGGGTTCTTCTCCTCAGATGAATCGTATTCTAAGTTGTGGCTGCGTGGGAAAAAAGAAGAAAGAAAAAGGAGATCAAGGGAAACAACAGGTTGGGAGTGGCGTAAGTTATAAAGCACAGTCTCAGCTTGGAAGAGAGGAAGTTGGATGGGTCACAGTGCTACCTGGCTGCACCGGGATCAGCAGCTCACTGGAAAGTGTTTTTGTTTTGTGACATGGGTCACCGAGGCCGGGGAACACGACCAGAGCAAAAGGATACTATAAAGCCAGTCGCTCCAGGAGAAAATGATGGAGCTCCGGCATTTTCTTGATGGCTCATCCGACCACACTGGGAGCCTGCAGGAACGGCAGCAGACAGCTGTTAAAGCAGCACTTCATGCATGTTGTTCTTTGTGTGATCAAAGGGGCCAGAAATAGTTTCCCCGTCTCAGCAGGACTCAAACTGGCACAGCAGCAAACAATCCCTCCTAATCTTACTTATTTGACTTCCTGAAAGCCATAACTGTCCCTTTTATGGGCTTATTGTGGACATTTGTGCTTTTATGCTGCCTCCTGGCCAAGTCCTCATTTATCAGTTCAGCTCTCAATTGGCCCACCTGCTTAAATAAAGGTTAAATAAATGAATAACAAGTTATAAAAGGATCCATGGTGGACTGTGTGAACTCACCATCATTTTACCTCGGGCTATGACCAGCTTCTCCTCCACTGCAGTGTCATTGGTTTCTGAGGCTCTAACAGAGAGCGCGAGAGTGAGCACCAAGAACCTCCACATTGTCTTGTGATGAACTAGTGTCTCTGGGTACTTTAGTCCAGGTTAAAACCAACGATATGTAACCCTTTAATCCACCGGGGCAGGTCCTCAAGGTGGGCAAGCCCATCAGACATCCACACGGGGGGGAGGGGGCGTACCTGAGCTTCTTTTCTTGTTGCAATTTCTGTTTTGTAAGAGAACTGAGTCACTGCTTTGACAGTTAGTTTTCACAGATGTGTTTGTATTGATCAAGTCTTTCTGATCAGGCCGTGTTGTTCTCTTCCCCCTCAAGCCCTTTAAAGATCCCCCTGGCATTCCAGTTTATAGTCTTGTCCACATCACGTGTCAGTGGAAGTCCACAGACCCCACACAGCATCTGTGCCTTTATCAAAATCTCCCACACAGCGTGTTTGGTTGTTTTTCAGGTGGATGTGGCCCCTGAGAGCCAGCCACGTGTCCCTGTCGCTGCCGACTGCCAAAATCCAGCTGAAGCTGATATGAGGTGTACATATCTTAATGTGTCCCTTTTCTTGACACGTGTACTGAATAGACATTTCCGAGCATGTCTACATTAACCGTAGTATTAACGAAAACGCCTCAAATGATGAGCCGACACTCCGAGTCTCAGATTTATATTCACGTTTAAACATGCAAAAACCACTTCACACCTCTAAACTCTCTTCTGACACAGCAGCGCTCATAGGAACAGAAGAGCTTGATTTGATTTGATTTGATCTTTATTCATCTTGAACAAAACAATAAAAAAAACACACCATGCATCAACAACAATAATAAAGCACAACCAGTTTTGTTCAAGAAGGGACAGGAAGAAGCAAATGTTTATCTAGTCCGGCCCCTTCTTGCAATCTAAGAATATCCGATATATAAAAGAATAATAATAGCAATAACAATAATAATAACAACAATAATACATATATACAGTATTTACCCTTCTTCTTGACATATAAAAGTATGTCAATATAAAAGTAATTAAAAGACAAGTGAGTCAATAATAAAAGAAGCTAAAACGAAAGGCATCGAGCACAGTAGAGAAGAAAAAAAGTCAATGAAAAAAAACAAACAAAAACAATCACCATAATAAAAGTAGCTAAAAAAGAAAGAAAAGCATCATGCACAGAAGAAAATAAGACAATGCAAAAAAATAAAATAAAAAATCATGGTCATTATAACATCAAATGTTGGTAGTTCAGTATGAGAGTCTGCTTATAGCAGCGTTTGAATAGCATGATGTTCTTGCAGACCTTCACACTTTCATCAAGATTGTTCCAGAGTGTTATACCATACACTGAAATGCACATCTTTTTCAATGTAGTATGCTAGCCATTTTCGATTGATCCCGGTGTTCAAATAATCAACTTTAGCACAGAAATAAACATATTTACAGCCTTGTACACAAACAGGATTGCACTTTTGATGAAGGTAAATGTAAATGTAAATGTACTTTATTTATATAGCACCTTACATCAACCTAAAGGTGAACCGAAGTGCTTTACAGAACATACAACAAAATAAAACAAGAATAAAACATATGGACATATAAAACATCAAGTATAAAAAAGTGTTGCCACACTACTGGGTATTAAAAGCCACCCTGAATAAATATGTTTTCATTTTAGATTTAAAAAGGCCCAGGTCATAGATGGTGCGTAAGTCACAGGGGAGCTTATTCCAGAGCCTGGGGCCGGCAACTGAAAAGGCTCGGTCCCCCCAGTGCTTATGCTTTGACCTGGGCACTCCCAACAAACGTTGGTTGGAGGATCTCAGAGCTCTGCCAGGCTCACGCACCGTTAAAATCTCTGATAAATAAGGAGGGGCAAGGCCGTTAAGAGCTTTAAAAACAAACATTAAAAGTTTAAAATCAACTCTAAAACGAACAGGCAGCCAGTGAAGGGAATATAAAGGTGATTTGTGAGCTGTTGATAAACGCCAAACACGGCACAATTATCCGGAAAGTGTCCTTAAAGGAGCTGTATGTAAGAGCAATAATAAAACGAATTAAAGCTGCAAGCAGCGATGAACGGGCCCTCGCACTCACGGCCACCGCCCCCATAAGCATATCAGAAATGACACCACCCACGACTCCCTATGTCAAACCATTCAAAAGTTATAGCAGAAAATCGGGACAACCAATCAGAAGAAGGGGCGGGGCTAATTCAGGCCAATGAAGGTCAAGGACTCATTACAGAGTCCCATGACACCACCCACGACTCCCTATGTCAAACCATTCAAAAGTTATAGCAGAAAATCGGGACAACCAATCAGAAGAAGGGGCGGGGCTAATTCAGGCCAATGAAGGTCAAGGACTCATTACAGAGTCCCATGACACCACCCACAACTTCCTATGTCAAACCATTCAAAAGTTATAGCAGAAAAAAGTATTCTAGGGGGCGCTGTTGAGCCGTTAGGCCACGCCCATTAATGCAAACCATGAAATATCAAATTTATCGCCAAGTCTGTCTTGCATGCAAAATTTGGTGACTTTTGGAGAACTATCAAATATGGACCAATCAGATTTCAAAATGGCCGACTTCTTGTTCGGTTTCGGCCATGGCTCCAAGAGACTTTTCTTTAAGTTGTGACATAATACAGGTGTGTTCCGATTTTCGTGCAAGTACGTCAAACCGTATTGTGAGGCTTGAGGCACAAAGTTTTCCGGGGGGCGCTGTTGAGCCATTTTGCCACGCCCATTAATGCAAACCATGAAATATCAAATTTATCGCCAGGCCTGGCTTGCGTGCCAAATTTGGTGCCTTTTGGGGAACTATCAAATATGGACCAATCAGATGAAGGGGGGGTGCGCTTGTTGGCGTCTAGCGTCGCCACGGTAACACTTTTGAAAGAGAAAAGTAATGCGCGTAGTCGCAGGATGGAGACGCACATTTTGATGTATAACACACCTGGGTTCACGATACGGTTCGGGCCGTATTAATTCTCGAAGGAATGGCATATATTGCTCCAAAATTACGCGATTAATTCAGAATGTTCAAAATGGCCGACTTCCTGTTCGGTTTCGGCCATGGCGCCAAGAGACTTTTCTTTAAGTTGCGACATGATACAGGTGTGTACCGATTTTCGTTCATGTACGTCAAACCGTATTATGGGGCTTGAGGCGCAAAGTTTTTTCTATCTGAACCGATCAGATGAAGGTTGGGCGCACTTTTTGGCATCTAGCGTCGCCACGGTAACGCTTTTGAAAGAGAAAAGTAATGCGCGTAGTCGCAGGATGGAGACGCACATTTTGATGTATAACACACCTGGGTCCACGTTACGGTTCGGGCCGTATTAACTGCCGAAGGAAGGCATCAATTTCGCCAAAA
This sequence comes from Cololabis saira, assembly GCF_033807715.1. Taxonomy (NCBI): domain Eukaryota; kingdom Metazoa; phylum Chordata; class Actinopteri; order Beloniformes; family Belonidae; genus Cololabis; species Cololabis saira. The sequence continues at coordinate 15,019,727 of NC_084595.1, read as the reverse complement.
TGACGCGATTAATTCAAAATGGCCGACTTCCTGTTCGGTTTCTCGACATGACGCCCAGACACTTTTCTTTAAGTTGTGTACTGATACAGGTGTGTACCGATTTTCGTGCATGTACGACAAACCGCATTGTGGGGCTTGAGGCACAAAGTTTTCAAGGGGGCGCTGTTGAGCCATTTTGCCACGTCCATTAATGCAAACCATTAAATATCAAATTTTTCGCCAGACCTGGCTTGCATGCAAAATTTGGTGACTTTTTGGGCACGTTTAGGGGGGCAAAAAGGCCTTCCTTTTGTCAGAACAATAAGAAGAAGAAGAAGAACTAGAAAATTTCATGAAATTTTGATATGGGCATGCCCTACGGCCCATTCGACCCCTCTCGCTGCTTTGGTTTGGGGCTGTAGTGGTTGTGTTTGGGGTGGTTCTATGTCAGTTTGAGGTGTTTACGGTTGTATTGCATTCATTCCTGTGCTCCCAATAGTTAAAAATGGGGCGCGCTTTTTGGCGTCTAGCGCCCCCCACGGTGACACTTTTGACTGAAAAAAGTAATGCCCATCGAGGCAACATGGAGACGCATCTAACAATGTATGCCATGCATGGGTGCACGTTGCGGTTCAGGCTACATGATAGACAATGACAATGGATAGGTTTTTTTTTCACCGTGATAAAAAATCCCATCCGAATGAATGGGGCCATTTGGCATGGATTTTGACATAAAATTTCCTTAAATCCCAGCTTCATGAAATTTGAGTATGTTGAAGTCCACAGCGTGCCGAGTCGGGAAACATTTGTACGATGTCTCTACGATAACCTGTTACCTAGCAACAAGCGTCCAAAGTCAAACGGAAATAAAAAAAAAAAATAGAAAGGTCAATATCGCAAAAACTTTAAAGATTGGCATAATTAGCTTCTAGGGTCCGTTAGTGCCAATCAGGCCGAGTGTTTGAAAGTTTGAACGATGTCTCTACGATAAAGTCCGGCCGAGCAATAAGGGTCTGAATTTTCGCCTTTTTTTTTTGCTTTTTGGCATCTAGCGTTGCCACGGTAACACTTTTGACTGAAAAAAGTCATGCACATTAAGGCACGATGGAGACGCATCCAACGATATATGCCATGCATGGGTGCACATTCCGGTTCGGGCAGCATTAACAGATGTTTTATTCACATGGTCCCCCATACAAATGCATTGGTTTTTGTTGCCATGGTAACAAGCCCCATAGGATAGAATGGGACAATTTGGCTTTAATATCTCAAAAGCTGTAAACGACAGCGTAATGAGACCTCAGTATGTTGTAGTCCACATCAACCTGAGTCTTTTAACGTTGGAACCAAGTCTCTGCGATACCGCGTTGCCGCGCAACAAGCATCCGAAGTTCCGTTAGCATCAAAATGAACAATGTGGAATATCTCAAAAACCGTAATAGCAAGCATGACGAGACTAAAATATGTTGCAGTACAAAGCGTCCCGGGTTTGTCAATGTTGTAATGATGTCTGTACGATAAACCGTTGCCTAGCAACAAGCATCCAAAATAAAAGTGATTTTTTTTTTAAATTGAAAGTTAAATATCGCAAAAACCGTAATAACTAGCATGATGAAGTTGTATGGTCCTTTAAAGACTATCGGGCCGAGTATTTGAAAGTTTGAACGATGTCTCTACGATAAAGTTCGGCCGAGCAATAAGCGCGGGAATTTTCGCCTTTTTTTTTGCTTTTTGGCAACTAGCGTTGCCACGGTAACCCCTATTACTGAGAAAAGTAATACCCATCGAATCACGATGGAGACGCATCCAACGATGTATGCCATGTATGGGTGCACGTTGCGGTTCGGGCCGTATTAACGGACGAAAAAAAGTGCGGAATAATAAGAATAATAAAAATAAGAAAAGGGAAACCTTTTCTGGGTACTAATTTACGCCTTCATTTTCATGTTTTTCCTCATTTTTTCGGCCGTGTTTTACTTTTTGGGGATTTTTTTTTTCCACATCAGTGCGGGGTCATGCTGTACACCCGCTGGTGTGCAGTGGGACTTTTGCGACTTTAGCATGTTAGCGAAACGCTAGCAGCATTGCCCTTTGGCCCATTCTGGACAATTGCAATATGGTCATGCCACTACTTGGCATGCCCATAATTAAAGCTGCAAGCAGCGATGAACGGGCCCTCGCACTCACGGCCACCGCCCCCATAAGCATATCAGAAATGACACCACCCACGACTTCCTATGTCAAACCATTCAAAAGTTATAGTAGAAAATCGGGACAACCAATCAGAAGAAGGGGCAGGGCTAATTCAGGCCAATGAAGCTCAAGGACTCAATACCGATTCAGGTGACATCACCCACAACTCTATGTCAAAACATTTAAAATTTATGGCAGGAAATATGGACAACCAATCAGAAGAAGGGGCGGAGCTAATTTTCACCAATTATGGTCAAGGACTCAATATCGAGTCCCATGACACCCCCCACAACTCTCTATGTCAAACCATTCAAAAGTTATGGCAGAGAATAGTATCCTAGGGGGCGCTGTTGAGCCGTTAGGCCACGCCCATTAATGCAAACCATGAAATATCAAATGTATCACCAGGCCTGGCTTGCATGCAAAATCTGGTGACTATCAAATATGGACCAATCACTTGAAGGGGGGGCGCGCCTTTTGGCGTCTAGCGTCGTCACGGTAACACTTTTGAAAGAGAAAAGTAATGCGTGTAGTCCCAGGATGGAGACGCACATTTTGATGTATAACACATCTGGGTGCACATTACGGTTCGGGCCGTATTAACTGACGAAGGAAGGGCATAAATTGCGCCAAAATTACACAATTAATTCAAAATGGCCGACTTCCTGTTCGGTTTCGGCCATGGCGCCAAGAGACTTTTCTTTAAGTTGTGCCATGATACAGGTGTGTACCGATTTTCGTGCATGTACGTCAAACCGTATCGTGGGGCTTGAGGCACAAAGTTTTCAAGGGGGCGCTGTTGAGCCATTTTGCCACGCCCATTAATGCAAACCATTAAATATCAAATTTTTCGCCAGGCCTGACTTGCATGCAAAATTTGGTGACTTTTTGGGCACGTTTAGGGGGGCAAAAAGGCCTTCCTTTTGTCAGAAAAATAATAATAATAATAACGCGAAGAATTCCTACAGATACAATAGGGCCTTCGCACTGAAGGTGCTCGGGCCCTAATTAAAGCTGCAAGCAGCGATGAACGGGCCCTCGCACTCACGGCCACCGCCCCCCATAAGCATATCAGAAATGACACCACCCACGACTTCCTATGTCAAACCATTCAAAAGTTATAGCAGAAAAAAGGGACAACCAATCAGAAGAAGGGGCGGGGCTAATTCAGGCCAATGAAGGTCAAGGACTCCATACAGAATCTGATGACACCACCCACGACTCTCTATGTCAAACCATTCCAAAGTTATAGCAGAAAATCGGGACAACCAATCAGAAGAAGGGGCGGGGCTAATTAAGGCCAACGAAGCTTAAGAATTCATTACAGAGTCCCATGACACCATCCACGACTTCTTATGTCAAACCATTAAAAAGTTATAACAGAAAAAAGGGACAACCAATCAGAAGAAGGGGCGGGGCTAATTCAGGCCAATGAAGGTCAAGGACTCCATACAGAATCTGATGACACCACCCACGACTCTCTATGTCAAACCATTCCAAAGTTATAGCAGAAAATCGGGACAACCAATCAGAAGAAGGGGCTAATTAAGGCCAACGAAGCTTAAGAATTCATTACAGAGTCCCATGACACCATCCACGACTTCTTATGTCAAACCATTAAAAAGTTATAACAGAAAAAAGGGACAACCAATCAGAAGAAGGGGCGGGGCTAATTCAGGCCAATGAAGGTCATGGACTCCATAAAGAATCTGATGACACCACCCACGACTCTCTATGTCAAACCATTCAAAAGTTATAGCAGAAAATCGGGACAACCAATCAGAAGAAGGGGCGGGGCTAATTAAGGCCAACGAAGCTCAAAGACTCCATACAGAGTCCCATGACACCACCCACAACTTCCTATGTCAAACCATTCAAAAGTTATGGCAGAGAAAAGTATTCTAGGGGGCGCTGTTGAGCCGTTAGGCCACGCCCATTAATGCAAACCATGAAATATCAAATTTATCGCCAAGTCTGTCTTGCATGCCAAATTTGGTGACTTTTGGAGAACTATCAAATATGGACCAATCAGATTTCAAAATGGCCGACTTCCTGTTCGGTTTCGGCCATGGCTCCAAGAGACTTTTCTTTAAGTTGCGCCATGATACAGGTGTGTAGCGATTTTCGTGCATGTACGTCAAACCGTATTGTAGGGCTAGAGGCACAAAGTTTTCCGGGGGGCGCTGTTGAGCCATTTTGCCACGCCCATTAATGCAAACCATGAAATATCAAATTTATCGCCAGGCCTGGCTTGCGTGCCAATTTTGGTGCCTTTTGGGGAACTATCAAATATGGACCAATCAGATGAAGGGGGGGCGTGCTTTTTGGCGTCTAGCGTCGCCACGGTAACACTTTTGAAAGAGAAAAGTAATGCGTGTAGTCGCAGGATGGAGACGCACATTTTGATGTATAACACATCTTCCTCACACACACACTCCTTCCAAATGTTTCTTTTTTTTCTCCATTATGACAATTGTATGCTGTCATCCGTTATGTTTTTTGTTTTTAAGCTTGTTATGTCTGTTATTCAAATATATTAATACATTCATTAATATGCTATACTGTATTTTGTATTGTGTATATTGTGTGTGTGTGTGTGTGTGTGTGTGTGTGTGTGTGTGTGTGCATATATATATATATATATATATATATATATATATATATATATATATATGTGTGTGTGTGTGTGTATACCTGAAGTGTGACTACCTGCAGAACGTATTTTAGCATGAAAGCTTGCATATTTAACGTACATCAAGCATCCTGTATCATAGCTACATGTCTGCCGTTTGTAACAAAGCAAACCGCGTGAAAATCGGTTGAAAATCAAGTGAGTTATAGTTATTTTACTTATGCAGACACCTCCTTCCACAATAGAAGTGAACGCTCTTGAGTTAAAGCGATACCGATCCAAGATGGCGGCCACGCCCGACGTTCTCAGGCAGTCAATGCGGCGCCTCGACCAAGATGGCGGCTGCGCTGAACATCAGCCCCTCCCCCCGCGGGAGCTGCGCGCGCAAACTCCACTCAAATTCAAAAGTTATGGCAGAAAATCGGGACAACCAATCAGAAGAAGGGGAAAGAGAAAAGTAATGTGCGTCGTCACAGGACAGAGACGAACATTTTGATGTAAAAAAAACACAAAAATTGCTGACAAAAATTTTGGCATTTCAAGCCAGGCTTGAACTCTCGACCTCTGGCAGCAAAGACCGCAATAATGTGGCTGAGCTAAGTCTCAGCTATTCCTTTCATCTGACCTACTGGCTTAGGACAGACCAACATAGCGATAAAATGTCTTTAACTTTTTTTTCCTAATTTTTTAAATATTTGTAAGTTATAAATATTAGTAAAACCCTACTATTTAAATTATAACTTTTTCTGTAACCATTCTGCCAAGGTTGTAACCGGGCTGAGCCGGGAATATTTCTGAAGTCACCACATTACAGGGAGCTGATTGGTCGGGGGGTGGGGCCGTCATCACCCTACTCGCCACTGATTGGTCGGGGGGCGGGGCCGTCATCACCCTACTCGCCACTGATTGGTCGGGGGCGGGGCCGCCATCACCCTACTCGCCACTGATTGGTCAGGGGGCGGGGCCGGCAGACGTTTGAATAAGGAAGCGGGAGTCAGCGCAAGAGCGACTGGCGGCTCGCGGCAATTTTATTATAAAAAAAGGACAACCAATCAGAAGAAGGGGCGGGGCTAATTCAGGCCAATGAAGTTCAAGGACTCCATAAAGAATCTGATGACACCACCCACGACTCTCTATGTCAAACCATTCAAAAGTTATAGCAGAAAATCGGGACAACCAATCAGAAGAAGGGGCGGGGCTAATTAAGGCCAACGAAGCTTAAGGACTCATTACAGAGTCCCATGACACCACCCACGACTCTCTATGTCAAACCATTCAAAAGTTATGGCAGAGAAAAGTATTCTAGGGGGCGCTGTTGAGCTGTTAGGCCACGCCCATTAATGCAAACCATGAAATATCACATTTATCGCCAGGCCTGGCTTGCATGCAAATTTTGGTGACTTTTGGAGAACTATCAAATATGGACCAATCAGATGAAGGGTGGGTGCGCTTTTTCGCGTCTAGCATCGCCACGGTAACACTTTTGAAAGAGAAAAGTAATGCGTGGTGTTGCACGATGGAGACGCACATTTTGGTGTATAACACACCTGGGTGCACGTTACGGTTCGGGCTGAATTAACTGCCGAAGGAATGGCATAAATTGTGCCAAAATTACACAATTAATTCAAAATGGCTCACTTCCTGTTCGGTTTCGGCCATGGCTCCAAGAGACTTTTCTTTAAGTTGCGACATGATACAGGTGTGTACCGTTTTTCGTGCATGTACGTCAAACCGTATTGTGGGGCTTGAGGCACAAAGTTTTCCAGGGGGCGCTGTTGAGCCATTTTGCCACGCCCATTAATGCAAACCATGAAATATCAAATTTATCTCCAGGCCTGGCTTGCGTGCCAAATTTGGTGCCTTTTGGGGAACTATCAAATATGGACCAATCAGATGAAGGGGGGGTGCGCTTGTTGGCGTCTAGCATCGCCACGGTAACACTTTCGAAAGAGAAAAGTAATGCGTGTAGTCGCAGGATGGAGACGCACATTTTGATGTATAACACATCTGGGTTCACGATACGGTTCGGGCTGAATTAACTCTCGAAGGAATGGCATATATTGCTCCAAAATTACGCAATTAATTCAGAATGTTCAAAATGGCCGACTTCCTGTTCGGTTTCGGCCATGGCGCCAAGAGACTTTTCTTTTAGTTGCGACATGATACAGGTGTGTACCGATTTTCGTTCATGTACGTCAAACCGTATTATGGGGCTTGAGGCACAAAGTTTTTTCTGTTGAACCAATCAGATGAAGGGTGGGCGCGCTTTTTGGCGTCTAGCGCCGCCACGGTAACGCTTTTGAAAGAGAAAAGTAATGCGTGTTGTCGCAGGATGGAGACGCACATTTTGATGTATAACACACTTGGGGGCATGTTACGGTTTGGGCTGAATTAACTTTCGAAGGAATGGCATAAATTTCGCCAAAATGACACGACTAATTCAAAATGGCCGACTTCCTGTTCGGTTTCGGGCATGACGCCAAGAGACTTTTCTTTCAGTTGCGCCATGATACAGGTGTGTACCGATTTTCGTGCATGTACGTCAAACCGTATCGTGGGGCTTGAGGCACAAAGTTTTCAAGGGGGCGCTGTTGAGCCAATTTGCCACGCCCATTAATGGAAACCATTAAATATCAAATTTTTCGCCAGGCCTGACTAGGGTGCAAAATTTGGTGACTTTTTGGGCATGTTAAGGGGGGCAAAAAGGCCTTCACTTTGTCAGGAAAATAATAATAATAATAATTAAAGCTGCAAGCAGCGATGAACGGGCCCTTGCACTCACGGCCACCGCCCCCCATAAGCATATCAGAAATGACACCACCCATGACTTCCTATATCAAACCATTCAAAAGTTATAGCAGAAAAAAGGGACAACCAATCAAAAGAAGGGGCGGGGCTAATTCAGGCCAATGAAGCTCAAGGACTCAATACAGAGTCAGATGACACCACCCACGACTCTCTATGTCAAACCATTCAAAAGTTATGGCAGCAATTTAACATACATTCATAAATTGGATTAATACCTTGAATAAAGACCCAACATCAAGGGTTAGGGTCAATGGATACTGCTCCCAATTTTTTGAGCTTAAAAAAGGTGTTAGACAGGGAAACCCACTCTCTCCTATTTTGTTTGCGCTGGGTATTGAACCGCTTGCTGAGTTAATAAGGGGAAATAACCAGATTGAGGGAATAGTGGATGACGGAGGAATGATGCATAAAATTTCGTTGTTCGCAGATGACATTCTTTTGTTTATGAGAAATCCACAGTCATCTGTACCAGCTCTTATGCAATGCCTGGGGGACTATGGGAAGGTTTCAGGGTACAAGGTTAATGAGGGGAAATCAGAAGCTATGATGATAACAGGATGCTGGCCTACATGTTTGGACAGACAGGTGAAATTCAAATGGTCAAAAAGGGGCTTTAGGTACCTGGGAGTTGTTTTGACCCATACCTCAAATCAGTTATATAAAGCAAATTATGATAAACTTATTTCGCAAATCAAAAATGACTTACAAAGATGGGAGATGCTTCCTTTGTCTTTAGTTGGGAGGGTAGAAACAATCAGGATGAACGTTTTGCCAAGGTTGTTATTTCTTTTTAATTCGTTACCTGTTACTGTTCCTGTATCTACCTTTACATTTCTGGATAAGCTTGTTTCCAAATTTATATGGCAGAACAAAAGACCTAGAGTGAGACTCAAAGTTCTCTGTGCACGCAAGGACAAGGGTGGATTGGCCTTGCCTCATTTTAGAAATTATTACCGAGCAGCACAACTTGGAAAATTGGTTTCATGGATAAAATTAGATATGGACACAAGATGGGTACACATAGAGCAAGGTTCAGTAAAAAATATGTCACTCTCAACCCTTCCCACTCTAAATTCAAAACTGTGGCGTAAACTTAAGATTCAAAATGAATGGGTTAATTATACACTAAAGGTATGGGAGAAGACTAGAAAGATGTTGAATTTACCTCTATCTCTATCGAGGGCAACAAAAATAACTACTGTCTGTGATTTTCTGCCAGTAAGAATGGACAAGGGTTTCTTTAGATGGGCGGAGAAGGGCCTCAGCACAATAAACCAATTATTCGAAGGAATGACTCTCAGGGCTTTCTCACAACTTCAGGCAAAATATGGTATTGATTCTAAGGATTTATTTAGATATTTTCAAATTCGCCATTATCTGACGACACACAAAGAGTGGGAAAAAATTAAAGAAGCCCCATCTAATTTTGAACAATATTGGATTGAGATAGCGGAGAAAAAAATGAACACTAAAAAAACAATATCTTGTATATACAGTAGGATTCATATGGACACATCAGTAGATACGCTGGATGTGAAAGGTAAATGGGAATTGGAAGCTAATGCCATAGTTGCTGATGAGGAGTGGGAGAATTCTTGGGTACCCTGGCAGAAATGTTTAAGCAGCCCAACCTGGAGAGAATTTAGCTGGAAGTTGAAAATTAGATATTTTAAAACTCCTTTAGTGATTTCTAGATATGATAATAATTGTTCCCCCCTTTGTTGGAGGGGTTGTGGAATGATAGGGGACTTCTCTCACATTTTTTGGGATTGCCCTAAATTGCAAAAATTCTGGGAGATTGTGAAGCGACAGATAAGTGAGATTTTGAATTTAAATAGACCAATAGAACCACAGCAACTAATTTTGGGTACTGTTCTGTTAACAGATTTAGGGAAAAACTGTGTGTCTTTACTCAGGGCACTTTTGTTGATTGCACATAAAATGATCACAGTAAATTGGCTTAAGCCTCATCCGCCCACACTGGACCAGTGGACCCAAAGACTTAAGGATGTGAACTGTATGGAGCACATAACGGCAAAGCTTCGACTCCAGACGGACTTGTATCTTACGAAATGGACACCTGTTATAATGTATTTACAGAAGTGAGAATATCGTCTCTGTGCAACTAGGCTAGTTGAATTTTCCTCTTTTTTTTATTTTTATTTTTTTATTTCTTTAGTATGCTGAAATAAGGGGACTTATGAGCAATATCCTTTCACCTCATGGTAATTTAATTGTCTATTTGATACGATGCTATTTTGATACCAAGCTGTGTATTTGTACCTGTCATACTGTGTGAGACTGTCAAGGAACTGGTTCTAATAAATGTTCAAAAAAAAAAAAAAAAAGTTATGGCAGAGAAAAGTATTCTAGGGGGCGCTGTTGAGCCGTTAGGCCACGCCCATTAATGCAAACCATGAAATATCAAATTTATCGCCAGGCCTGCCTTGCATGCAAAATTTGGTGACTTTTGGAGAACTATCAAATATGGACCAATCAGATGTAGGGGAGGCGCGCTTTTTGGCGTCTAGCGTCGCCACGGTAACACTTTTGAAAGAGAAAAGTAATGCGTGTAGTCGCAGGATAGAGACGCACATTTTGATGTATAACACACCTGGGTGCACGTTACGGTTTGGGCCGTATTAATTCTCGAAGGAATGGCATATATTGCTCCAAAATTACGCCATTAATTCAGAATGTAAAAAATCCCCGACTTCCTGTTCGGTTTCGGCCATGGCGCCAAGAGACTTTTCTTTTAGTTGCGACATGATACAGGAGTGTACCGATTTTCGTTCATGTACGTCAAACCGTATTATGGGGCTTGAGGCGCAAAGTTTTTTCTGTCTGAACCAATCAGATGAAGGGTGGGCGCGCTTTTTGGCGTCTAGCGTCGCCAAGGTAATGCTTTTGAAAGAGAAAAGTAATGCGTGGTGTCGGAGGATGGAGACGCACATTTTGATGTATAACACACCTGGGTGCACGTTACGGTTCGGGCTGAATTAACTGCCGAAGGAATGGCATGAATTTCGCCAAAATGACACGATTAATTCAAAATGGCCGACATCCTGTTCGGTTTCGCGCATGACTCCAAGAGACTTTTCTTTAAGTTGTGCCATGATACAGGTGTGTACCGATTTTCGTGCATGTACGTCAAACCGTATTGTGGGGCTTGAGGCCCAAAGTTTTCAAGGGGGCGCTGTTGAGCCATTTTGCCACGCCCATTAATGTAAACCATTAAATATCAAATTTTTCGCCAGGCCTGACTTGCATGCAAAATTTGGTGACTTTTTGGGCACGTTTAGGGGGGCAAAAAGGCCCTCCTTTCGTCAGAAGAAAAAAGAAAGAAAGAAAAAAAATTCCTACAGATACAATAGGGCCTTCGCACTGAAGGTGCTCGGGCCCTAATTAAAGCTGCAAGCAGCGATGAACGGGCCCTCGCACTCACGTCCACCACCCCCCATAAGCATATCAGAAATGACACCACCCAAGACTCTCTATGTCAAACCATTCAAAAGTTATAGCAGAAAAAAGGAACAACCAATCAGAAGAAGGGGCGGGGCTAATTTAGGCCAATGAAGGTCAAGGACTCCATACAGAGTCTGATGACACCACCCACGACTCTCTATGTCAAACCATTCAAAAGTTATGGCAGAAAATCGGGACAACCAATCAGAAGAAGGGGCGGGGCTAATTCAGGCCAATGAAGGTCAAGGACTCAATACCGAGTCCCATGACACCACCCACGACTCTTTATGTCAAACCATTCAAAAGTTATGGCAGAGAAAATTATTCTAGGGGGCGCTGTTGAGCCGTTAGGCCACGCCCATTAATGCAAACCATGAAATATCAAATGTATCGCCAGGCCTGGCTTGCATGCAAAATTTGGTGACTTTTGGAGAACTATAAAATATGGACCAATCAGATGAATGGGACGAGCGCTTTTTCGTGTCTAGCGTCGCCACGGTAACAGTTTTGAAAGAGAGAAGTAAAGTGCGTCGTCACAGGACAGAGACGAACATTTTGATGTAAAAAAAACACAAAAATTGCTGACAAAAGTTTCGGGCATATTGCCAGGCTTGAACTCCCAACCTCTGGCACCAAAGACCGCAATAATCTGGCTGAGCTAAGTCTCAGCTCCTCCTTTCATTTGACCTACTGGCTTAGGACAGACCAACATAGCGATAAAATGTCTGGAACTTTTTTTTCCTAATTTTTTTAATATTTGTAAGTTATAAATATTAGTAAAACCCTACTATTTTAATTATTACTTTTTCTGTAACCATTCTGCCAAGGTTGTAACCGGGCTGAGCCGGGAATATTTCTGAGGTCACCACATTACAGGGAACTGATTGGTCGGGGGGCGGGGCCGTCATCACCCTACTCGCCACTGATTGGTCGGGGGGCGGGGCCGTCATCACCATACTCGCCACTGATTGGTCGGGGGGCGGGGCCGTCATCACCCTACTCGCCACTGATTGGTCGGGGGGCGGGGCCGGCAGATGTTTGAATCAGGAAGCGGGACTCTCTATGTCAAACCATTCCAAAGTTATAGCAGAAAATTGGGACAACCAATCAGAAGAAGGGGCGGGGCTAATTAAGGCCAACGAAGCTTAAGAACTCATTACAGAGTCCCATGACACCACCCACGACTCTCTATGTTAAACCATTCAAAAGTTATGGCAGAAAAAAGGGACAACCAATCAGAAGAAGAGGCGGGGCTAATTCTGGCCAATGAAGGTCAAGGACTCCATAAAGAATCTGATGACACCACCCAGGACTCTCTATGTCAAACCATTCCAATGTTATAGCAGAAAATCGGGCCAACCAATCAGAAGAAGGGGCGGGGCTAATTAAGGCCAACGAAGCTTAAGGACTCATTACAGAGTCCCATGACACCACCCACAACTCTCTATGTCAAACCATTCAAAAGTTATGGCAGAGAAAAGTATTCTAGGGGGCGCTGTTGAACCGTTAGCCACGCCCATTAATTGCAAACCATGAAATATCAAATGTATCGCCAGGCCTGGCTTGCATGCAAAATTTGGTGACTTTTGGAGAACTATCAAATATGGACCAATCACATGAAGGGGGGGCGCGCCTTTTGGCGTCTAGCGTCGCCACGGTAACGCTTTTGAAAGAGAAAAGTAATGCGTGGTGTCGCAGGATGGAGACGCACATTTTGATGTATAACACACCTGGGTGCACGTTACGGTTCGGGCTGAATTAACTGCCGAAGGAATGGCATAAATTTCGCCAAAATGACACAATTTATTCAAAATGGCCGACGTCCTGTTCGGTTTCGGCCATGGCTCCAAGAGACTTTTCTTTAAGTTGTGCCATGATACAGGTGTGTAGCGATTTTCGTGCATGTACGTCAAACCGTATTGTGGGGCTTGAGGCACAAAGTTTTCCGGGGGGCGCTGTTGAGCCATTTTGCCACGCCCATTAATGCAAACCATGAAATATCAAATTTATCGCCAGGCCTGGCTTGCATGCCAAATTTGGTGCCTTTTGGGGAACTATCAAATATGGACCAATCAGATGAAGGGGGGGTGCGCTTGTTGGCGTCTAGCGTCGCCACGGTAACACTTTTGAAAGAGAAAAGTAATGCGTGTAGTCGCAGGATGGAGACGCACATTTTGATGTATAACACATCTGGGTTCACGATACGGTTCGGGCTGAATTAACTCTCGAAGGAATGGCATATATTGCTCCAAAATTACGCGATTAATTCAGAATGTTCAAAATGGCCGACTTCCTGTTCGGTTTAGGCCATGGCGCCAAGAGACTTTTCTTTAAGTTGTGACATGATACAGGTGTGTACCGATTTTCCTTCATGTACGTCACACCGTATTATGGGGCTTGAGGCACAAAGTTTTTTCTGTCAAACCAATCAGATGAAGGGTGGGCGCGCTTTTTGGCGTCTAGCGTCGCCACGGTAACGCTTTTGAAAGAGAAAAGTAATGCGTGTTGTCGCAGGATGGAGACGCACATTTTGATGTATAACACACCTGGGTGCACGTTACGGTTCGGGCTGAATTAACTTTCGAAAGAATGGCATAAATTTCGCCAAAATGACACGACTAATTCAAAATGGCCGACTTCCTGTTTGGTTTCGGGCATGACGCCAAGAGACTTTTCTTTCAGTTGCGCCATGATACAGGTGTGTACCGATTTTCGTGCATGTACGTCAAACCGTATCGTGGGGCTTGAGGCACAAAGTTTTCTAGGTGGCGCTGTTGAGCCATTTTGCCACGCCCATTAATGCAAACCATTAAATATCAAATTTTTCGCCAGGCCTGACTTGGGTGCAAAATTTGGTGACTTTTTGGGCATGTTAAGGGGGGCAAAAAGGCCATCACTTTGTCAGGAAAATAATAATAATAATTAAAGCTGCAAGCAGCAATGAACGGGCCCTCGCACTCACGTCAACCGCCCCCCATAAGCATATCAGAAATGACACCACCCACGACTTCCTATGTCAAACCCTTCAAAAGTTATAGCAGAAAAAAGGGACGACCAGTCAGAAGAAGGGGCGGGGCTAATTCAGGGCAAAGAAGATCAAGGACTCATTACAGAGTCCCATGACACCACCCACGACTCTCTATGTCAAAACATTCAAAAGTTATAGCAGAAAATAGGGACAACCAATCAGAAAAAGGGACTGGGCTAAATGTCACCAATTATGGTCAAGGACTCAATGCCGAGTCCCATGACACCACCCACGACTCTCTATGTCAAACCTTTCAAAAGTTATGGCAGAAAAAAGTATTCTAGGGGGCGCTGTTGAGCCGTGAGGACACGCCCATTAATGCAAACCATGAAAAAAAAAATCAGATCACTCAAATGAACGACGATCATACAGTACAGCTGTATCTCATGGTCCAGAATGTATGATATTATATTAATCTATTATACCATATTATATTACATGTTGTTATTTCATATTAGCGTACCCAGTAATATAGCATATTGTATTATTGCATTGTATGTTGCTTCATTTCATATATTTTTGACTGTATTATATTGTAAAATGATATATCATAGCGATTGCATTATTATATAATTTCAATTTATAACACTAATATACAATTCCTCACACACACACTCCTTCCAAATGTTTCTTTTTTTTCTCCATTATGACAATTGTATGCTGTCATCCGTTATGTTTTTTGTTTTTAAGCTTGTTATGTCTGTTATTCAAATATATTAATACATTCATTAATATGCTATACTGTATTTTGTATTGTGTATATTGTGTGTGTGTGTGTGTGTGTGTGTGTATATATATATATATATATATATATATATATATATATATATATATATATATATATATATATATATATATATATATATATATATATATATATATATAGTGTGTGTGTGTGTGTGTGTGTGTGTGTGTGTATACCTGAAGTGTGACTACCTGCAGAACGTATTTTAGCATGAAAGCTTGCATATTTAACGTACATCAAGCATCCTGTATCATAGCTACATGTCTGCCGTTTGTAACAAAGCAAACCGCGTGAAAATCGGTTGAAAATCAAGTGAGTTATAGTTATTTTACTTATGCAGACACCTCCTTCCACAATAGAAGTGAACGCTCTAGAGTTAAAGCGATACCGATCCAAGATGGCGGCCACGCCCGACGTTCTCAGGCAGTCAATGCGGCGCCTCGACCAAGATGGCGGCCGCGCTGAACATCAGCCCCTCCCCCCGCGGGAGCTGCGCGCGCAAACTCCACTCAAATTCAAAAGTTATGGCAGAAAATCGGGACAACCAATCAGAAGAAGGGGAAAGAGAAAAGTAATGTGCGTCGTCACAGGACAGAGACGAACATTTTGATGTAAAAAAAACACAAAAATTGCTGACAAAAATTTTGGCATATCAAGCCAGGCTTGAACTCTCAACCTCTGGCAGCAAAGACCGCAATAATCTGGCTGAGCTAAGTCTCAGCTATTACTTTTATTTGACCTACTGGGTTAGGACAGACCAACATAGCGATAAAATGTCTGGAACTTTTTTTTCCTAATTTTTTAAATATTTGTAAGTTATAAATATTAGTAAAACCCTACTATTTAAATTATTACTTTTTTTGTAACCATTCTGCCAAGGTTGTAACCGGGCTGAGCCGGGAATATTTCTGAAGTCACCACATTACAGGGAGCTGATTGGTCGGGGGGCGGGGCCGTCATCACCCTACTCGCCACTGATTGGTCGGGGGGCGGGGCCGTCATCACCCTACTCGCCACTGATTGGTCGGGGGGCGGGGCCGTCATCACCCTACTCGCCACTGATTGGTCGGGGGGCGGGGCCGTCATCACCCTACTCGCCACTGATTGGTCGGGGGGCGGGGCCGCCATCACCCTACTCGCCACTGATTGGTCAGGGGGCGGGGCCGGCAGACGTTTGAATCAGGAAGCGGGAGTCAGCGCGAGAGCGACTGGCGGCTCGCGGCAATTTTATTATAAAAAAAGGACAACCAATCAGAAGAAGGGGCGGGGCTAATTCAGGCCAATGAAGTTCAAGGACTCCATAAAGAATCTGATGACACCACCCATGACTCTCTATGTCAAACCATTCAAAAGTTATAGCAGAAAATCGGGACAACCAATCAGAAGAAGGGGCGGGGCTAATTAAGGCCAACTAAGCTTAAGGACTCATTACAGAATCCCATGACACCACCCACGACTTCCTATGTCAAACCATTCAAAAGTTATGGCAGATAAAAGTATTCTAGGGGGGGCTGTTGAGCCGTTAGGCCACGCCCATTAATGCAAACCAAGAAATATCAAATTTATCGCCAAGTCTGTCTTGCATGCAAAATTTGGTGACTTTTGGAGAACTATCAAATATGGACCAATCACATGAAGGGGGGGGCGCGCCTTTTGGCGTCTAGCGTCGCCACGGTAACACTTTTGAAAGAGAAAAGTAATGCGTGGTGTCGCAGGATGTAGATGCACATTTTGATGTATAACACACCTGGGTGCACGTTACGGTTCGGGCTGAATTAACTGCCGAAGGAATGGCATAAATTTCGCCAAAATTACACAATTTATTCAAAATGGCCGACATCCTGTTCGGTTTCGGCCATGGCTCCAAGAGACTTTTCTTTAAGTTGTGCCATGATACAGGTGTGTAGCGATTCCCGTGCATGTACGTCAAACCGTATTGTGGGGCTTGAGGCACAAAGTTTTCCGGGGGGCGCTGTTGAGCCATTTTGCCACGCCCATTAATGCAAACCATGAAATATCAAATTTATCTCCAGGCCTGGCTTGCGTGCCAAATTTGGTGCCTTTTGGGGAACTATCAAATATGGACCAATCAGATGAAGCGGGGGTGCGCTTGTTGGTGTCTAGCGTCGCCACGGTAACACTTTTCAAAGAGAAAAGTAATGCGTGTAGTCGCAGGATGGAGACGCACATTTTGATGTATAACACATCTGGGTTCACGATACGGTTCGGGCTGAATTAACTCTCGAAGGAATGGCATATATTGCTCCAAAATTACGCAATTAATTCAGAATGTTCAAAATGGCCGACTTCCTGTTCGGTTTCGGCCATGGCGCCAAGAGACTTTTCTTTTAGTTGCGACATAATACAGGAGTGTACCGATTTTCATTCATGTACGTCAAACCGTATTATGGGGCTTGAGGCACAAAGTTTTTTCTGTCGAACCAATCAGATGAAGGGTGGGCGCGCTTTTTGGCGTCTAGCGCCGCCACGGTAACGCTTTTGAAAGAGAAAAGTAATGCGTGTTGTCGCAGGATGGAGACGCACATTTTGATGTATAACACACTTGGGGGCACGTTACGGTTCGGGCTGAATTAACTTTCGAAGGAATGGCATAAATTTCGCCAAAATGACACGACTAATTCAAAATGGCCGACTTCCTGTTCGGTTTCGGGCATGACGCCAAGAGACTTTTCTTTCAGTTGCGCCATGATACAGGTGTGTACCGATTTTCGTGCATGTACGTCAAACCGTATCGTGGGGCTTGAGGCACAAAGTTTTCAAGGGGGCGCTGTTGAGCCATTTTGCCACGCCCATTAATGCAAACCATTAAATATCAAATTTTTCGCCAGGCCTGACTAGGGTGCAAAATTTGGTGACTTTTTGGGCACGTTTAGGGGGGCAAAAAGGCCCTCCTTTCGTCAGAAAAATAATAATAACTAGAAAATTTCTGGAAATTTTGATATGGGCATGCCCTACTGCCCATTCGTCCCCTCTTGCTGCTTTGGTTTGGGGCTGTAGTGGTTGTGTTCGGGGTGGTTCTATGTCAGTTTGAGGTGTTTTTACGCTTGTATTTCATTCATTCCTGTGCTCCCAATAGTTATTAATGGGGCGCGCTTTTTGGCATCTAGCGTTGCCACGGTAACGCTTTTGACTGAGAAAAGTAATGCCCATCGAGGCAAGATGGAGACGCATCTAACGATGTATGCCGTGCATGGGTGCACGTTCCGGTTCAGGCTACGTTAACGGATAGGTTTTTTTTTTCACCATGGTACAAAACCCCATCCGAATGAATGGGGCCATTTGGCCTGGATTTTGACATAAAATTTCCTTAAATCCCAGCTTCATGAAATTTGAGTATGTTGAATTCCACAGCGTGCCGAGTCAGGTGACATTTGTACGATGTCTCTACGATAACCTGTTGCCTAGCAACAAGCGTCCAAATTCAAACAGAAATAAAAAAAAAAAATGAAAGGTCAATATCGCGAAAACTGTAGTAATTAGCATAATGAGGTTGTAGGGGCCGTTACTGCCAATCGGGCCGAGTGTTTGAAAGTTTCAACCATGTCTCTACGATAAAGTTCGGCCGAGCAATAAGCGTCCGAATTTTCGCCTTTTTTTTTGCTTTTTGGCATCTAGCGTTGCCACGGTAACACTTTTTACTGAGAAAAGTAATGCCCATCGAGGAACCATGGAGACGCATCCAACGATGTATGCCATGTATGGGTGCATGTTCCGGTTCAGGCTATGTTAACGGATAGGTTTATTTTTCACCATGGTAAAAAACTCCATCCGAATGAATGGGGCCATGTGGCCTGGATTTTGACATAAAATTTCCTTAAATCCCAGCTTCATGAAATTTGAGTATGTTGAAGTCCACAGCGTGCCGAGTCGGGAAACATTTGTACCATGTCTCTACGATAACCTGTTGCCTAGCAACAAGCGTCCAAAGTCAAATGGAAAAAAAAAAAAAAAAGAAAGGTCAATATCACAAAAACTGTAATACTTGGCATAATGAGCTTGTACGTACCTTTAGGGACAATCAGGCCGAGTGTTTGAAAGTTTGAACGATGTCTCTACGACAAAGTTCGGCCGAGCAATAAGCGTGGGAATTTTCGCCTTTTTTTTTGCTTTTTGGCAACTAGCGTTGCCCCGGTAACCCCTATTACGGAGAAAAGTAATGCCCATCGAGGCATGATGGAGACGCATCCAACGATGTATGCCATGCATGGGTGCACATTCCGGTTCGGGCCGCATTAACGGACGAAAAAAAGTGCGGAATAAGAATAATAACTAGACCAAAATTCCCGGGAAATTTTGAAGTGCCACGGACTACTGCCGGATGATCGCGGGATGCACCCATGAAGGTCAAGGACTCGATACTTAGTCATTTGACACCACCCATGACTCTCTATGTTAAACCATTCAAAAGATATTGGACTTTAACGTATCAGCCAATCAGAAGAAGGGGCGGGGCTAATTTGCACCAATGAGGGTCAGGGACTCGATACTTAGTCATTTGACACCACCCATGTCTCTGTATGTCAAACCATTAAAAAGATATTGGACTTTAACGTATCAGCCAATCAGAAGAAGGGGCGGGGCTAATTTTCACCAATGAGGGTCAGGGACTCCATACTTAGTCATTTGACACCACCCATGTCTCTGTATGTCAAACCATTCAAAAGATATTGGACTTTAACGTATCAGCCAATCAGAAGAAGGGGCGTGGCTAATTTGCACCAATGAGGGTCAGGGACTCGATACTTAGTCATTTGACACCACCCATGTCTCTGTATGTCAAACCATTCAAAAGATATTGGACTTTAACGTATCAGCCAATCAGAAGAAGGGGCGTGGCTAATTTGCACCAATGAGGGTCAGGGACCCGATACTTGGTCATTTGACACCACCCATGTCTCTGTATGTCAAACCATTCAAAAGATATTGGACTTTAACGTATCAGCCAATCAGAAAAAGGGGCGGGGCTAATTTGCACCAATGAGGGTCAGGGACTCCATACTTAGTCATTTGACACCACCCATGTCTCTGTATGTCAAACCATTCAAAAGATATTGGACTTTAACGTATCAGCCAATCAGAAGAAGGGGCGGGGCTAATTTGCACCAATGAGGGTCATGGACTCGATACTTAGTCATTTGACACCACCCATGTCTCTGTATGTCAAACCATTCAAAAGATATTGGACTTTAACGTATCGGCCAATCAGAAGAAGGGGCGTGGCTAATTTGCACCAATGAGGGTCAGGGACTCCATACTTAGTCATTTGACACCACCCATGTCTCTGTATGTCAAACCATTCAAAAGATATTGGACTTTAACGTATCAGCCAATCAGAAGAAGGGGCGGGGCTAATTTGCACCAATGAGGGTCAGGGGCTCGATACTTAGTCATTTGATACCACCCGTGAGTCTCTATGTCAAACCATTCAAAAGATATTGGACTATAACGTATCGGCCAATCAGAAGAAGGGGCGGGGCTAATATGTATATATAATATACAAATGTAAATATTTATATGTATAATAATAATAATATACATATATATCCCATGAACCTGTCCCCAGCAGGACTGGGGATCATGTAAGGTCAAAAGGTCAGGGTTCAGATTCCTCCATTATCCAAGGTAAAGTATTATGAAGTCTGCATTGAGTGGGTCATGTGACTAGTTCTGGGTCACATGACCCGGAAGTATGGTAGTGTATATTGTATTGGAATGACTCAGCTAGTTCTTCGGATTTGACAAGCCTCAAATAACTTCACCTTGTAATCAAACTGTAGCTCCTAGCAGAAAAACAAAGACATCGTGAGAAAGACAGAACCCGGAAGATTCTGACAATCTTAATTTTATTCAGATATTCCTTAAAATGTGTTAGTAACGGCAATTCGAAAACAAAAATGAGATTTTTTTGAAGAAATTTTTTTTTAACATTGCAGTGAATGGAGAGAGAGACAGGAATTGGCATGGCTCTTAGTCTCCCCGTTTAAATTTTGTGCACACCACGCCTGTCAAAGTCACATTTTAAGAATACCAAAATGTATGTCTACATTCTGACCAAAAATTATCTGTCCAGCTTTTACGGTTCGGCCGTGAGTTCGAGTTACAAATAAAAATTATGGTCATTTTTTCAGGGTTCTGCTCACTCTGATCAATTAAAACCTCCACTCTAGATTTGAAAAAGGGGGCTTTTTAGTCCTCGCTTGAGGGCTCATATCTTGAAAAGTGTACATTTTAGGAAAAAACAGTCCGGGGTTTAGAGAGAGAAGAGAAGTTTTCCTCCGTTTTGAAGTTTGAATGACGTTTCTACGTGCAAGTATGAGAAAGATAGGTGACTCAGAAAAAAGGTGAATTTTTTTTTTTTTAACCTCATCCCACACACAGTGTGAAATGCTGCCCCATACAAATACATGGTCCCCATTAGTTTGGAAATTTGGAAATGTTTTTGCACTTCGTGCAAAAACTATTCGTGCCATCGTTCTGAAAATCCACAGGACTGTAGTTAAATTCAGGGCCTACAACTTTCTAAATCGGTTCATAATTTTTCGAGTAACGGTGTGCGAGTGGTGAGGCCCCAAAGTTCACGCAATGCGTTCACGATGGGGCAAAAAGCGCACGTTTGTGCACGTTGCGCAAAAACGTGCACGCCAATCGCTAATAAAAGTCATTCCCATGAAGTCCCGATTAAGTCGCACGTTTCTACGTTTTTACTTTTTGAGTTTTCTCAAAGCTGCGCAACTAGTTACGCGCCGAAGTTCATACGGAAGAATATGGAATAATAATAAATAACTAGACAAAATTCCCGGGAAATTTTGAAGTGCCACGGACTACTGCCGGATGATCGCGGGATGCACCCATGAAGGTCAAGGACTCGATACTTTGTCATTTGACACCACCCATGACTCTCTATGTCAAACCATTCAAAAGATATTGGACTATAACGTATCGGCCAATCAGAAGAAGGGGCGTGGCTAATTTGCACCAATGAGGGTCAGGGACTCGATACTTAGTCATTTGACACCACCCATGTGTCTGTATGTCAAACCATTCAAAAGATATTGGACTTTAACGTATCGGCCAATCAGAAGAAGGGGCGGGGCTAATTTGCACCAATGAGGGTCAGGGACTCGATACTTGGTCATTTGACACCACCCATGTCTCTGTATGTCAAACCATTCAAAAGATATTGGACTATAACGTATCGGCCAATCAGAAGAAGGGGCGTGGCTAATTTGCACCAATGAGGGTGAGGGACTCCATACTTAGTCATTTGACACCACCCATGTCTCTGTATGTCAAACCATTCAAAAGATATTGGACTTTAACGTATCAGCCAATCAGAAGAAGGGGCGGGGCTAATTTGCACCAATGAGGGTCAGGGACTCGATACTTAGTCATTTGACACCACCCATGTCTCTGTATGTCAAACCACTCAAAAGATATTGGACTTTAACGTATCAGCCAATCAGAAGAAGGGGCGTGGCTAATTTGCACCAATGAGGGTCAGGGACTCGATACTTAGTCATTTGACACCACCCATGTCTCTGTATGTCAAACCATTCAAAAGATATTGGACTTTAACGTATCAGCCAATCAGAAGAAGGGGCGGGGCTAATTTGCACCAATGAGTGTCAGGGGCTCGATACTTAGTCATTTGATACCACCCGTGAGTCTCTATGTCAAACCATTCAAAAGATATTGGACTATAACGTATCGGCCAATCACAAGAAGGGGCGGGGCTAATATGTATATATAATATACAAATGTAAATATTTATATGTATAATAATAATAATATACATATATATCCCATGAACCTGTCCCCAGCAGGACTGGGGATCATGTAAGGTCAAAAGGTCAGGGTTCAGATTCCTCCATTATCCAAGGTAAAGTATTATGAAGTCTGCATTGAGTGGGTCATGTGACTAGTTCTGGGTCACATGACCCGGAAGTATGGTAGTGTATATTGTATTGGAATGACTCAGCTAGTTCTTCGGATTTGACAAGCCTCAAATAACTTCACCTTGTAATCAAACTGTAGCTCCTAGCAGAAAAACAAAGACATCGTGAGAGAGACAGAACCCGGAAGATTCTGACAATCTTAATTTTATTCAGATATTCCTTAAAATGTGTTAGTAACGGCAATTCGAAAACAAAAATGAGATTTTTTTGAAGAAAACTTATTTTAACATTAGAGTCAATGGAGACAGAGGCAGGATTTGGCGTGACTCTTGGCTCCCCCGTTCAAATTTTGTGCACACCACGCCTGTCAAAGTCACATTATTTGAATCTCAACATCTATGTCTACATTCTGACCAAAGATTATCTTTCTAGCTTTTACGGTTCGGCCGTGAGCTCAAGTTACAAATAAAAATTATGGTCATTTTTTCAAAGTCTCTCGCACTCTGATCAATTAGAACCGCACTGAAGATTTGACAAAAAAGTGATTTCCAGTCCTCGCTTGAGGGCTCATATCTTGAAAAGTGTACATTTTAGGAAAAAACAGTCTGGGGTTTAGAGAGAGAAGAGAAGTTTTCCTCCGTTTTGAAGTTTGAATGACGTTTCTACGTGCAAGTATGAGAAAGATAGGTGACTCAGAAAAAAGGTGATTTTTTTTTTTTTAACCTCATCCCACACACAGTGTGAAATGCTGCCCCATACAAATACATGGTCCCCATTAGTTTGGAAATTTGGAAATGTTTTTGCACTTCGTGCAAAAACTATTCGTGCCATCGTTCTGAAAATCCACAGGACTGTAGTTAAATTCAGGGCCTACAACTTTCTAAATCGGTTCATAATTTTTCGAGTAACGGTGTGCGAGTGGTGAGGCCCCAAAGTTGACGCAATGCGTTCCGGATGGGGCAAAAAGTGCACGTTTGTGCACGTTGCGCAAAAACGTGCACGCCAATCGCTAATAAAAGTCATACCAATCGATTCCCGATTAAGGCGCACGTTTCTACGTTTTTACTTTTTGAGTTTTCTCAAAGCTGCGCAACTAGTTACGCGCCGAAGTTTATACGGAAGAATATGGAATAATAATAAATAACTAGACCAAAATTCCCGGGAAATTTTGAAGTGCCACGGACTACTGCCGGATGATCGCGGGATGCACCCATGAAGGTCAAGGACTCGATACTTGGTCATTTGACACCACCCATGACTCTCTATGTCAAACCATTCAAAAGATATTGGACTATAACGTATCGGCCAATCAGAAGAAGGGGCGTGGCTAATTTGCACCAATGAGGGTCAGGGACTCGATACTTAGTCATTTGACACCACCCATGTCTCTGTATGTCAAACCATTCAAAAGATATTGGACTTTAACGTATCAGCCAATCAGAAGAAGGGGCGTGGCTAATTTGCACCAATGAGGGTCAGGGACTCGATACTTGGTCATTTGACACCACCCATGTCTCTGTATGTCAAACCATTCAAAAGATATTGGACTATAACGTATCGGCCAATCAGAAGAAGGGGCGTGGCTAATTTGCACCAATGAGGGTGAGGGACTCCATACTTAGTCATTTGACACCACCCATGTCTCTGTATGTCAAACCATTCAAAAGATATTGGACTTTAACGTATCAGCCAATCAGAAGAAGGGGCGGGGCTAATTTGCACCAATGAGGGTCAGGGACTCGATACTTAGTCATTTGACACCACCCATGTCTCTGTATGTCAAACCATTCAAAAGATATTGGACTTTAACGTATCAGCCAATCAGAAGAAGGGGCGTGGCTAATTTGCACCAATGAGGGTCAGGGACTCGATACTTAGTCATTTGACACCACCCATGTCTCTGTATGTCAAACCATTCAAAAGATATTGGACTATAACGTATCGGCCAATCAGAAGAAGGGGCGTGGCTAATTTGCACCAATGAGGGTCAGGGACTCGATACTTAGTCATTTGACACCACCCATGTCTCTGTATGTCAAACCATTCAAAAGATATTGGACTATAACGTATCAGCCAATCAGAAGAAGGGGCGGGGCTAATTTGCACCAATGAGTGTCAGGGGCTCGATACTTAGTCATTTGATACCACCCGTGAGTCTCTATGTCAAACCATTCAAAAGATATTGGACTATAACGTATCGGCCAATCAGAAGAAGGGGCGGGGCTAATATGTATATATAATATACAAATGTAAATATTTATATGTATAATAATAATAATATACATATATATCCCATGAACCTGTCCCCAGCAGGACTGGGGATCATGTAAGGTCAAAAGGTCAGGGTTCAGATTCCTCCATTATCCAAGGTAAAGTATTATGAAGTCTGCATTGAGTGGGTCATGTGACTAGTTCTGGGTCACATGACCCGGAAGTATGGTAGTGTATATTGTATTGGAATGACTCAGCTAGTTCTTCGGATTTGACAAGCCTCAAATAACTTCACCTTGTAATCAAACTGTAGCTCCTAGCAGAAAAACAAAGACATCGTGAGAGAGACAGAACCCGGAAGATTCTGACAATCTTAATTTTATTCAGATATTCCTTAAAATGTGTTAGTAACGGCAATTCGAAAACAAAAATGAGATTTTTTTGAAGAAAACGTTATTTATTATGGGAGTCAATGGAGAGAAAGACAGGATTTGGCATGGCTGTTAGTCTCCCCGTTCAAATTTTGTGCACACCACACCTGTCAAAGTCACATTTTATGAATCACAAAACCTATGTCTATATTCTGACCAAAAATGATCTGTCTACCTTTTACGGTTTGGCCGTGAGGTCGAGTTACAAATAAAAATTATGATCATTTTTTTAAAGTCTCTCGCACTCTGATCAATTAGAACCGCACTGAAGATTTGACAAAAAAGTGATTTCCAGTCCTCGCTTGAGCGCTCATATCTTGAAAAGTGTACATTTTAGGAAAAAACAGTCCGGGGTTTAGAGAGAGAAGAGAAGTTTTCCTCCGTTTTGAAGTTTGAATGACCTTTCTACGTGCAAGTATGAGAAAGATAGGTGACTCAGAAAAAAGGTGATTTTTTTTTTTTTAACCTCATCCCACACACAGTGTGAAATGCTGCCCCATACAAATACATGGTCCCCATTAGTTTGGAAATTTGGAAATGTTTTTGCACTTCGTGCAAAAACTATTCGTGCCATCGTTCTGAAAATCCACAGGAATGTAGTTAAATTCAGGGCCTACAACTTTCTAAATCGGTTCATAATTTTTCGAGTAACGGTGTGCGAGTGGTGAGGCCCCAAAGTTGACGCAATGCGTTCCGGATGGGGCAAAAAGTGCACGTTTGTGCACGTTGCGCAAAAACGTGCACGCCAATCGCTAATAAAAGTCATACCAATCGATTCCCGATTAAGGCGCACGTTTCTACGTTTTTACTTTTTGAGTTTTCTCAAAGCTGCGCAACTAGTTACGCGCCGAAGTTTATACGGAAGAATATGGAATAATAATAATAAACTAGACCAAAATTCCCGGGAAATTTTGAAGTGCCACGGACTACTGCCGGATGATCGCGGGATGCACCCATGAAGGTCAAGGACTCGATACTTTGTCATTTGACACCACCCATGACTCTCTATGTCAAACCATTCAAAAGATATTGGACTATAACGTATCGGCCAATCAGAAGAAGGGGCGTGGCTAATTTGCACCAATGAGGGTCAGGGACTCGATACTTAGTCATTTGACACCACCCATGTCTCTGTATGTCAAACCATTCAAAAGATATTGGACTTTAACGTATCAGCCAATCAGAAGAAGGGGCGTGGCTAATTTGCACCAATGAGGGTCAGGGACTCGATACTTGGTCATTTGACACCACCCATGTCTCTGTATGTCAAACCATTCAAAAGATATTGGACTATAACGTATCGGCCAATCAGAAGAAGGGGCGTGGCTAATTTGCACCAATGAGGGTGAGGGACTCCATACTTAGTCATTTGACACCACCCATGTCTCTGTATGTCAAACCATTCAAAAGATATTGGACTTTAACGTATCAGCCAATCAGAAGAAGGGGCGGGGCTAATTTGCACCAATGAGGGTCAGGGACTCGATACTTAGTCATTTGACACCACCCATGTCTCTGTATGTCAAACCATTCAAAAGATATTGGACTTTAACGTATCAGCCAATCAGAAGAAGGGGCGTGGCTAATTTGCACCAATGAGGGTCAGGGACTCGATACTTAGTCATTTGACACCACCCATGTCTCTGTATGTCAAACCATTCAAAAGATATTGGACTATAACGTATCGGCCAATCAGAAGAAGGGGCGTGGCTAATTTGCACCAATGAGGGTCAGGGACTCGATACTTAGTCATTTGACACCACCCATGTCTCTGTATGTCAAACCATTCAAAAGATATTGGACTTTAACGTATCAGCCAATCAGAAGAAGGGGCGGGGCTAATTTGCACCAATGAGTGTCAGGGGCTCGATACTTAGTCATTTGATACCACCCGTGAGTCTCTATGTCAAACCATTCAAAAGATATTGGACTATAACGTATCGGCCAATCAGAAGAAGGGGCGGGGCTAATTTGCACCAATGAGGGTCAGGGGCTCGATACTTAGTCATTTGATACCACCCGTGAGTCTCTATGTCAAACCATTCAAAAGATATTGGACTATAACGTATCGGCCAATCAGAAGAAGGGGCGGGGCTAATATGTATATATAATATACAAATGTAAATATTTATATGTATAATAATAATAATATACATATATATCCCATGAACCTGTCCCCAGCAGGACTGGGGATCATGTAAGGTCAAAAGGTCAGGGTTCAGATTCCTCCATTATCCAAGGTAAAGTATTATGAAGTCTGCATTGAGTGGGTCATGTGACCAGGTCTGGGTCAGTCTAATCAGCACAGCTGTGCTCCGGTTGTTAGGGGCAACAAGAACCTGATACAGAGGGAGCGGGAATGACAGCTAGATTTCGGTTGTGACAAACCTCAAATCACTCCACTTTGCGGTCAAACCGTAGCTCTTAGCAGAAAAATGAAAACATCGTGAGAGACGGAGAACCCAGAACATTCTGTCAATCTTATTTTCATTCAGATATTCCTTAAAATGTGTTAGTAACGGCAATTCGAAAACAAAAATGAGATTTTTTTTAAGAAAATGTTTTTTAACATGGGAGTCAATGAACAGCGAGACAGGAATTGGCGCGTCTGTTGGGCCCCCCGTTCAAATTTTGTGCACACCACGCCTGTCAAAGTCACATTTTATAAATCACAACACCTATGTCTATATTCTGACCAAAAATGATCTGTCTACCTTTTACGGTTTGGCCGTGACCTCGAGTTACAAATAAGAAATCATGTTTTTTTTTTCAGTGTAACTACACTCTAGCAAACTGACTCCCGTGCTCTAGATTTGAAAAAAAGTGATTTCCAGACCTCGCTTGAGGGCTCATATCTTGAAAAGTGTACATTTTAGGAAAAAACAGTCCGGGGTTTGGAGAGAGAAGAGAAGTTTTCCTCCGTTTTGATGTTTGAATGACGTTTCTACGTCCAAGTATGAGAAAGATACGTGACTCGGAAAAGAGGTGAATTTTGTCTTTTTTTCTCAACATTTTCCCATCCGCTTATAATGGCGCCATTGAAATGCATGGGAAAATCTTCCCCATTAGTTTGGAAATTTGGAAATGTTTTTGCACTTCGTGCAAAAACTATTCGTGCCATCGTTCTGAAAATCCACAGGACTGTAGTTAAATTCAGGGCCTACAACTTTCTAAATCGGTTCAGAATTTTTCGAGTAACGGTGTGCGAGTGGTGAGGCCCCAAAGTTCACGCAATGCGTTCCGGATGGGGCAAAAAGCGCACGTTTGTGCACGTTGCGCAAAAACGTGCACGCCAATTGCTTATAAAAGTCATACCAATCGATTCCCGATCAAGGCGCACGTTTGTACGTTTTTACTTTTCGCGTTTTCTCAAAGCTGCGGGACTAGTTACGCGCCAAAGTTTTTACGGAAGAATATATAATAATAATAAGCCTGAGCAATAGTAAGAGTGCCTCGTGCTGCGCACGAGGCACTCCTCCTCCATTGAGCTTGCGCAGCTCAATGGAGGAGGAGTGCCACGTGGCGCAGCCGTGGCACTAATAATAATAAGCCTGAGCAATAGTAAGAGTGCCTCGTGCTGCGCACGAGGCACTCCTCCTCCATTGCGCAGCTCAATGGAGGAGGAGTGCCACGTGGCGCAGCCGTGGCACTAATAATAAGCCTGAGCAATAGTATTAGTGCCTCGTGCTGCGCACGAGGCACTCCTCCTCCATTGAGCTTGCGCATCTCAATGGAGGAGGAGTGCCACGTGGCGCAGCCGTGGCACTAACTAGACCAAAATTCCCGGGAAATTTTGAAGTGCCACGGACTACTGCCGGATGATCGCGGGATGCACCCATGAAGGTCAAGGACTCGATACTTAGTCATTTGACACCACCCATGACTCTCTATGTCAAACCATTCAAAAGATATTGGACTATAACGTATCGGCCAATCAGAAGAAGGGGCGTGGCTAATTTGCACCAATGAGGGTCAGGGACTCGATACTTAGTCATTTGACACCACCCATGTCTCTGTATGTCAAACCATTCAAAAGATATTGGACTTTAACGTATCAGCCAATCAGAAGAAGGGGCGTGGCTAATTTGCACCAATGAAGGTCAAGGACTCGATACTTAGTCATTTGACACCACCCATGACTCTCTATGTCAAACCATTTAAAAGATATTGGACTATAACGTATCGGCCAATCAGAAGAAGGGGCGTGGCTAATTTGCACCAATGAGGGTCAGGGACTCGATACTTAGTCATTTGACACCACCCATGTCTCTGTATGTCAAACCATTCAAAAGATATTGGACTTTAACGTATCAGCCAATCAGAAGAAGGGGCGGGGCTAATTTGTACCAATGAGGGTCAGGGACTCGATACTTAGTCATTTGACACCACCCATGTCTCTGTATGTCAAACCATTCAAAAGATATTGGACTATAACGTATCGGCCAATCAGAAGAAGGGGCGTGGCTAATTTGCACCAATGAGGGTCAGGGACTCCATACTTAGTCATTTGACACCACCCATGTCTCTGTATGTCAAACCATTCAAAAGATATTGGACTTTAACGTATCAGCCAATCAGAAGAAGGGGCGGGGCTAATTTGCACCAATGAGGGTCAGGGACTCGATACTTAGTCATTTGACACCACCCATGTCTCTGTATGTCAAACCATTCAAAAGATATTGGACTTTAACGTATCAGCCAATCAGAAGAAGGGGCGGGGCTAATTTGAACCAATGAGGGTCAGGGACTCGATACTTAGTCATTTGACACCACCCATGTCTCTGTATGTCAAACCATTCAAAAGATATTGGACTTTAACGTATCAGCCAATCAGAAGAAGGGGCGTGGCTAATTTGCACCAATGAGGGTCAGGGACTCGATAGTTAGTCATTTGACACCACCCATGTCTCTGTATGTCAAACCATTCAAAAGATATTGGACTATAACGTATCGGCCAATCAGAAGAAGGGGCGTGGCTAATTTGCACCAATGAGGGTCAGGGCCTCGATACTTAGTCATTTGACACCACCCATGCCTCTGTATGTCAAACCATTCAAAAGATATTGGACTTTAACGTTTCGGCCAATCACAAGAAGGGGCGGGGCTAATATGTATATATAATATACAAATGTAAATATTTATATGTATAATAATAATAATATACATATATATCCAATGAACCTGTTCCCAGCAGGACTGGGGATCATGTAAGGTCAAAAGGTCAGGGTTCAGATTCCTCCATTTTCCAGGTTATATTACATGAAGTCTGTAATGACTGTGTCATGTGACCAGGTCTGGGTCAGTCTAATCAGTACACCTGAGCTCTGGTTGTTAGGGGCAACAAGAACCTGATACCGAGGGAGCGGGAATGACAGCTAGATTTTCTGTT
Organism: Cololabis saira; assembly: GCF_033807715.1. NCBI lineage: Eukaryota > Metazoa > Chordata > Actinopteri > Beloniformes > Belonidae > Cololabis > Cololabis saira. Next base: position 14,988,930 of record NC_084595.1, on the reverse strand, counting down.
GTGACAAACCTGAAATCACTCCACCTTGCGGTCAAACCGTAGCTCTTAGCAGAAATATGAAAACATCGTGAGAGACGGAGAACCCAGAACATTCTGTCAATCTTATTTTCATTCAGATATTCCTTAAAATGTGTTAGTAACGGCAATTCGAAAACAAAAATGAGATTTTTTTTAAGAAAATGTTTTTTAACATGGGAGTCAATGAACAGCGAGACAGGAATTGGCGCGTCTGTTGGGCCCCCCGTTAAAATTTTGTGCACACCACGCCTGTCAAAGTCACATTTTATAAATCACAACACCTATGTCTATATTCTGACCAAAAATGATCTGTCTACCTTTTACGGTTTGGCCGTGACCTCGAGTTACAAATAAGAAATCATGTTTTTTTTTCAGTGTAACTACACTCTAGCAAACTGACTCCCGTGCTCTAGATTTGAAAAAAAGTGATTTCCAAACCTCGCTTGAGGGCTCATATCTTGAAAAGTGTACATTTTAGGAAAAAACAGTCCGGGGTTTGGAGAGAGAAGAGAAGTTTTCCTCCGTTTTGATGTTTGAATGACGTTTCTACGTCCAAGTATGAGAAAGATACGTGACTCGGAAAAGAGGTGAATTTTGTCTTTTTTTCTCAACATTTTCCCATCCGCTTATAATGGCGCCATTGAAATGCATGGGAAAATCTTCCCCATTAGTTTGGAAATTTGGAAATGTTTTTGCACTTCGTGCAAAAACTATTCGTGCCATTGTTCTGAAAATCCACAGGACTGTAGTTAAATTCAGGGCCTACAACTTTCTAAATCGGTTCAGAATTTTTCGAGTAACGGTGTGCGAGTGGTGAGGCCCCAAAGTTCACGCAATGCGTTCCGGATGGGGCAAAAAGTGCACGTTTGTGCACGTTGCGCAAAAACGTGCACGCCAATTGCTTATAAAAGTCATACCAATCGATTCCCGATTAAGGCGCACGTTTGTACGTTTTTACTTTTCGCGTTTTCTCAAAGCTGCGGGACTAGTTACGCGCCAAAGTTTTTACGGAAGAATATATAATAATAATAAGCCTGAGCAATAGTATGAGTGCCTCGTGCTGCGCACGAGGCACTCCTCCTCCATTGAGCTTGCGCAGCTCAATGGAGGAGGCGTGCCACGTGGCGCAGCCGTGGCACTAACTAGACCAAAATTCCCGGGAAATTTTGAAGTGCCACGGACTACTGCCGGATGATCGCGGGATGCACCCATGAAGGTCAAGGACTCGATACTTTGTCATTTGACACCACCCATGACTGTCTATGTCAAACCATTCAAAAGATATTGGACTATAACGTATCGGCCAATCAGAAGAAGGGGCGTGGCTAATTTGCACCAATGAGGGTCAGGGACTCGATACTTAGTCATTTGACACCACCCATGTCTCTGTATGTCAAACCATTCAAAAGATATTGGACTTTAACGTATCAGCCAATCAGAAGAAGGGGCGTGGCTAATTTGCACCAATGAGGGTCAGGGACTCGATACTTGGTCATTTGACACCACCCATGTCTCTGTATGTCAAACCATTCAAAAGATATTGGACTATAACGTATCGGCCAATCAGAAGAAGGGGCGTGGCTAATTTGCACCAATGAGGGTCAGGGACTCGATACTTGGTCATTTGACACCACCCATGTCTCTGTATGTCAAACCATTCAAAAGATATTGGACTATAACGTATCGGCCAATCAGAAGAAGGGGCGTGGCTAATTTGCACCAATGAGGGTGAGGGACTCCATACTTAGTCATTTGACACCACCCATGTCTCTGTATGTCAAACCATTCAAAAGATATTGGACTTTAACGTATCAGCCAATCAGAAGAAGGGGCGGGGCTAATTTGCACCAATGAGGGTCAGGGACTCGATACTTAGTCATTTGACACCACCCATGTCTCTGTATGTCAAACCATTCAAAAGATATTGGACTTTAACGTATCAGCCAATCAGAAGAAGGGGCGTGGCTAATTTGCACCAATGAGGGTCAGGGACTCGATACTTAGTCATTTGACACCACCCATGTCTCTGTATGTCAAACCATTCAAAAGATATTGGACTATAACGTATCGGCCAATCAGAAGAAGGGGCGTGGCTAATTTGCACCAATGAGGGTCAGGGACTCGATACTTAGTCATTTGACACCACCCATGTCTCTGTATGTCAAACCATTCAAAAGATATTGGACTTTAACGTATCAGCCAATCAGAAGAAGGGGCGGGGCTAATTTGCACCAATGAGCGTCAGGGGCTCGATACTTAGTCATTTGATACCACCCGTGAGTCTCTATGTCAAACCATTCAAAAGATATTGGACTATAACGTATCGGCCAATCAGAAGAAGGGGCGGGGCTAATATGTATATATAATATACAAATGTAAATATTTATATGTATAATAATAATAATATACATATATATCCCATGAACCTGTCCCCAGCAGGACTGGGGATCATGTAAGGTCAAAAGGTCAGGGTTCAGATTCCTCCATTATCCAAGGTAAAGTATTATGAAGTCTGCATTGAGTGGGTCATGTGACTAGTTCTGGGTCACATGACCCGGAAGTATGGTAGTGTATATTGTATTGGAATGACTCAGCTAGTTCTTCGGATTTGACAAGCCTCAAATAACTTCACCTTGTAATCAAACTGTAGCTCCTAGCAGAAAAACAAAGACATCGTGAGAGAGACAGAACCCGGAAGATTCTGACAATCTTAATTTTATTCAGATATTCCTTAAAATGTGTTAGTAACGGCAATTCGAAAACAAAAATGAGATTTTTTTGAAGAAAACTTCATTTAACATTAGAGTCAATGGAGACAGAGGCAGGATTTGGCGTGACTCTTGGCTCCCCCGTTAAAATTTTGTGCACACCACGCCTGTCAAAGTCACATTTTAAGAATACCAAAATGTATGTCTACATTCTGACCAAAAATGATCTTTCTAGCTTTTACGGTTTGCCCGTGAGCTCGAGTTACAAATAAAAATTATGTTCATTTTTTGAAAGTCTCTCGCACTCTGATCAATTAGAACCGCACTGAAGATTTGACAAAAAAGTGATTTCCAGTCCTCGCTTGAGGGCTCATATCTTGAAAAGTGTACATTTTAGGAAAAAACAGTCCGGGGTTTGGAGAGAGAAGAGAAGTTTTCCTCCGTTTTGAAGTTTGAATGACGTTTCTACGTCCAAGTATGAGAAAGATACGTGACTCGGAAAAAAGGTGAATTTTGTCTTTTTTTTCTCAACATTTTCCCATCCGCTTTGAATGGCGCCATTGAAATGCATGGGAAAACAGTTCCCCATTAGTTTGGAAATTTGGAAATGTTTTTGCACTTCGTGCAAAAGCTATTCGTGCCATCGTTCTGAAAATCCAGAGGACTGTAGTTAAATTCAGGGCCTACAACTTTCTAAATCGGTTCAGAATTTTTCGAGTATCGGTATGCGAGTGGTGAGGCCCCAAAGTTCACGCAATGCGTTCCGGATGGGGCAAAAAGCGCACGTTTGTGCACGTTGCGCAAAAACGTGCACGCCAATCGCTTATAAAAGTCATACCAATTGATTCCCGATTAAGTCGCACGTTTCTACGTTTTTACTTTTTGAGTTTTCTCAAAGCTGCGCAACTAGTTACGCGCCGAAGTTTATACGGAAGAATATGGAATAATAATAATAACTAGACCAAAATTCCCGGGAAATTTTGAAGTGCCACGGACTACTGCCGGATGATCGCGGGGCTCGATACTGAATAATATACTGATTAATATACTGATTAATATACTGATTAATATGACATCATCCATGACTCTGTATGTCAAACCATTCAAAAGATATTGGACTATAACGTATCGGCCAATCAGAAGAAGGGGCGGGGCTAATTTGCACCAATGAGGGTCAGGGACTCGATACTTAGTGATTTGACACCACCCATGTCTCTGTATGTCAAACCATTCAAAAGATATTGGACTTTAACGTATCAGCCAATCAGAAGAAGGGGCGGGGCTAATTTGCACCAATGAGGGTCAGGGACTCGATACTTAGTCATTTGACACCACCCATGTCTCTGTATGTCAATCCATTCAAAAGATATTGGACTATAACGTATCAGCCAATCAGAAGAAGGGGCGGGGCTAATTTGCACCAATGAGGGTCAGGGACTCGATACTTAGTCATTTGACACCACCCATGTCTCTGTATGTCAAACCATTCAAAAGATATTGGACTTTAACGTATCAGCCAATCAGAATAAGGGGCGGGGCTAATTTGCACCAATGAGGGTCAGGGACTCCATACTTAGTCATTTGACACCACCCATGTCTCTGTATGTCAAACCATTCAAAAGATATTGGACTATAACGTATCGGCCAATCAGAAGAAGGGGCGGGGCTAATTTGCACCAATGAGGGTCAGGGACTCGATACTTAGTCATTTGACACCACCCATGTCTCTGTATGTCAAACCATTAAAAAGATATTGGACTTTAACGTATCAGCCAATCAGAAGAAGGGGCGGGGCTAATTTGCACCAATGAGGGTCAGGGACTCGATACTTAGTCATTTGACACCACCCATGTCTCTGTATGTCAATCCATTCAAAAGATATTGGACTATAACGTATCAGCCAATCAGAAGAAGGGGCGGGGCTAATTTGCACCAATGAGGGTCAGGGACTCGATACTTAGTCATTTGACACCACCCATGTCTCTGTATGTCAAACCATTCAAAAGATATTGGACTTTAACGTATCAGCCAATCAGAATAAGGGGCGGGGCTAATTTGCACCAATGAGGGTCAGGGACTCCATACTTAGTCATTTGACACCACCCATGTCTCTGTATGTCAAACCATTCAAAAGATATTGGACTTTAACGTATCAGCCAATCAGAAGAAGGGGCGTGGCTAATTTGCACCAATGAGGGTCAGGGACTCGATACTTAGTCATTTGACACCACCCATGTCTCTGTATGTCAAACCATTCAAAAGATATTGGACTTTAACGTATCAGCCAATCAAAAGAAGGGGCGTGGCTAATTTGCACCAATGAGGGTCAGGGACTCGATACTTAGTCATTTGACACCACCCATGTCTCTGTATGTCAAACCATTCAAAAGATATTGGACTTTAACGTATCAGCCAATCAGAAGAAGGGGCGGGGCTAATTTTTCACCAATGAGGGTCAGGGACTCCATACTTAGTCATTTGACACCACCCATGTCTCTGTATGTCAAACCATTCAAAAGATATTGGACTATAACGTATCGGCCAATCAGAAGAAGGGGCGGGGCTAATTTGTATATATAATATACAAATGTAAATATTTATATGTATAATAATAATAATATACATATATATCCAATGAACCTGTTCCCAGCAGGACTGGGGATCATGTAAGGTCAAAAGGTCAGGGTTCAGATTCCTCCATTTTCCAGGTTATATTACATGAAGTCTGTAATGACTGTGTCATGTGACCAGGTCTGGGTCAGTCTAATCAGCACAGCTGTGCTCTGGTTGTTAGGGGCAACAAGAACCTGATACAGAGGGAGCGGGAATGACAGCTAGATTTTCGGTTGTGACAAACCTCAAATCACTCCACTTTGCGGTCAAACGGTAGCTCTTAGCAGAAATATGAAAACATCGTGAGAGACAGAGAACCCAGAACATTCTGTCAATCTTATTTTCATTCAGATATTCCTTAAAATGTGTTAGTAACGGCAATTCGAAAACAAAAATGAGATTTTTTTTAAGAAAATGTTTTTTAACATGGGAGTCAATGAACAGCGAGACAGGAATTGGCGCGTCTGTTGGGCCCCCCGTTAAAATTTTGTGCACACCAGGCCTGTCAAAGTCACATTTTATAAATCACAACACCTATGTCTATATTCTGACCAAAAATGATCTGTCTACCTTTTACGGTTTGGCCGTGACCTCGAGTTACAAATAAGAAATCATGTTTTTTTTTCAGTGTAACTACACTCTAGCAAACTGACTCCCGTGCTCTAGATTTGAAAAAAAGTGATTTCCAGACCTCGCTTGAGGGCTCATATCTTGAAAAGTGTACATTTTAGGAAAAAACAGTTTCGGGTTTGGAGAGAGAAGAGAAGTTTTCCTCCGTTTTGAAGTTTGAATGACGTTTCTACGTGCAAGTATGAGAAAGATACGTGACTCAGGAAAAAGGTGTTTTTTTTTTTTTTTTAACCTCCTCCCACGCACAGTGTGAAATGCTGCCCCATACAAATACATGGGAAAATCTCCCCATTAGTTTGGAAATTTGGAAATGTTTTTGCACTTCGTGCAAAAACTATTCGTGCCATCGTTCTGAAAATCCACAGGACTGTAGTTAAATTCAGGGCCTACAACTTTCTAAATCGGTTCATAATTTTTCGAGTAACGGTGTGCGAGTGGTGAGGCCCCAAACTTCACGCAATGCGTTCCGAATGGGGCAAAAAGCGCACGTTTGTGCACGTTGCGCAAAAACGTGCACGCCAATCGCTAATAAAAGTCATACCAATCGATTCCCGAGTAAGGCGCACGTTTCTACGTTTTTACTTTTCGCGTTTTCTCAAAGCTGCGGGACTAGTTACGCGCCGAAGTTTTTACGGAAGAATATATAATAATAATAATAAGCCTGAGCAATAGTATGAGTGCCTCGTGCTGCGCACGAGGCACTCCGCCTCCATTGAGCTTGCGCAGCTCAATGGAGGAGGAGTGCCACGTGGCGCAGCCGTGGCACTAACTAGACAAAATTCCCGGGAAATTTTGAAGTGCCACGGACTACTGCCGGATGATCGCGGGATGCACCCATGAAGGTCAAGGACTCGATACTTAGTCATTTGACACCACCCATGACTCTCTATGTCAAACCATTCAAAAGATATTGGACTATAACGTATCGGCCAATCAGAAGAAGGGGCGGGGCTAATTTGCACCAATGAGGGTCAGGGACTCGATACTTAGTCATTTGACACCCCCCATGTCTCTGTATGTCAAACCATTCAAAAGATATTGGACTATAACGTCTCGGCCAATCAGAAGAAGGGGCGTGGCTAATTTGCACCAATGAGGGTCAGGGACTCCATACTTAGTCATTTGACACCACCCATGTCTCTGTATGTCAAACCATTCAAAAGATATTGGACTTTAACGTATCAGCCAATCAGAAGAAGGGGCGGGGCTAATTTGCACCAATGAGGGTCAGGGACTCGATACTTAGTCATTTGACACCACCCATGTCTCTGTATGTCAAACCATTCAAAAGATATTGGACTTTAACGTATCAGCCAATCAGAAGAAGGGGCGGGGCTAATTTGAACCAATGAGGGTCAGGGACTCGATACTTAGTCATTTGACACCACCCATGTCTCTGTATGTCAAACCATTCAAAAGATATTGGACTTTAACGTATCGGCCAATCAGAAGAAGGGGCGGGGCTAATTTGAACCAATGAGGGTCAGGGACTCGATACTTAGTCATTTGACACCACCCATGTCTCTGTATGTCAAACCATTCAAAAGATATTGGACTTTAACGTATCAGCCAATCAGAAGAAGGGGCGTGGCTAATTTGCACCAATGAGGGTCAGGGACTTGATAGTTAGTCATTTGACACCACCCATGTCTCTGTATGTCAAACCATTCAAAAGATATTGGACTTTAACGTATCAGCCAATCAGAAGAAGGGGCGGGGCTAATTTGAACCAATGAGGGTCAGGGACTCGATACTTAGTCATTTGACACCACCCATGTCTCTGTATGTCAAACCATTCAAAAGATATTGGACTTTAACGTATCGGCCAATCAGAAGAAGGGGCGGGGCTAATTTGAACCAATGAGGGTCAGGGACTCGATACTTAGTCATTTGACACCACCCATGTCTCTGTATGTCAAACCATTCAAAAGATATTGGACTTTAACGTATCAGCCAATCAGAAGAAGGGGCGTGGCTAATTTGCACCAATGAGGGTCAGGGACTTGATAGTTAGTCATTTGACACCACCCATGTCTCTGTATGTCAAACCATTCAAAAGATATTGGACTATAACGTATCGGCCAATCAGAAGAAGGGGCGTGGCTAATTTGCACCAATGAGGGTCAGGGCCTCGATACTTAGTCATTTGACACCACCCATGCCTCTGTATGTCAAACCATTCAAAAGATATTGGACTTTAACGTATCGGCCAATCACAAGAAGGGGCGGGGCTAATATGTATATATAATATACAAATGTAAATATTTATATGTATAATAATAATAATATACATATATATCCCATGAACCTGTACCCAGCAGGACTGGGGATCATGTAAGGTCAAAAGGTCAGGGTTCAGATTCCTCCATTTTCCAGGTTATATTACATGAAGTCTGTAATGACTGGGTGATGTGACCAGGTCTGGGTCAGTCTAATCAGTACACCTGAGCTCTGGTTGTTAGGGGCAACAAGAACCTGATACAGAGGGAGCGGGAATGACAGCTAGATTTTCTGTTGTGACAAACCTGAAATCACTCCACCTTGCGGTCAAACCGTAGCTCTTAGCAGAAATATGAAAACACCGTGAGAGACGGAGAACCCAGAACATTCTGTCAATCTTATTTTCATTCAGATATTCCTTAAAATGTGTTAGTAACGGCAATTCGAAAACAAAAATGAGATCTTTTTTAAGAAAATGTTTTTTAACATGGGAGTCAATGAACAGTGAGACAGGAATTGGCGCGTCTGTTGGGCCCCCCGTTAAAATTTTGTGCACACCACGCCTGTCAAAGTCACATTTTATAAATCACAACACCTATGTCTATATTCTGACCAAAAATGATCTGTCTACCTTTTACGGTTTGGCCGTGACCTCGAGTTACAAATAAGAAATCATGTTTTTTTTTCAGTGTAACTACACTCTAGCAAACTGACTCCCGTGCTCTAGATTTGAAAAAAAGTGATTTCCAGACCTCGCTTGAGGGCTCATATCTTGAAAAGTGTACATTTTAGGAAAAAACAGTCCGGGGTTTGGAGAGAGAAGAGAAGTTTTCCTCCGTTTTGATGTTTGAATGACGTTTCTACGTCCAAGTATGAGAAAGATACGTGACTCGGAAAAGAGGTGAATTTTGTCTTTTTTTCTCAACATTTTCCCATCCGCTTATAATGGCGCCATTGAAATGCATGGGAAAATCTTCCCCATTAGTTTGGAAATTTGGAAATGTTTTTGCACTTCGTGCAAAAACTATTCGTGCCATCGTTCTGAAAATCCACAGGACTGTAGTTAAATTCAGGGCCTACAACTTTCTAAATCGGTTCAGAATTTTTCGAGTAACGGTGTGCGAGTGGTGAGGCCCCAAAGTTCACGCAATGCGTTCCGGATGGGGCAAAAAGTGCACGTTTGTGCACGTTGCGCAAAAACGTGCACGCCAATTGCTTATAAAAGTCATACCAATCGATTCCCGATTAAGGCGCACGTTTGTACGTTTTTACTTTTCGCGTTTTCTCAAAGCTGCGGGACTAGTTACGCGCCAAAGTTTTTACGGAAGAATATATAATAATAATAAGCCTGAGCAATAGTAAGAGTGCCTCGTGCTGCGCACGAGGCACTCCTCCTCCATTGAGCTTGCGCATCTCAATGGAGGAGGAGTGCCACGTGGCGCAGCCGTGGCACTAACTAGACCAAAATTCCCGGGAAATTTTGAAGTGCCACGGACTACTGCCGGATGATCGCGGGATGCACCCATGAAGGTCAGGGACTCGATACTTTGTCATTTGACACCACCCATGTCTCTGTATGTCAAACCATTCAAAAGATATTGGACTATAACGTATCGGCCAATCAGAAGAAGGGTCGGGGCTAATTTGAACCAATGAGGGTCAGGGACTCGATACTTAGTCATTTGACACCACCCATGTCTCTGTATGTCAAACCATTCAAAAGATATTGGACTTTAACGTATCAGCCAATCAGAAGAAGGGGCGTGGCTAATTTGCACCAATGAGGGTCAGGGACTCGATACTTAGTCATTTGACACCACCCATGTCTCTGTATGTCAAACCATTCAAAAGATATTGGACTATAACGTATCGGCCAATCAGAAGAAGGGGCGTGGCTAATTTGCACCAATGAGGGTCAGGGACTCCATACTTAGTCATTTGACACCACCCATGTCTCTGTATGTCAAACCATTCAAAAGATATTGGACTTTAACGTATCAGCCAATCAGAAGAAGGGGCGCGGCTAATTTGCACCAATGAGGGTCAGGGGCTCGATACTTAGTCATTTGACACCACCCATGTCTCTGTATGTCAAACCATTCAAAAGATATTGGACTATAACGTATCGGCCAATCAGAAGAAGGGGCGGGGCTAATTTGCACCAATGAGGGTCAGGGACTCGATACTTAGTCATTTGACACCACCCATGTCTCTGTATGTCAAACCATTCAAAAGATATTGGACTATAACGTATCGGCCAATCAGAAGAAGGGGCGTGGCTAATTTGCACCAATGAGGGTCAGGGACTCGATACTTAGTCATTTGACACCACCCATGTCTCTGTATGTCAAACCATTCAAAAGATATTTGACTTTAACGTATCAGCCAATCAGAAGAAGGGGCGGGGCTAATTTGCACCAATGAGGGTCAGGGGCTCGATACTTAGTCATTTGATACCACCCGTGAATCTCTATGTCAAACCATTCAAAAGATATTGGACTATAACGTATCGGCCAATCAGAAGAAGGGGCGGGGCTAATATGTATATATAATATACAAATGTAAATATTTATATGTATAATAATAATAATATACATATATATCCCATGAACCTGTCCCCAGCAGGACTGGGGATCATGTAAGGTCAAAAGGTCAGGGTTCAGATTCCTCCATTATCCAAGGTAAAGTATTATGAAGTCTGCATTGAGTGGGTCATGTGACTAGTTCTGGGTCACATGACCCGGAAGTATGGTAGTGTATATTGTATTGGAATGACTCAGCTAGTTCTTCGGATTTGACAAGCCTCAAATAACTTCACCTTGTAATCAAACTGTAGCTCCTAGCAGAAAAACAAAGACATCGTGAGAGAGACAGAACCCGGAAGATTCTGACAATCTTAATTTTATTCAGATATTCCTTAAAATGTGTTAGTAACGGCAATTCGAAAACAAAAATGAGATTTTTTTGAAGAAAACGTTATTTATTATGGGAGTCAATGGAGAGAAAGACAGGATTTGGCATGGCTGTTAGTCTCCCCGTTCAAATTTTGTGCACACCACGCCTGTCAATGTCACATTTTATGAATCACAAAACCTATGTCTATATTCTGACCAAAAATGATCTGTCTACCTTTTACGGTTTGGCCGTGAGGTCGAGTTACAAATAAAAATTATGGTCATTTTTTCAAAGTCTCTCGCACTCTGATCAATTAGAACCGCACTGAAGATTTGACAAAAAAGTGATTTCCAGTCCTCGCTTGAGGGCTCATATCTTGAAAAGTGTACATTTTAGGAAAAAACAGTCTGGGGTTTAGAGAGAGAAGAGAAGTTTTCCTCCGTTTTGAAGTTTGAATGACGTTTCTACGTGCAAGTATGAGAAAGATAGGTGACTCAGAAAAAAGGTGATTTTTTTTTTTTTAACCTCATCCCACATACAGTGTGAAATGCTGCCCCATACAAATACATGGTCCCCATTAGTTTGGAAATTTGGAAATGTTTTTGCACTTCGTGCAAAAACTATTCGTGCCATCGTTCTGAAAATCCACAGGACTGTAGTTAAATTCAGGGCCTACAACTTTCTAAATCGGTTCATAATTTTTCGAGTAACGGTGTGCGAGTGGTGAGGCCCCAAAGTTGACGCAATGCGTTCCGGATGGGGCAAAAAGTGCACGTTTGTGCACGTTGCGCAAAAACGTGCACGCCAATCGCTAATAAAAGTCATACCAATCGATTCCCGATTAAGGCGCACGTTTCTACGTTTTTACTTTTTGAGTTTTCTCAAAGCTGCGCAACTAGTTACGCGCCGAAGTTTATACGGAAGAATATGGAATAATAATAAATAACTAGACAAAATTCCCGGGAAATTTTGAAGTGCCACGGACTACTGCCGGATGATCGCGGGATGCACCCATGAAGGTCAAGGACTCGATACTTAGTCATTTGACACCACCCATGACTCTCTATGTCAAACAATTCAAAAGATATTGGACTATAACGTATCGGCCAATCATAAGAAGGGGCGTGGCTAATTTGCACCAATGAGGGTCAGGGACTCGATACTTAGTCATTTGACACCACCCATGTCTCTGTATGTCAAACCATTCAAAAGATATTGGACTATAACGTATCGGCCAATCAGAAGAAGGGGCGTGGCTAATTTGCACCAATGAGGGTCAGGGACTCCATACTTGGTCATTTGACACCACCCATGTCTCTGTATGTCAAACCATTCAAAAGATATTGGACTATAACGTATCGGCCAATCAGAAGAAGGGGCGTGGCTAATTTGCCCCAATGAGGGTCAGGGACTCCATACTTAGTCATTTGACACCACCCATGTCTCTGTATGTCAAACCATTCAAAAGATATTGGACTTTAACGTATCAGCCAATCAGAAGAAGGGGCGGGGCTAATTTGCACCAATGAGGGTCAGGGACTCGATACTTAGTCATTTGACACCACCCATGTCTCTGTATGTCAAACCATTCAAAAGATATTGGACTTTAACGTATCAGCCAATCAGAAGAAGGGGCGTGGCTAATTTGCACCAATGAGGGTCAGGGACTCGATACTTAGTCATTTGACACCACCCATGTCTCTGTATGTCAAACCATTCAAAAGATATTGGACTATAACGTATCGGCCAATCAGAAGAAGGGGCGTGGCTAATTTGCACCAATGAGGGTCAGGGACTCGATACTTAGTCATTTGACACCACCCATGTCTCTGTATGTCAAACCATTCAAAAGATATTGGACTTTAACGTATCAGCCAATCAGAAGAAGGGGCGGGGCTAATTTGCACCAATGAGGGTCAGGGGCTCGATACTTAGTCATTTGATACCACCCGTGAGTCTCTATGTCAAACCATTCAAAAGATATTGGACTATAACGTATCGGCCAATCAGAAGAAGGGGCGGGGCTAATATGTATATATAATATACAAATGTAAATATTTATATGTATAATAATAATAATATACATATATATCCCATGAACCTGTCCCCAGCAGGACTGGGGATCATGTAAGGTCAAAAGGTCAGGGTTCAGATTCCTCCATTATCCAAGGTAAAGTATTATGAAGTCTGCATTGAGTGGGTCATGTGACCAGTTCTGGGTCACATGACCCGGAAGTATGGTAGTGTATATTGTATTGGAATGACTCAGCTAGTTCTTCGGATTTGACAAGCCTCAAATAACTTCACCTTGTAATCAAACTGTAGCTCCTAGCAGAAAAACAAAGACATCGTGAGAGAGACAGAACCCGGAAGATTCTGACAATCTTAATTTTATTCAGATATTCCTTAAAATGTGTTAGTAACGGCAATTCGAAAACAAAAATGAGATTTTTTTTAAGAAAACTTCATTTAACATGGGAGTCAATGAAGAGACAGACAGGAATTGGCGTGTCTGTTGGCTCCACCGTTAAAATTTTGTGCACACCACGCCTGTGAAAGTCACATTTTATAAATCACAACACCTATGTCTATATTCTGACCAAAAATGATCTGTCTACCTTTTACGGTTTGGCCGTGACCTCGAGTTACAAATAAGAAATCATGTTTTTTTTTCAGTGTAACTACACTCTAGCAAACTGACTCCCGTGCTCTAGATTTGAAAAAAAGTGATTTCCAGACCTCGCTTGAGGGCTCATATCTTGAAAAGTGTACATTTTAGGAAAAAACAGTCCGGGGTTTAGAGAGAGAAGATAAGTTTTCCTCCGTTTTGAAGTTTGAATGACGTTTCTACGTGCAAGTATGAGAAAGATACGTGACTCAGAAAAAAGGTGATTTTTTTTTTTTTTTAACCTCCTCCCACCCACAGTCTGAAATGCTGCCCCATACAAATACATGGGAAAATCTCCCCATTAGTTTGGAAATTTGGAAATGTTTTTGCACTTCGTGCAAAAACTATTCGTGCCATCGTTCTGAAAATCCACAGGACTGTAGTTAAATTCAGGGCCTACAACTTTCTAAATCGGTTCAGAATTTTTCGAGTAACGGTGTGCGAGTGGTGAGGCCCCAAAGTTCACGCAATGCGTTCCGGATGGGGCAAAAAGCGCACGTTTGTGCACGTTGCGCAAAAACGTGCACGCCAATCGCTTATAAAAGTCATACCCATTGATTCCCGATTAAGGCGCACGTTTCTACGTTTTTACTTTTCGCGTTTTCTCAAAGCTGCGGGACTAGTTACGCGCCGAAGTTTTTACGGAAGAATAAAGAATAAATAAATAAGCCTGAGCAATAGTATGAGTGCCTCGTGCTGCGCACGAGGCACTCCTCCTCCATTGAGCTTGCGCAGCTCAATGGAGGAGGCGTGCCACGTGGCGCAGCCGTGGCACTAATAAGCCTGAGCAATAGTAAGAGTGCCTCGTGCTGCGCACGAGGCACTCCTCCTCCATTGCGAAGCTCAATGGAGGAGGAGTGCCACGTGGCGCAGCCGTGGCACTAACTAGACCAAAATTCCCGGGAAATTTTGAAGTGCCACGGACTACTGCCGGATGATCGCGGGATGCACCCATGAAGGTCAAGGACTCGATACTTGGTCATTTGACACCACCCATGACTCTCTATGTCAAACCATTCAAAAGATATTGGACTATAACGTATCGGCCAATCAGAAGAAGGGGCGGGGCTAATTTGCACCAATGAGGGTCAGGGACTCGATACTTTGTCATTTGACACCACCCATGTATCTGTATGTCAAACCATTCAAAAGATATTGGACTTTAACGTATCAGCCAATCAGAAGAAGGGGCGGGGCTAATTTGCACCAATGATGGTCAGGGACTCGATACTTAGTCATTTGACACCACCCATGTCTCTGTATGTCAAACCATTCAAAAGATATTGGACTTTAACGTATCAGCCAATCAGAAGAAGGGGCGGGGCTAATTTGCACCAATGAGGGTCAGGGACTCCATACTTAGTTATTTGACACCCCCCATGTCTCTGTATGTCAAACCATTCAAAAGATATTGGACATTAACGTATCAGCCAATCAGAAGAAGGGGCGTGGCTAATTTGCACCAATGAGGGTCAGGGACTCGATACATAGTCATTTGACACCACCCATGTCTCTGTATGTCAAACCATTCAAAAGATATTGGACTTTAACGTATCAGCCAATCAGAAGAAGGGGCGGGGCTAATTTGCACCAATGAGGGTCAGGGACTCCATACTTAGTCGTTTGACACCACCCATGTCTCTGTATGTCAAACCATTCAAAAGATATTGGACTTTAACGTATCAGCCAATCAGAAGAAGGGGCGTGGCTAATTTGCACCAATGAGGGTCAGGGACTCGATACTTAGTCATTTGACACCACCCATGTCTCTCTATGTCAAACCATTCAAAAGATATTGGACTATAACGTATCGGCCAATCAGAAGAAGGGGCGTGGCTAATTTGCACCAATGAGGGTCAGGGACTCGATACTTAGTCATTTGACACCACCCATGTCTCTGTATGTCAAACCATTCAAAAGATATAGGACTTTAACGTATCAGCCAATCAGAAGAAGGGGCGTGGCTAATTTGCACCAATAAAGGTCAAGGACCTGATACTGAGTAATATGACACCACCCATGTCTCTGTATGTCAAACCATTTAAAAGATATTGGACTTTAACGTATCAGCCAATCAGAAGAAGGGGCGGGGCTAATGTGCATTGACTGATCACATGACCCGGAAGTGTATACTGTATTATGCTGTATATACTGTATTGGAATGAGTCAGCTAGATTTTCGTTCTAGTCTGGTTCTAGTCTGGTTCTGGTTCTGGTTCTGGTTCTAGTCTGGTTCTAGTCTGGTTCTAGTCTGGTTCTGGTTCTGGTTCTAGTCTGGTTCTGGTTCTGATCTGGTTCTGGTTCTAGTCTGGTTCATGTTCTGGTTCTGGTTCTAGTCTGGTTCTAGTCTGGTTCTAGTCTGGTTCTGGTTCTGGTTCTAGTCTGGTTCTGGTTCTAGTCTGGTTCTGGTCCTGGTTCTGGTTCTGGTCCTGGTTCTGATCTGGTTCTGGTTCTAGTCTGGTTCTAGTTCTAGTCTGGTTCTGGTTCTAGTCTGGTTCTAGTCTGGTTCTGGTTCTAGTCTGGTTCTGGTTCTAGTCTGGTTCGGGTTCTAGTCTGGTTCTAGTCTGGTTCTGGTTCTAGTCTGGTTCTGGTTCTAGTCTGGTTCTGGTTCTAGTCTGGTTCTAGTCTGGTTCTGGTTCTAGTCTGGTTCTGGTTCTAGTCTGGTTCTGGTTCTAGTCTGGTTCTAGTCTGGTTCTAGTCTGGTTCTGGTTCTGGTTCTAGTCTGGTTCTAGTCTGGTTCTAGTCTGGTTCTGGTCTGGTTCTGGTTCTAGTCTGGTTCTAGTCTGGTTCTGGTTCTAGTCTGGTTCTAGTCTGGTTCTGGTCTGGTTCTAGTCTGGTTCTGGTTCTAGTCTGGTTGTCGTCTGGTTGTGGTTCTAGTCTGGTTCTGGTCTGGTTCTAGTCTGGTTCTGGTTCTAGTCTGGTTGTCGTCTGGTTCTGGTTCTAGTCTGGTTCTGGTCTGGTTCTAGTCTGGTTCTGGTTCTAGTCTGGTTCTGGTTCTAGTCTGGTTCTAGTCTGGTCTGGTTCTAGTCTGGTTCTATAAAAACACCTTCCATCCCATAATAACACTAACATCCTATAATAAACACCTGCCATTCCAGAGTAATATGTCATCACCCATTACTCTGTATGTCAAACCATTCAAAAGATATTGGACTATAACGTATCGGCCAATCAGAAGAAGGGGCGTGGCTAATTTGGACCAATAAAGGTCAAGGACCTGATACTGAGTAATATGACATCACCCGTGTCTCTGTATGTCAAACCATTCAAAAGATATTGGACTATAACGTATCAGCCAATCAGAAGAAGGGGCGGGGCTAATGTGCATTGACTGGGTCATGTGACCCGGAAGTGTATACTGTATTATGCTGTATACTGTATTGGAATGAGTCAGCTAGATTTTCGGTTTTGACAAGCCTGAAATAACTTCACCCTGTGATGAAACCGTAGCTCTTAGCAGAAAAACGAAAACATTTTGAGAAACAGATAACCTAGCAGATTCTCTAAATGTTATTTTCATACAGATATTCCTTAAAATGTGTTAGTAACGGCAATTCGAAAACAAAAATTAGATTTTTTTGAAGAAAACGTTTTTTATAATGGGAGTCAATGAAGGGCGAGACAGGATTTGGCGCGTCTGTTGGGCCCCCCGTTAAAATTTTGTGCACACCACGCCTGTCAAAGTCACATTTTATAAATCACAACACCTATGTCTATATTCTGACCAAAAATTATCTTTCTACCTTTTACGGTTTGGCCGTGACCTCGAGTTACAAATAAGAAATCATGTTTTTTTTTCAGTCTAACTACACTCTAGCGAACTGACTCCCGTGCTCTAGATTTGAAAAAAAGTGATTTCCAGTCCTCGCTTGAGCGCTCATATCTTGAAAAGTGTACATTTTAGGAAAAAACAGTCCGGGATTTAGAGAGAGAAGAGAAGTTTTCCTCCGTTTTGAAGTTTGAATGACGTTTCTACGTGCAAGTATGAGAAAGATACGTGACTTGGAAAAAAGGTGAATTTTGTCTTTTTTTTCTCAACATTTTCCCATCCGCTTTGAATGGCGCCATTGAAATGCATGGGAAAACAGTTCCCCATTAGTTTGGAAATTTGGAAATGTTTTTGCACTTCGTGCAAAAACTATTCGTGCCATCGTTCTGAAAATCCAGAGGACTGTAGTTAAATTCAGGGCCTACAACTTTCTAAATTGGTTCAGAATTTTTCGAGTAACGGTATGCGAGTGGTGAGGCCCCAAAGTTCACGCAATGCGTTCCGGATGGGGCAAAAAGCGCACGTTTGTGCACGTTGCGCAAAAACGTGCACGCCAATCGCTTATAAAAGTCATACCAATTGATTCCCGATTAAGTCGCACGTTTCTACGTTTTTACTTTTTGAGTTTTCTCAAAGCTGCGCAACTAGTTACGCGCCGAAGTTTATACGGAAGAATATGGAATAATAATAAATAAACTAGACCAAAATTCCCGGGAAATTTTGAAGTGCCACGGACTACTGCCGGATGATCGCGGGATGCACCCATGAAGGTCAAGGACTCGATACTTAGTCATTTGACACCACCCATGACTCTCTATGTCAAACCATTCAAAAGATATTGGACTATAACGTATCGGCCAATCAGAAGAAGGGGCGGGGCTAATTTGCACCAATGAGGGTCAGGGACTCGATACTTAGTCATTTGACACCACCCATGTCTCTGTATGTCAAACCATTCAAAAGATATTGGACTTTAACGTATCAGCCAATCAGAAGAAGGGGCGTGGCTAATTTGCACCAATGAGGGTCAGGGACTTGATACTTGGTCATTTGACACCACCCATGTCTCTGTATGTCAAACCATTCAAAAGATATTGGACTATAACGTATCGGCCAATCAGAAGAAGCGGCGTGGCTAATTTGCACCAATGAGGGTCAGGGACTCCATACTTAGTCATTTGACACCACCCATGTCTCTGTATGTCAAACCATTCAAAAGATATTGGACTTTAACGTATCAGCCAATCAGAAGAAGGGGCGGGGCTAATTTGCACCAATGAGGGTCAGGGACTCGATACTTAGTCATTTGACACCACCCATGTCTCTGTATGTCAAACCATTCAAAAGATATTGGACTATAACGTATCGGCCAATCAGAAGAAGGGGCGTGGCTAATTTGCACCAATGAGGGTCAGGGACTCGATACTTAGTCATTTGACACCACCCATGTCTCTGTATGTCAAACCATTCAAAAGATATTGGACTATAACGTATCGGCCAATCAGAAGAAGGGGCGTGGCTAATTTGCACCAATGAGGGTCAGGGACTCGATACTTAGTCATTTGACACCACCCATGTCTCTGTATGTCAAACCATTCAAAAGATATTGGACTTTGACGTATCAGCCAATCAGAAGAAGGGGCGGGGCTAATTTGCACCAATGAGGGTCAGGGGCTCGATACTTAGTCATTTGATACCACCCGTGAGTCTCTATGTCAAACCATTCAAAAGATATTGGACTATAACGTATCGGCCAATCAGAAGAAGGGGCGGGGCTAATATGTATATATAATATACAAATGTAAATATTTATATGTATAATAATAATAATATACATATATATCCCATGAACCTGTCCCCAGCAGGACTGGGGATCATGTAAGGTCAAAAGGTCAGGGTTCAGATTCCTCCATTATCCAAGGTAAAGTATTATGAAGTCTGCATTGAGTGGGTCATGTGACCAGTTCTGGGTCACATGACCCGGAAGTATGGTAGTGTATATTGTATTGGAATGACTCAGCTAGTTCTTCGGATTTGACAAGCCTCAAATAACTTCACCTTGTAATCAAACTGTAGCTCCTAGCAGAAAAACAAAGACATCGTGAGAGAGACAGAACCCGGAAGATTCTGACAATCTTAATTTTATTCAGATATTCCTTAAAATGTGTTAGTAACGGCAATTCGAAAACAAAAATGAGATTTTTTTGAAGAAAACTTCATTTAACATTAGAGTCAATGGAGACAGAGGCAGGATTTGGCGTGACTCTTGGCTCCCCCGTTAAAATTTTGTGCACACCACGCCTGTCAAAGTCACATTTTAAGAATACCAAAATGTATGTCTACATTCTGACCAAAAATGATCTTTCTAGCTTTTACGGTTTGCCCGTGAGCTCGAGTTACAAATAAAAATTATGTTCATTTTTTGAAAGTCTCTCGCACTCTGATCAATTAGAACCGCACTGAAGATTTGACAAAAAAGTGATTTCCAGTCCTCGCTTGAGGGCTCATATCTTGAAAAGTGTACATTTTAGGAAAAAACAGTCCGGGGTTTGGAGAGAGAAGAGAAGTTTTCCTCCGTTTTGAAGTTTGAATGACGTTTCTACGTCCAAGTATGAGAAAGATACGTGACTCGGAAAAAAGGTGAATTTTGTCTTTTTTTTCTCAACATTTTCCCATCCGCTTTGAATGGCGCCATTGAAATGCATGGGAAAACAGTTCCCCATTAGTTTGGAAATTTGGAAATGTTTTTGCACTTCGTGCAAAAACTATTCGTGCCATCGTTCTGAAAATCCAGAGGACTGTAGTTAAATTCAGGGCCTACAACTTTCTAAATCGGTTCAGAATTTTTCGAGTAACGGTATGCGAGTGGTGAGGCCCCAAAGTTCACGCAATGCGTTCCGGATGGGGCAAAAAGCGCACGTTTGTGCACGTTGCGCAAAAACGTGCACGCCAATCGCTTATAAAAGTCATACCAATTGATTCCCGATTAAGTCGCACGTTTCTACGTTTTTACTTTTTGAGTTTTCTCAAAGCTGCGCAACTAGTTACGCGCCGAAGTTTATACGGAAGAATATGGAATAATAATAAATAAATAATAAGCCTGAGCAATAGTATGAGTGCCTCGTGCTGCGCACGAGGCACTCCTCCTCCATTGAGCTTGCGCATCTCAATGGAGGAGGAGTGCCACGTGGCGCAGCCGTGGCACTAACTAGACCAAAATTCCCGGGAAATTTTGAAGTGCCACGGACTACTGCCGGATGATCGCGGGATGCACCCATGAAGGTCAAGGACTCGATACTTGGTCATTTGACACCACCCATGTCTCTGTATGTCAAACCATTCAAAAGATATTGGACTTTAACGTATCAGCCAATCAGAAGAAGGGGTGGGGATAATTTGCACCAATGAGGGTCAGGGACTCCATACTTAGTCATTTGACACCACCCATGTCTCTGTATGTCAAACCATTCAAAAGATATTGGACTTTAACGTATCAGCCAATCAGAAGAAGGGGCGGGGCTAATTTGCACCAATGAGGGTCAGGGACTCCATACTTAGTCATTTGACACCACCCATGTCTCTGTATGTCAAACCGTTCAAAAGATATTGGACTTTAACGTATCAGCCAATCAGAAGAAGGGGCGTGGCTAATTTGCACCAATGAGGGTCAGGGACTCCATACTTAGTCATTTGACACCACCCATGTCTCTGTATGTCAAACCATTCAAAAGATATTGGACTTTAACGTATCAGCCAATCAGAAGAAGGGGCGGGGCTAATTAGCACCAATGAGGGTCAGGGACTCCATACTTAGTCATTTGACACCACCCATGTCTCTGTATGTCAAACCATTCAAAAGATATTGGACTTTAACGTATCAGCCAATCAGAAGAAGGGGCGGGGCTAATTTGCACCAATGAGGGTCAGGGACTCGATACTTAGTCATTTGACACCACCCATGTCTCTGTATGTCAAACCATTCAAAAGATATTGGACTTTAACGTATCAGCCAATCAGAAGAAGGGGCGTGGCTAATTTGCACCAATGAGGGTCAGGGACTTCATACTTAGTCATTTGACACCACCCATAAATCTGTATGTCAAACCATTCAAAAGATATTGGACTTTAACGTATCAGCCAATCAGAAGAAGGGGTGGGGCTAATGTGCATTCCCTGGGTCATGTGACCAGTTCTGGGTCACATGACCCGGAAGTGTATACTGTATTATGCTGTATATACTGTGGATGGATGGATGGATGATGGATGGATGATGGATGGATGATGGATGGATGATGGATGGATGGATGATGGATGGATGATGGATGGATGATGGATGGATGGATGATGGATGGATGATTGATGGATGGAGGGATGGATGGATGATGGATGGATGATGGATGGATGGATGGATGATGGATGGATGATGGATGGATGGATGATGGATGGATGATGGATGGATGGATGGAGGGATGGATGGATGATGGATGGATGATGGATGGATGGATGATGGAGGGATGATGGATGGATGGATGATGGATGGATGATGGATGGATGGAGGGATGGATGGATGATGGATGGATGATGGATGGATGATGGATGGATGGATGGATGGATGATTGATGGATGATGGATGGATGGATGATGGATGGATGGATGATGGATGGATGGATGATGGATGGATGGATGGATGATGGATGGATGATGGATGGATGATGGATGGATGGATGGATGATGGATGGATGGATGGATGGATGGATGGATGGATGATGGATGGATGATGGATGGATGATGGATGGATGGATGGATGGATGATGGATGGATGATGGATGGATGGAGGATGGATGGATGGATGATAGATGGATGATGGATGGATGGATGATGGATGGATGGATGATGGATGGATGGATGATGGATGGATGGATGGATGATGGATGGATGATGGATGGATGGATGATGGATGGATGGATGATGGATGGATGATGGATGGATGGATGGATGATTGATGGATGATGGATGGATGGATGATGGATGGATGATGGATGGATGGATGGATGATGGATGGATGGATGATGGATGAATGGATGATGGATGGATGATGGATGGATGGATGGATGATTGATGGATGGATGGATGATGGAGGGATGGATGGAGGGATGATGGATGGATGATGGATGGATGATGGATGGATGGATGATGGAGGGATGATGGATGGAGGGATGATGGATGGATGGATGGATGGATGATTGATGGATGGATGGATGATGGATGGATGATGGATGGATGGATGATGGATGGATGGATGATTGATGGATGGATGGATGATGGATGGATGATGGATGGATGGATGATGGATGGATGGATGATGGATGGATGGATGATGGATGGATGATGGATGGATGGATGGATGGATGGATGATTGATGGATGTATGGATGATGGATGGATGATGGATGGATGATGGATGGATGGATGGTGGATGGATGATGGATGGATGGAGGGATGGATGGAGGGATGGATGGATGATGGATGGATGATGGATGGATGGAGGGATGGATGGATGATGGATGGATGATGGATGGATGATGGATGATGGATGGATGGATGGAGGGATGATGGATGGATGGAGGGATGATGGATGGATGGATGGATGGATGGATGGATGGATGGATGGATGGATGGATGGATGGATGAAGGTAGAGGATGATGAAGGTAGAGGATGATGAAGGTAGAGGAGGATGATGAAGGTAGAGGATGATGAAGGTATAGGATGATGAAGGTCAGGGTCCAGATTTCTCCATTTTCCAGCTTATACTATTTGAAGTCTGTACTGAATGGGTCATGTGACCAGTTCTGGGTCAGCCTAATCAGTCAACAGCTGAGCTCCGGT
The DNA here is from genome assembly GCF_033807715.1 of Cololabis saira. NCBI lineage: Eukaryota > Metazoa > Chordata > Actinopteri > Beloniformes > Belonidae > Cololabis > Cololabis saira. The sequence goes on along the minus strand of NC_084595.1, from coordinate 14,965,524 downwards.
TGCCGGGCAACAAAACCTTAAAAAAAAAAGGTTCAGAACCTTACTACTGTATACAGAGAATGAGTCAGCAAGATTTTCGGTTTTGACAAGCCTCAAATAACTTCACCTTGTAATCAAACTGTAGCTCCTAGCAGAAAAACAAAGACATCGTGAGAGAGACAGAACCCGGAAGATTCTGACAATCTTAATTTTATTCAGATATTCCTTAAAATGTGTTAGTAACGGCAATTCGAAAACAAAAATGAGATTTTTTTGAAGAAAACGTTATTTATTATGGGAGTCAATGGAGAGAAAGACAGGATTTGGCATGGCTGTTAGTCTCCCCGTTCAAATTTTGTGCACACCACGCCTGTCAAAGTCACATTTTATGAATCACAAAACCTATGTCTATATTCTGACCAAAAATGATCTGTCTACCTTTTACGGTTTGGCCGTGAGGTCGAGTTACAAATAAAAATTATGATCATTTTTTTAAAGTCTCTCGCACTCTGATCAATTAGAACCGCACTGAAGATTTGACAAAAAAGTGATTTCCAGTCCTCGCTTGAGCGCTCATATCTTGAAAAGTGTACATTTTAGGAAAAAACAGTCCGGGGTTTAGAGAGAGAAGAGAAGTTTTCCTCCGTTTTGAAGTTTGAATGACCTTTCTACGTGCAAGTATGAGAAAGATAGGTGACTCAGAAAAAAGGTGATTTTTTTTTTTTTAACCTCATCCCACACACAGTGTGAAATGCTGCCCCATACAAATACATGGTCCCCATTAGTTTGGAAATTTGGAAATGTTTTTGCACTTCGTGCAAAAACTATTCGTGCCATCGTTCTGAAAATCCACAGGAATGTAGTTAAATTCAGGGCCTACAACTTTCTAAATCGGTTCAGAATTTTTCGAGTAACGGTATGCGAGTGGTGAGGCCCCAAAGTTCACGCAATGCGTTCCGGATGGGGCAAAAAGCGCACGTTTGTGCACGTTGCGCAAAAACGTGCACGCCAATCGCTTATAAAAGTCATACCAATTGATTCCCGATTAAGGCGCACGTTTCTACGTTTTTACTTTTTGAGTTTTCTCAAAGCTGCGCAACTAGTTACGCGCCGAAGTTTATACGGAAGAATATGGAATAATAATAAATAAACTAGACCAAAATTCCCGGGAAATTTTGAAGTGCCACGGACTACTGCCGGATGATCGCGGGATGCACCCATGAAGGTCAAGGACTCGATACTTAGTCATTTGACACCACCCATGACTCTCTATGTCAAACCATTCAAAAGATATTGGACTATAACGTATCGGCCAATCAGAAGAAGGGGCGTGGCTAATTTGCACCAATGAGGGTCAGGGACTCGATACTTAGTCATTTGACACCACCCATGTCTCTGTATGTCAAACCATTCAAAAGATATTGGACTTTAACGTATCAGCCAATCAGAAGAAGGGGCGTGGCTAATTTGCACCAATGAGGGTCAGGGACTCGATACTTGGTCATTTGACACCACCCATGTCTCTGTATGTCAAACCATTCAAAAGATATTGGACTATAACGTATCGGCCAATCAGAAGAAGGGGCGTGGCTAATTTGCACCAATGAGGGTCAGGGACTCGATACTTAGTCATTTGACACCACCCATGTCTCTGTATGTCAAACCATTCAAAAGATATTGGACTTTAACGTATCAGCCAATCAGAAGAAGGGGCGTGGCTAATTTGCACCAATGAGGGTCAGGGACTCGATACTTAGTCACTTGACACCACCCATGTCTCTGTATGTCAAACCATTCAAAAGATATTGGACTATAACGTATCGGCCAATCAGAAGAAGGGGCGTGGCTAATTTGCACCAATGAGGGTCAGGGACTCGATACTTAGTCATTTGACACCACCCATGTCTCTGTATGTCAAACCATTCAAAAGATATTGGACTTTAACGTATCAGCCAATCAGAAGAAGGGGCGGGGCTAATTTGCACCAATGAGGGTCAGGGGCTCGATACTTAGTCATTTGATACCACCCGTGAGTCTCTATGTCAAACCATTCAAAAGATATTGGACTATAACGTATCGGCCAATCAGAAGAAGGGGCGGGGCTAATATGTATATATAATATACAAATGTAAATATTTATATGTATAATAATAATAATATACATATATATCCCATGAACCTGTCCCCAGCAGGACTGGGGATCATGTAAGGTCAAAAGGTCAGGGTTCAGATTCCTCCATTATCCAAGGTAAAGTATTATGAAGTCTGCATTGAGTGGGTCATGTGACTAGTTCTGGGTCACATGACCCGGAAGTATGGTAGTGTATATTGTATTGGAATGACTCAGCTAGTTCTTCGGATTTGACAAGCCTCAAATAACTTCACCTTGTAATCAAACTGTAGCTCCTAGCAGAAAAACAAAGACATCGTGAGAGAGACAGAACCCGGAAGATTCTGACAATCTTAATTTTATTCAGATATTCCTTAAAATGTGTTAGTAACGGCAATTCGAAAACAAAAATGAGATTTTTTTGAAGAAAACGTTATTTAACATGGGAGTCAATGGAGAGAAAGACAGGATTTGGCGTGTCTGTTGGGCCCCCCGGTCAAATTTTGTGCACACCACGCCTGTCAAAGTCACATTTTATAAATCACAACACCTATGTCTATATTCTGACCAAAGATTATCTTTCTAGCTTTTACGGTTCGGCCGTGAGCTCAAGTTACAAATAAAATTATGGTCATTTTTTCAAAGTCTCTCGCACTCTGATCAATTAGAACCGCACTGTAGATTTGACAAAAAAGTGATTTCCAGTCCTCGCTTGAGCGCTCATATCTTGAAAAGTGTACATTTTAGGAAAAAACAGTCCGGGGTTTGGAGAGAGAAGAGAAGTTTTCCTCCGTTTTGAAGTCTGAATGACGTTTCTACGTCCAAGTATGAGAAAGATACGTGACTCGGAAAAAAGGTGAATTTTGTCTTTTTTTTCTCAACATTTTCCCATCCGCTTATAATGGCGCCATTGAAATGCATGGGAAAATCTTCCCCATTAGTTTGGAAATTTGGAAATGTTTTTGCACTTCGTGCAAAAACTATTCTTGCCATCGTTCTGAAAATCCACAGGACTGTAGTTAAATTCAGGGCCTACAACTTTCTAAATCGGTTCAGAATTTTTCGAGTAACGGTGTGCGAGTGGTGAGGCCCCAAAGTTCACGCAATGCGTTCCGGATGGGGCAAAAAGCGCACGTTTGTGCACGTTGCGCAAAAACGTGCACGCCAATCGCTTATAAAAGTCATACCAATTGATTCCCGATTAAGTCGCACGTTTCTACGTTTTTACTTTTTGAGTTTTCTCAAAGCTGTGCGACTAGTTACGCGCCGAAGTTTATACGGAAGAATATGGAATAAATAATAATAAATAATAAGCCTGAGCAATAGTATTAGTGCCTCGTGCTGCGCACGAGGCACTCCTCCTCCATTGAGCTTGCGCATCTCAATGGAGGAGGCGTGCCACGTGGCGCAGCCGTGGCACTAATAAATAAGCCTGAGCAATAGTATTAGTGCCTCGTGCTGCGCACGAGGCACTCCTCCTCCATTGAGCTTGCGCATCTCAATGGAGGAGGCGTGCCACGTGGCGCAGCCGTGGCACTAATAAGCCTGAGCAATAGTATTAGTGCCTCGTGCTGCGCACGAGGCACTCCTCCTCCATTGAGCTTGCGCATCTCAATGGAGGAGGAGTGCCACGTGGCGCAGCCGTGGCACTAATAAGCCTGAGCAATAGTATTAGTGCCTCGTGCTGCGCACGAGGCACTCCTCCTCCATTGAGCTTGCGCATCTCAATGGAGGAGGCGTGCCACGTGGCGCAGCCGTGGCACTAACTAGACAAAATTCCCGGGAAATTTTGAAGTGCCACGGACTACTGCCGGATGATCGCGGGGCTTATTTGCACCCATGAAGGTCAAGGACTCGATACTTAGTCATTTGACACCACCCATGACTCTCTATGTCAAACCATTCAAAAGTTATTACAGAAAATATGTAATGAGCTAATAGAACCGCTAACAAGACCGCTAACGGGACCGCTAACGGGATAGCTAACAGAACCGCTAACGGAACCTCTAACGGGATCGCTAACTGAACCGCTAACGGGATCGCTAAAGGGATCGCTAACGGGACCGCTAACCGAGCCGCTAACGGAATCGCTAACCGAGCCGCTAACAACCGCTAACGGAACCGCTAACGGGGCCGCTAACGGGGCCGCTAACGGGGCCGCTAACGGGGCCGCTAACGGGGCCGCTAACGGGGCCGCTAACGGAACCGCTAACGGGACCGCTAACGGGATCGCTAACGGGACCGCTAACCGAGCCGCTAATGGGGTCGCTAACGGGACCGCTAACAACCGCTAACGGAACCGCTAACGGGACCGCTAACAGAACCGCTAACTGAACCGCTAACGGGATTGCTAACGGGATCGCTAACGGGACCGCTAACGGGATCGCTAACCGAGCCGCTAACGGAATCGCTAACTGAGCCGCTAACGGAACCACTAACGGAACCGCTAACGGGACCGCTAACGGGACCGCTAATGGGATCGCTAACGGAACTGCTAACGGGACCGCTAACGGGACCGCTAACGGGACCGCTAACGGGACCGCTAACGGGACCGCTAACGGGATCGCTAACGGGACCGCTAACGGGACCGCTAACCGAGCCGCTAATGGGGTAGCTAACGGGACCGCTAACAACCGCTAACGGAACCGCTAACGGGACCGCTAACAGAACCGCTAACTGAACCGCTAACGGGATCGCTAACGGGATCGCTAACGGGACCGCTAACGGGACCGCTAACGGGACCGCTAACGGGATCGCTAACGGGACCGCTAACCGAGCCGCTAATGGGGTCGCTAACGGGACCGCTAACAACCGCTAACGGAACCGCTAACGGGACCGCTAACAGAACCGCTAAATGAACCGCTAACGGGATCGCTAACGGGACCGCTAACCGAGCCGCTAACGGAATCGCTAACCGAGCCGCTAACGGAACCGCTAACGGAACCGCTAACGGTACCGCTAACGGGACCGCTAATGGGATCGCTAACGGAACCGCTAACGGGACCGCTAACGGGACCGCTAACGGGATCGCTAACGGGACCGCTAACCGAGCCGCTAATGGGGTTGCTAACGGGACCGCTAACAACCGCTAACGGAACCGCTAACGGGGCCGCTAACAGAACCGCTAACGGGACCGCTAACGGGATCGCTAACAACCGCTAGCGGAACCGCTAACGGGACCGCTAACGGGATCGCTAACGGAATCGCTAACTGAACCGCTAACGGGACCGCTAACGGGACCGCTAACCGAGCCGCTAACGGGATCGCTAACCGAGCCGCTAACGGGATCGCTAACAACCGCTAACGGGACCGCTTACGGGATTGCTAACGGGACCGCTAACGGGGTCGCTAACTTGACCGCTAACGGGATCGCTAACTGGACCGTTAAGGGGACCGCTAACGGGATCGCTAACAGGACCGCTAACAGAACCGCTAACGGGACCGCTAACACCAATAACACTACCATCCCATAATAATCACTTACCATCCCATAATAACACTAACATCCTATAAAAACACTAACATCCCATAATAACACTAACATCCTATAAAAACACCTGCCATCCCATAATAACACTAACATCCTATAAAAACACCTGCCATCCCATAATAACACCTATCGTGTGTGTGTGTGTGTGTGTGTGTGTGTGTGTGTGTGTGTGTGTGTGTGTGTGTGTGTGTGTGTGTGTGTTCATCTAAGGTTAAAAGGTCAGGGTTCAGATTTCTCCATTTTCCAGGTTATACTATGAAGCCTGTACTGAGTGAGTCATGTGACCAGTTCTGGGTCAGTCTAATCAGCACAGCTGAGCTGTGGTTGCTAGGGGCAACAAGAACCTGATACAGAGGGAGCGGGAATGACTCAGCTGGATTTTCGGTTGTGACAAACCTGAAATCACTCCACTTTGCGCTCAAACCGTAGCTCTTAGCAGAAAAACGAAAACATTTTGAGAAACGGAGAACCCACCAGATTATCTAAATGTTATTTTCATACAGATATTCCTTAAAATGTGTTAGTAACGGCAATTCGAAAACAAAAATGAGATTTTTTTTAAGAAAACTTCATTTAACATGGGAGTCAATGAAGAGCAAGACAGGAACTGGCGTGTCTGTTGGCTCCCCCGTTAAAATTTTGTGCACACCACGCCTGTCAAAGTCACATTTTATGAATCACAAAACCTATGTCTATATTCTGACCAAAAATTATCTGTCTACCTTTTACGGTTTGGCCGTGACCTCGAGTTACAAATAAGAAATCATGTTTTTTTTTCAGTGTAACTACACTCTAGCAAACTGACTCCCGTGCTCTAGATTTGAAAAAAAGTGATTTCCAGTCCTCGCTTGAGGGCTCATATCTTGAAAAGTGTACATTTTAGGAAAAAACAGTCCGGGGTTTGGAGAGAGAAGAGAAGTTTTCCTCCGTTTTGAAGTTTGAATGACGTTTCTACGTCCAAGTATGAGAAAGATACGTGACTCGGAAAAAAGGTGAATTTTGTCTTTTTTTTCTCAACATTTTCCCATCCGCTTATAATGGCACCATTGAAATGCATGGGAAAATCTTCCCCATTAGTTTGGAAATTTGGAAATGTTTTTGCACTTCGTGCAAAAACTATTCGTGCCATCGTTCTGAAAATCCACAGGACTGTAGTTAAATTCAGGGCCTACAACTTTCTAAATCGGTTCAGAATTTTTCGAGTAACGGTGTGCGAGTGGTGAGGCCCCAAACTTCACGCAATGCGTTCCGGATGGGGCAAAAAGCGCACGTTTGTGCACGTTGCGCAAAAACGTGCACGCCAATCGCTAATAAAAGTCATACCCATCGATTCCCGATTAAGGCGCACGTTTCTACGTTTTTACTTTTTGCGTTTTCTCAAAGCTGTAGGAGGAGTAGCCGGACAAAGTTTTTACGGAAGAATATATAAATAACTAGACAAAATTCCCGGGAAATTTTGAAGTGCCACGGACTACTGCCGGATGATCGCGGGGCTTATTTGCACCCATGAAGGTCAAGGACTCGATACAGATTCCAATGACACCACCCATGACTCTCTATGTCAAACCATTCAAAAGTTATTACAGAAAATATAGAACCGCTAACTGAACCGCTAACGGGATCGCTAACGGGATCGCTAACGGGACCGCTAACGGGACCGCTAACCGAGCCGCTAACGGGATCGCTAACCGAGCCGCTAACAACCGCTAACGGAACCGCTAACGGGACCGCTAACGGGACCGCTAACGGGACCGCTAACGGAACCGCTAACGGAACCGCTAACGGGACCGCTAACGGGATCGCTAACGGGACCGCTAACCGGATCGCTAACGGGATCGCTAACGGGATCGCTAACGGGACCGCTAACCGAGCCGCTAATGGGATCGCTAATGGGACCGCTAACAACCGCTAACAGAACCGCTAACGGGACCGCTAACAGAACCGCTAACAGAACCGCTAACGGGATCGCTAACAACCGCTAGCGGAACCGCTAACGGGACCGCTAATGGGATTGCTAACGGGACCGCTAACGGGGTCGCTAACTGGACCGCTAACGGGATCGCTAACTGGACTGCTAACGGTACCGCTAACGGGATCGCTAACGGAATCGCTAACTGAACCGCTAACGGGACCGCTAACCGAGCCGCTAACGGGATTGCTAACCGAGCCGCTAATGGGATCGCTAACGGGACCGCTAACAACCGCTAACGGAACCGCTAACAGGACCGCTAACAGAACCGCTAACAGAACCGCTAACGGGACCGCTAACGGGATCGCTAACAACCGCTAGCGGAACCGCTAACGGGACCGCTAACGGGGTCGCTAACTGGACCGCTAACGGGATCGCTAACTGGACCGCTAACGGGACCGCTAACGGGATCGCTAACGGAATCGCTAACTGAACCGCTAACGGGATCGCTAACAACCGCTAGCGGAACCGCTAACGGGACCGCTATCGGGGTCGCTAACTGGACCGCTAACGGGATTGCTAACTGGACCGCTAACGGGACCGCTAACGGGACCGCTAACGGGATCGCTAACGGAATCGCTAACTGAACCGCTAACGGGACCGCTAACCGAGCCGCTAACGGGATCGCTAACCAAGCCGCTAACGGGATCGCTAACGGGATCGCTAACAACCGCTAACGGGACCGCTAACGGGATTGCTAACGGGACCGCTAACGGGGTCGCTAACTGGACCGCTAACGGGATCGCTAACTGGACCGCTAACGGGACCGCTAACGGGATCGCTAACAGGACCGCTAACAGAACCGCTAACGGGACCGCTAACACCAATAACACTACCATCCCATAATAAACACCTACCATCCCATAATAACACTAACATCCCATAATAACACTAACATCCTATAAAAACACCTGCCATCCCATAATAACACTAACATTCTATAAAAACACCTGCCATCCCATAATAACACTAACATCCTATAAAAACACCTGACATCCCATAATAACACTAACATCCTATAAAAACACCTGTCATCCCATAATAACACTAACATCCTATAAAAACACCTGACATCCCATAATAACACTAACATCCTATAAAAACACCTGACATCCCATAATAACACCTATCGTGTGTGTGTGTGTGTGTGTGTGTGTGTGTGTGTGTGTGTGTGTGTGTGTGTGTGTGTGTGTGTGTGTGTGTTCATCTAAGGTTAAAAGGTCAGGGTTCAGATTTCTCCATTTTCCAGGTTATACTATGAATTCTGTACTGAGTGAGTCATGTGACCAGTTCTGGGTCAGTCTAATCAGTCAACAGCTGAGCTCTGGTTGCTAGGGGCAACAAGAACCTGATACAGAGGGAGCGGGAATGACTCAGCTGGATTTTTGGTTGTGACAAACCTGAAATCACTCCACTTTGCGCTCAAACCGTAGCTCTTAGCAGAAAAACGAAAACATTTTGAGAAACAGAGAACCTACCAGATTATCTAAATGTTATTTTCATACAGATATTCCTTAAAATGTGTTAGTAACGGCAATTCGAAAACAAAAATGAGATTTTTTTTAAGAAAACTTCATTTAACATGGGAGTCAATGAAGAGAGAGACAGGAACTGGCGTGTCTGTTGGCTCCCCCGTTAAAATTTTGTGCACACCACGCCTGTCAAAGTCACATTTTATAAATCACAACACCTATGTCTATATTCTGACCAAAAATTATCTGTCTACCTTTTACGGTTTGGCCGTGACCTCGAGTTACAAATAAGAAATCATGTTTTTTTTTCAGTGTAACTACACTCTAGCAAACTGACTCCCGTGCTCTAGATTTGAAAAAAAGTGATTTCCAGTCCTCGCTTGAGGGCTCATATCTTGAAAAGTGTACATTTTAGGAAAAAACTGTTTCGGGTTTGGAGAGAGAAGAGAAGTTTTCCTCCGTTTTGAAGTTTGAATGACGTTTCTACGTGCAAGTATGAGAAAGATACGTGACTCAGAAAAAAGGTGAATTTTGTCTTTTTTCTCGACATTTTCCCATCCGCTTTGAATGGCGCCATAGGAATACATAGGGAAAATGAGCTCCCCATTAGTTTGGAAATTTGGAAATGTTTTTGCACTTCGTGCAAAAACTATTCGTGCCATCGTTCTGAAAATCCACAGGACTGTAGTTAAATTCAGGGCCTACAACTTTCTAAATCGGTTCATAATTTTTCGAGTAACGGTGTGCGAGTGGTGAGGCCCCAAAGTTCACGCAATGCGTTCCGGATGGGGCAAAAAGCGCACGTTTGTGCACGTTGCGCAAAAACGTGCACGCCAATCGCTAATAAAAGTCATACCCATCGATTCCCGATTAAGGCGCACGTTTCTACGTTTTTACTTTTCGCGTTTTCTCAAAGCTGTAGGAGGAGTAGCCGGACAAAGTTTTTACGGAAGAATATATAATAAATAATAAATAAGCCTGAGCAATAGTATGAGTGCCTCGTGCTGCGCACGAGGCACTCCTCCTCCATTGAGCTTGCGCAGCTCAATGGAGGAGGCGTGCCACGTGGCGCAGCCGTGGCACTAATAATAAGCCTGAGCAATAGTATGAGTGCCTCGTGCTGCGCACGAGGCACTCCTCCTCCATTGAGCTTGCGCAGCTCAATGGAGGAGGCGTGCCACGTGGCGCAGCCGTGGCACTAATAATAAGCCTGAGCAATAGTATGAGTGCCTCGTGCTGCGCACGAGGCACTCCTCCTCCATTGAGCTTGCGCAGCTCAATGGAGGAGGCGTGCCACGTGGCGCAGCCGTGGCACTAACTAGAAAATTTCACGAAATTTTGACATGGGCATGCCCTACGGCCCATTCGACCCCTCCAGCTGCTTTGGTTTAGGGCTGTAGTGGTTGTGTTCGGGGTGGTTCTATGTCAGTTTGAGGTGTTTACAGTTGTATTGCATTCATTCCTGTGCTCCCAATAGTTATTAAAGGTGTGCGCTTTTTGGCATCTAGCGTTGCCACGGTAACGCTTTTGACTGAGAATAGTAATGCCCTTCGAGGCAAGATGGAGACGCATCTAACGATGTATGCCTTGCATGGGTGCATGTTCCGGTTCAGGCTACGTTAACGGATAGGTTTTTTTTTTCACCATGGTACAAAACCCCATCCGAATGAATGGGGCCATTTGGCCTGGATTTTGACATAAAATTTCCTTAAATGCCAGCTTCATGAAATTTGAGTATGTTGAAGTCCACAGCGTGCCGAGTCAGGGGACATTTGTACGATGTCTCTACAATAACCTGTTGCCTAGCAACAAGCGTCCAAATTCAAACAGAAATAAAAAAAAAAATGAAAGGCCAATATCGCGAAAACTGTAATAATTAGCATAATGAGGTTGTACGTAGCGTTAGGGACAATCGGGCCGAGTGTTTGAAAGTTTGAACGATGTCTCTACGATAAAGTTCGACCGAGCAATAAGCGTCTGAATTTTTGCCTTTTTTTTTGCTTTTTGGCATCTAGCGTTGCCACGGTAACACTTTAGACTGAGAAAAGTAATGCCCATCGAGGCACGATGGAGACGCATCCAACAATGTATGCCATGCATGGGTGCACGTTCCGGTTCGGGCAGCATTAACAGATTGTTTATTCACATGGTCCCCCATACAAATGCATTGGTTTTTGTTGCCACGGTAACAAGCCCCATAGGATAGAATGGGACAATTTGGCTTTAATATCTCAAAAGCTGTAAAAGACAGCGTAATGAGACCTCAGTATGTTGTAGTCCACATGAAGCTGAGTCTTTTAACGTTGGAACCAAGTCTCTGCGATACCGCGTTGCCGCGCAACAAGCATCCGAAGTTCCGTTAGCATCAAAATGAACAATGTGGAATATCTCAAAAACCGTAATAGCAAGCATGACGAGACTAAAATATGTTGCAGTACAAAGCGTCCCGGGTTGGTCAATGTTGTAATGATGTCTGTACGATAAACCGTTGCCTAGCAACAAGCGTCCAAAATAAAATAGATTTTTTTTTTAAATTGAAAGTTAAATATCGCAAAAACCGTAATAACTAGCATGATGAAGTTTTATGGTCCTTTAGTGACTATCGGGCCGAGTGTTTGAAAGTTTGAACGATGTCTCTACGATAAAGTTCGGCCGAGCAATAAGCGTGGGAATTTTCGCCTTTTTTTTTGCTTTTTGGCAACTAGCGTTGCCACGCTAACCCCTATTACGGAGAAAAGTAATGCCCATCGAATCACGATGGAGACGCATCCAACGATGTATGCCATGCATGGGTGCACGTTGCGGTTCGGGCCGTATTAACGGACGAAAAAAAGTGCGGAATAAGAATAATAATAATAATAAGAAGAAAAGGGAAACCTTTTCTGGGTACTAATTTACGCCTTCATTTTCATGTTTTTCCTCATTTTTTCGGCCGTGTTTTACTTTTTGGGGATTTTTTTTGTCCACATCAGTGCGGGGTCATGCTGTACACCCGCTGGTGCGCAGTGGGACTTTTGCGACTTTAGCATGCTAGCAGCATTGCCCTTTGGGCCATTCTGGACGATTGCAATATGGTCATGCCACTACTTGGCATGCCCATAATAATAAGAAAAGGGAAACCTTTTCTAGATACTAATATATCGCCTTCATTTTCATGTTTTTCCTCATTTTTTCGGCCGTGTTTTACTTTTTGGGGATTTTTTTTTTCCACATCAGTGCGGGGTCATGCTGTACACCCGCTGGTGCGCAGTGGGACTTTTGCGACTTTAGCATGCTAGCTGCATTGCCCTTTGGGCCATTCTGGACGATTGCAATATGGTCATGCCACTACTTGGCATGCCCATAATAACGCGAAGAATTCCTACAGATACAATAGGGCCTTCGCACTGAAGGTGCTCGGGCCCTAATTAAAGCTGCAAGCAGCAATGAACGGGCCCTCGCACTCACGGCCACCGCCCCCCATAAGTATCAGAAATGACACCACCCACGACTTCCTATGTCAAACCATTGAAAAGTTATACCAGAAAATCGGGACAACCAATCAGAAGAAGGGGCGGGGCTAATTAAGGCCAACGAAGCTTAAGGACTCATTACAGAGTCCCATGACACCACCCACGACTTCCTATGTCAAACCATTGAAAAGTTATAGCAGAAAAAAGGGACAACCAATCAGAAGAAGGGGCGTGGCTAATTCAAGCCAATGAAGGTCAAGGACTCCATACAGAATCTGATGACACCACCCACGACTCTCTATGTCAAACCATTCCAAAGTTATAGCAGAAAATTGGGACAACCAATCAGAAGAAGGGGCGGGGCTAATTAAGGCCAACGAAGCTTAAGGACTCATTACAGAATCCCATGACACCACCCACGACTTCCTATGTCAAACCTTTCAAAAGTTATAGCAGAAAAAAGGGACAACCAATCAGAAGAAGGGGCGGGGCTAATTTAAGCCAATGAAGGTCAAGGGCTCCATAAAGAATCTGATGAAACCACCCACGACTCTCTATGTCAAACCATTCCAAAGTTATAGCAGAAAATCGGGACAACCAATCAGAAGAAGGGGCGGGGCTAATTAAGGCTAACGAAGCTTAAGGACTCATTACAGAGTCCCATGACACCACCTACGACTTCCTATGTCAAACAATTAAAATGTTATAGCAGAAAAAAGGGACAACCAATGACAAGAAGGGGCGGGGCTAATTCAGGCCAATGAAGGTCAAGGACTCCATACTGAATCTTATGACACCACCCAGGACTCTCTATGTCAAACCATTCCAAAGTTGTAGCAGAAAATCGGGACAACCAATCAGAAGAAGGGGCGGGGCTAATTAAGGCCAACGAAGCTTAAGAACTCATTACAGAGTCCCATGATACCACCCATGACTTCCTATGTCAAACCATTCAAAAGTTATAGCAGAAAAAAGGGACAACCAATCAGAAGAAGGGGCGGGGCTAATTAAGGCCAACGAAGCTTAAGGACTCATTACAGAGTCCCATGACACCACCCACAACTCTCTATGTCAAACCATTCAAAAGTTATGGCAGAGAAAAGTATTCTAGGGGGCGCTGTTGAGCCGTCAGGCCACGGCCATTAATGCAAACCATGAAATATCAAATGTATCGCCAAGTCTGGCTTGCATGCAAAATTTGGTGACTTTTGGAGAACTATCAAATATGGACCAATCACATGAAGGGGGGGCGCGCCTTTTGGCGTCTAGCGTCGCCACGGTAACACTTTTGAAAGAGAAAAGTAATGCGTGGTGTCGCAGGATGTAGACGCACATTTTGATGTATAACACACCTGGGGGCACATTACGGTTCGGGCTGAATTAACTGCCGAAGGAATGGCATAAATTTCGCCAAAATGACACAATGTATTCAAAATGGCCGACATCCTGTTCGGTTTCGGCCATGGCTCCAAGAGACTTTTCTTTAAGTTGTGCCATGATACAGGTGTGTAGCGATTTTCGTGCATGTACGTCAAACCGTATTGTGGGGCTTGAGGCACAAAGTTTTCCGGGGGGCGCTGTTGAGCAATTTTGCCTCGCCCATTAATGCAAACCATGAAATATCAAATTTATCGCCAGGCCTGGCTTGCATGCCAAATTTGGTGCCTTTTGGGGAACTATCAAATATGGACCAATCAGATGAAGGGGGGTGCGCTTGTTGGCGTCTAGCGTCGCCACGGTAACACTTTTGAAAGAGAAAAGTAATGCGTGTAGTCGCAGGATGGAGACGCACATTTTGATGTATAACACATCTGGGTTCACGATACGGTTCGGGCTGAATTAACTCTCGAAGGAATGGCATATATTGCTCCAAAATTACGCAATTAATTCAGAATGTTCAAAATGGCCGACTTCCTGTTCGGTTTCGGCCATGGCGCCAAGAGACTTTTCTTTTAGTTGCGACATGATACAGGAGTGTACCAATTTTCGTTCATGTACGTCAAAGCGTATTATGGGGCTTGAGGCGCAAAGTTTTTTCTGTCTGAACCAACCAGATGAAGGGTGGGCGCGCTTTTTGGCGTCTAGCGTCGCCACGGTAACGCTTTTGAAAGAGAAAAGTAATGCGTGTGGTCGCAGGAGGGAGACGCACATTTTGATGTATAATACACCTGGGTGCACGTTACGGTTCGGGCTGAATTAACTGCCGAAGGAATGGCATAAATTGCGCCAAAGTGACACGATTAATTCAAAATGGCCGACTTCCTGTTCGGTTTCGGGCATGACGGCAAGAGACTTTTCTTTAAGTTGTCCCATGATACAGGTGTGTACCGATTTTCGTGCATGTACGTCAAACCGTATCGTGGGGCTTGAGGCACAAAGTTATCAAGGGGGCGCTGTTGAGCCATTTTGCCACGCCCATTAATGCAAACCATTAAATATCAAATTTTTCGCCAGGCCTGACTTGGGTGCAAAATTTTGTGACTTTTTGGGCATGTTAAGGGGGGCAAAAAGGCCATCACTTTGTCAGAAGAAAAAAAAAAAAAATAATAATAATAATTAAAGCTGCAAGCAGCGATGAACGGGCCCTCGCACTCACGTCCACCGACCCCATAAGCATATCAGAAATCACACCACCCACGATTCTCTATGTCAAACCATTCAAAAGTTATAGCAGAAAAAAGGAACAACCAATCAGAAGAAGGGGCGGGGCTAATTCAGGCCAATGAAGGTCAAGGACTCCATACAGAGTCTGATGACACCACCCACGACTCTTTATGTCAAACCATTCAAAAGTTATGGCAGAGAAAAGTATTCTAGGGGGCGCTGTTGAGCCGTTAGGCCACGCCCATTAATGCAAACCATGAAATATCAAATTTATCACCAGGTCTGGCTTGCATGCAAAATTTGGTGACTTTTGGAGAACTATCAAATATGGACCAATCAGATGAAGGGGACGCGTGCTTTTTCGCGTCTAGCGTCGCCACGGTAACACTTTTGAAAGAGAAAAGTAATGTACGTCGTCGCAGGACAGAGACGCACATTTTGATGTAAAAACACAAAAATTGCTGACAAAAAATTTCATCATAGGTACAGCCAGGCTCGAACTCTCGACTTCTGGCACCAAAGACCGCAATGCTGTGGCTGAGCTATGTCTCTGCTATCCCTTTCACTTCGACTTACTGGCTTAAGAGAGACCAACATAGCGATAAAATGTCAGGAACTTTTTTTTCCTAATTTTTTAAATATTTGTAAGGTATAAATATTAGTAAAACACTACTATTTTTATTACTTTTGCTGTAACCATTCTACAGAGGTTCTAACCGGGCTGAGCATGGGTCTATTTCTGATGTCACCATATTACAGGGAGCTGATTGGTCGGGGAGCGGGGCCGTCATCACCCTACTCGCCACTGATTGGTCGGGGGCGGGGCCGTCATCACCCTACTCGCCACTGATTGGTCGGGGGGCGGGGCCAGCAGACGTTTGAATCAGGAAGAGGGACTCTCTATGTCAAACCATTCCAAAGTTATAGCAGAAAATCGGGACAACCAATCAGAAGAAGGGGCGGGGCTAATTAAGGCCAACGAAGCTTAAGGACTCATTACAGAGTCCCATGACACCACCCACGACTTCCTATGTCAAACCATTCAAAAGTCATGGCAGAGAAAAGTTTTCTAGGGGGCGCTGTTGAGCCGTTAGGCCACGCCCATTAATGCAAACCATGAAATATCAAATTTATCGCCAAGTCTGGCTTGCATGCAAAATTTGGTGACTTTTGGGAAACTATCAAATATGGACCAATCAGATGAAGGGGGGGCGCGCCTTTTGGCGTCTAGCGTCGCCACGGTAACACTTTTGAAAGAGAAAAGTAATGCGCATAGTCGCAGGATGGAGACGTACATTTTGATGTATAACACATCTGGGTTCACGATACGGTTCGGGCCGTATTAATTCTCGAAGGAATGGCATATATTGCTCCAAAATTACGTGATTAATTAAGAATGTTCAAAATGGCCGACTTCCTGTTCGGTTTAGGCCATGGCGCCAAGAGACTTTTCTTTAAGTAGCGACATGATAAAGATGTGTACCGATTTTCGTTCATGTACGTCAAACCGTATTCTGGGGCTTGAGGCGCAAATTTTTTTCTGTCTGAACCAACCAGACTATGGGTGGGCGCGCTTTTTGGCGTCTAGCGTCGCCACGGTAACGCTTTTGAGAGAGAAAAGTAATGCGTGGTGTCGGAGGATGGAGACGCACATTTTGATGTATAACACACATGGGAGCTCGTTACGGTTCGGGCCGTATTAACTGCCGAAGGAATGGCATAAATTTCGCCAAAATGACACGATTAATTCAAAATGGCCGACATCCTGTTCGGTTTCGGGCATGACTCCAAGAGACTTTTCTTTAAGTTGTGCAATGATACAGGTGTGTACTGATTTTCGTGCATGTAGGTCAAACCGTATCGTGGGGCTTGAGGCACAAAGTTTTCCGGGGGGCGCTGTTGAGCCATTTTGCCACGCCCATTAATGCAAACCATAAAATATCAAATTTTTCGCCAGGCCTGGTTTGCGTGCAAAATTTGGTGACTTTTTGGGCACGTTTAGGGGGGCAAAAAGGCCCTCCTTTCGTCAGAAAAATAATAATAACTAGAAAATTTCTGGAAATTTTGATATGGGCATGCCCTACTGCCCATTCGCCCCCTCTCGCCGCTTTGGTTTAGGGCTGTAGTGTTTGTGTTCGGGGCGGTTCTATGTCAGTTTGAGGTGTTTACGGTTGTATTGCATTCATTCCTGTGCTCCCAATAGCTATTAATGGGGCGCGCTTTTTGCCGTCTAGCGTCCCCACTGTAACGCTTTTGACTGAGAAAAGTAATGCCCATCGAGGCACGATGGAGAAGCATCTAACGGTGTATGCCGTGCATGGGTGCACGTTCCGGTTCAGACTACGTTAATGGATAGGGTTTTTTTCCACCGTGGTAAAAAAAAACCATCCGAATGAATGGGGCCATTTGGCATGGATTTTACATTAAAGCTTCCTTAAATCACAGCTTCATGAAATTGGAATATGTTGAAGATCACAGCTTGCCGAGTCGGGGAACATTTGTATCATGTCTCTACGATAATCTGTTGCCTAGCAACAAGCATCCAAAGTGAAACGGAAATTAAAAAAAAAAAGAAAGGTCAATATCGCAAAAACTTTAAAAGTTGGCATAATGAGGTTCTAGGGTCCGTTAGTGCCAATCAGGCCGAGTGTTTGAAAGTTTGAACGATGTCTCTACGATAAAGTCCGGCCGAGCAATAAGCGTCTGAATTTTCGCCTTTTTTTTTTGCTTTTTGGCATCTAGCGTTGCCACGGTAACACTTTTGACTGAGAAAAGTAATGCCCATTGAGGCACGATGGAGACGCATCCAACGATATATGCCATGCATGGGTGCACATTGCGGTCCGAGCAGCATTAGGTTTTTGTTGCCATGGTAACAAGCCCCATAGGATAGAATGGGACAATTTAGCTTCAATATCTCCAAAGCTGTAAACGACAGCGTAATGAGACCTCAGTATGGTGTAGTCCACATCAAGCTGAGTCTTTTAACGTTGGAACCAAGTCTCTACGATACTGCGTTGCCGCGCAACAAGCATCCGAAGTTCCGTTAGCATCAAAATGAGAAGAGTGAAATATCTCAAAAACCGTAATAGCTAGCATGACGAGACTAAAATATGTTGCAGTACAAAGCGTCCCGGGTTGGTCAATGTTGTAATGATGTCTGTACGATAAACCGTTGCCTAGCAACAAGCGTCCAAAATAAAAGTGATTTTTTTTTTAAATTGAAAGTTAAATATCGCAAAAACCGTAATAACTAGCATGATGAAGTTGTATGGTCCTTTAAAGACTATCGGGCCGAGTGTTTCAAAGTTTGAACGATGTCTCTACGATAAAGTTCGGCCGAGCAATAAGCGTGGGAATTTTCGCCTTTTTTTTTGCTTTTTGGCAACTAGCGTTGCCACGGTAACCCCTATTACTGAGAAAAGTAATACCCATCGAATCACGATGGAGACGCATCCAACGATGTATGCCATGCATGGGTGCACGTTGCGGTTCGGGCCGTATTAACGGACGAAAAAAAGTGCGGAATAAGAATAATAATAACTAGAAAATTTCTGGAAATTTTGATATGGGCATGCCCTACCGCCCATTCGAGCCCTCTCGCCGCTTTGGTTTGGGGCTGCAGTGTTTGTGTTCGGGGCGGTTTTATGTCAGTTTGAGGTGTTTACGGTTGTATTTCATTCATTCCTGTGCTCCCAATAGCTATTAATGGGGCGCGCTTTTTGCCGTCTAGCGTCCCCACGGTAACGCTTTTGACTGAGAAAAGCAATGGCCATCGAGGCACGATGGAGACGCATCCAACGATGTATGCCATGCATGGGTGCACGTTCCGGTTCAGGCTACGTTAACGGATAGTTTTTTTTTCCACCATGGTTTTAAAAAACCCATCCGAATGAATGGGGCCATTTGGCATGGATTTTACATTAAACTTTCCTTAAATCACAGCTTCATGAAATTTTAATACGCTGAAGGTCACAGCGTGCCGAGTCAGGGAACATTTGTATGATGTCTCTACGATAATCTGTTGCCTAGCAACAAGCGTCCAAAGTCAAACGGAAATTAAAAAAAAAATGAAAGGTCAATATCACAAAAACTTAAAAAAATGGCATAATGAGGTTCTAGGCTCCGTTAGTGCCAATCGGGCCGAGTGTTTGAAAGTTTGAACTATGTCTCTACGATAAAGTCCGGCCGAGCAATAAGCGTCTGAATTTTCGCCTTTTTTTTGGCTTTTTGGCATCTAGCGTTGCCACGGTAGCACTTTTGACTGAAAAAAGTAATGCCCATCGAGGCACGATGGAGACGCATCCAACGATATATGCCATGCATGGGTGCACATTGCGGTCCGAGCAGTATTAACAGATTGTTTATTCACATGCTCTCCCATACAAATGCATAGGTTTTTGTTGCCATGGTAACAAGCCCCATAGGATAGAATGGGACAATTTGGCTTTAATATCTCAAAAGCTGTAAACGACAGCGTAATGAGACCTCAGTATGTTGTAGTCCACATGAAGCTGAGTCTTTTAACGTTGGAACCAAGTCTCTGCGATACCGCGTTGCCGCGCAACAAGCATCCGAAGTTCCGTTAGCATCAAAATGAACAATGTGGAATATCTCAAAAACCGTAATAGCAAGCATGACGAGACTAAAATATGTTGCAGTACATAGCGTCCCGGGTTTGTCAATGTTGTAATGATGTCTGTACGATAAACCGTTGCCTAGCAACAAGCGTCCAAAATAAAATAGATTTTTTTTTTAAATTGAAAGTTAAATATCGCAAAAACCGTAATAAGTAGCATGATGAAGTTTTATGGTCCTTTAGTGACTATCGGGCCGAGTGTTTGAAAGTTTGAACGATGTCTCTACGATAAAGTTCGGCCGAGCAATAAGCGTGGGAATTTTCGCCTTTTTTTTTGCTTTTTGGCAACTAGCGTTGCCACGGTAACCCCTATTACGGAGAAAAGTAATGCCCATCGAATCACGATGGAGACGCATCCAACGATGTATGCCATGCATCGGTGCACGTTGCGGTTCGGGCCGTATTAACGGACGAAAAAAAGTGCGGAATAAGAATAATAATAATAATAATAATAAAAACTAGACAAAATTCCCGGGAAATTTTGAAGTGCCACGGACTACTGCCGGATGATCGCGGGATGCACCCATGAAGGTCAAGGACTCGATACTTTGTCATTTGACACCACCCATGACTCTCTATGTCAAACCATTCAAAAGATATTGGACTATAACGTATCGGCCAATCAGAAGAAGGGGCGTGGCTAATTTGCACCAATGAGGGTCAGGGACTCGATACTTAGTCATTTGACACCACCCATGTCTCTGTATGTCAAACCATTCAAAAGATATTGGACTTTAACGTATCAGCCAATCAGAAGAAGGGGCGTGGCTAATTTGCACCAATGAGGGTCAGGGACTCGATACTTAGTCATTTGACACCACCCATGTCTCTGTATGTTAAACCATTCAAAAGATATTGGACTATAACGTATCGGCCAATCAGAAGAAGGGGCGTGGCTAATTTGCACCAATGAGGGTCAGGGACTCGATACTTAGTCATTTGACACCACCCATGTCTCTGTATGTCAAACCATTCAAAAGATATTGGACTTTAACGTATCGGCCAATCAGAAGAAGGGGCGGGGCTAATTTGCACCAATGAGGGTCAGGGACTCGATACTTAGTCATTTGACACCACCCATGTCTCTGTATGTCAAACCATTCAAAAGATATTGGACTATAACGTATCGGCCAATCAGAAGAAGGGGCGTGGCTAATTTGCACCAATGAGGGTCAGGGACTCGATACTTAGTCATTTGACACCACCCATGTCTCTGTATGTCAAACCATTCAAAAGATATTGGACTATAACGTATCGGCCAATCAGAAGAAGGGGCGTGGCTAATTTGCACCAATGAGGGTCAGGGACTCGATACTTAGTCATTTGACACCACCCATGTCTCTGTATGTCAAACCATTCAAAAGATATTGGACTATAACGTATCGGCCAATCAGAAGAAGGGGCGTGGCTAATTTGCACCAATGAGGGTCAGGGACTCGATACTTAGTCATTTGACACCACCCATGTCTCTGTATGTCAAACCATTCAAAAGATATTGGACTTTAACGTATCAGCCAATCAGAAGAAGGGGCGGGGCTAATTTGCACCAATGAGGGTCAGGGGCTCGATACTTAGTCATTTGATACCACCCGTGTGTCTCTATGTCAAACCATTCAAAAGATATTGGACTATAACGTATCGGCCAATCAGAAGAAGGGGCGGGGCTAATATGTATATATAATATACAAATGTAAATATTTATATGTATAATAATAATAATATACATATATATCCCATGAACCTGTCCCCAGCAGGACTGGGGATCATGTAAGGTCAAAAGGTCAGGGTTCAGATTCCTCCATTATCCAAGGTAAAGTATTATGAAGTCTGCATTGAGTGGGTCATGTGACTAGTTCTGGGTCACATGACCCGGAAGTATGGTAGTGTATATTGTATTGGAATGACTCAGCTAGTTCTTCGGATTTGACAAGCCTCAAATAACTTCACCTTGTAATCAAACTGTAGCTCCTAGCAGAAAAACAAAGACATCGTGAGGGAGACAGAACCCGGAAGATTCTGACAATCTTAATTTTATTCAGATATTCCTTAAAATGTGTTAGTAACGGCAATTCGAAAACAAAAATGAGATTTTTTTGAAGAAAACTTTTTTTAACATTAGAGTCAATGGAGACAGAGGCAGGATTTGGCGTGACTCTTGGCTCCCCCGTTCAAATTTTGTGCACACCACGCCTGTCAAAGTCATATTATTTGAATCTCAACATCTATGTCTACATTCTGACCAAAGATTATCTTTCTAGCTTTTACGGTTCGGCCGTGAGCTCGAGTTACAAATAAAAATTATGGTCATTTTTTCAAAGTCTCTCGCACTCTGATCAATTAGAACCGCACTGAAGATTTGACAAAAAAGTGATTTCCAGTCCTCGCTTGAGGGCTCATATCTTGAAAAGTGTACATTTTAGGAAAAAACAGTCTGGGGTTTAGAGAGAGAAGAGAAGTTTTCCTCCGTTTTGAAGTTTGAATGACGTTTCTACGTGCAAGTATGAGAAAGATAGGTGACTCAGAAAAAAGGTGATTTTTTTTTTTTTAACCTCATCACACACACAGTGTGAAATGCTGCCCCATACAAATACATGGTCCCCATTAGTTTGGAAATTTGGAAATGTTTTTGCACTTCGTGCAAAAACAATTCGTGCCATCGTTCTGAAAATCCACAGGACTGTAGTTAAATTCAGGGCCTACAACTTTCTAAATCGGTTCATAATTTTTCGAGTAACGGTGTGCGAGTGGTGAGGCCCCAAAGTTCACGCAATGCGTTCACGATGGGGCAAAAAGCGCACGTTTGTGCACGTTGCGCAAAAACGTGCACGCCAATCGCTAATAAAAGTCATTCCCATGAAGTCCCGATTAAGTCGCACGTTTCTACGTTTTTACTTTTTGAGTTTTCTCAAAGCTGCGCAACTAGTTACGCGCCGAAGTTCATACGGAAGAATATGGAATAATAAATAATAACTAGACCAAAATTCCCGGGAAATTTTGAAGTGCCACGGACTACTGCCGGATGATCGCGGGGCTTATTTGCACCCATGAAGGTCAAGGACTCGATACAGATTCCAATGACACCACCCATGACTCTCTATGTCAAACCATTCAAAAGTTATTACAGAAAATATAGAACCGCTAACTGAACCGCTAACGGGATCGCTAACGGGATCGCTAACGGGACCGCTAACGGGACCGCTAACCGAGCCGCTAACGGGATCGCTAACCGAGCCGCTAACAACCGCTAACGGAACCGCTAACGGGACCGCTAATGGGATCGCTAATGGAACCGCTAACGGGATCGCTAACGGGATCGCTAACGGGATCGCTAACGGGACCGCTAACCGAGCCGCTAATGGGATCGCTAACGGGACCGCTAACAACCGCTAACAGAACCGCTAACGGGACCGCTAACAGAACCGCTAACAGAACCGCTAACGGGATCGCTAACAACCGCTAGCGGAACCGCTAACGGGACCGCTAATGGGATTGCTAACGGGACCGCTAACGGGGTCGCTAACTGGACCGCTAACGGTACCGCTAACGGGATCGCTAACGGAATCGCTAACTGAACCGCTAACGGGACCACTAACCGAGCCGCTAACGGGATTGCTAACCGAGCCGCTAATGGGATCGCTAACGGGACCGCTAACAACCGCTAACGGAACCGCTAACAGGACCGCTAACAGAACCGCTAACAGAACCGCTAACGGGACCGCTAACGGGATCGCTAACAACTGCTAGCGGAACCGCTAACGGGACCGCTAACGGGGTCGCTAACTGGACCGCTTACGGGATCGCTAACTGGACCGCTAACGGGACCGCTAACGGGATCGCTAACGGAATCACTAACTGAAACGCTAACGGGACCGCTAACGGGATCGCTAACAACCGCTAGCGGAACCGCTAACGGGACCGCTAACGGGGTCGCTAACTGGACCGCTAACGGGATCGCTAACTGGACCGCTAACGGGACCGCTAACGGGACCGCTAACGGGATCGCTAACGGAATCGCTAACTGAACCGCTAACGGGACCGCTAACCGAGCCGCTAACGGGATCGCTAACCAAGCCGCTAACGGGATCGCTAATGGGATCGCTAACAACCGCTAACGGGACTGCTAACGGGATTGCTAACGGGACCGCTAACGGGGTCGCTAACTGGACCGCTAACGGGATCGCTAACTGGACCGCTAACGGGACCGCTAACGGGATCGCTAACAGGACCGCTAACAGAACCGCTAACGGGACCGCTAACACCAATAACACTACCATCCCATAATAAACACCTACCATCCCATAATAACACTAACATCCCATAATAACACTAACATCCTATAAAAACACCTGCCATCCCATAATAACACTAACATCCTATAAAAACACCTGCCATCCCATAATAACACTAACATCCTATAAAAACACCTGCCATCCCATAATAACACTAATGTCCTATAAAAACACCTGACATCCCATAATAACACTAACATGCTATAAAAACACCTGCCATCCCATAATAACACTAACATCCTATAAAAACACCTGACATCCCATAATAACACTAACATCCTATAAAAACACCTGACATCCCATAATAACACCTATCGTGTGTGTGTGTGTGTGTGTGTGTGTGTGTGTGTGTGTGTGTGTGTGTGTGTGTGTGTGTGTGTGTGTGTGTGTGTGTGTGTTCATCTAAGGTTAAAAGGTCAGGGTTCAGATTTCTCCATTTTCCAGGTTATACTATGAATTCTGTACTGAGTGAGTCATGTGACCAGTTCTGGGTCAGCCTAATCAGTCAACAGCTGAGCTCCGGTTGCTAGGGGCAACAAGAACCTGATACAGAGGGAGCGGGAATGACTCAGCTGGATTTTTGGTTGTGACAAACCTGAAATCACTCCACTTTGCGCTCAGACCGTAGCTCTTAGCAGAAAAACGAAAACATTTTGAGAAACAGAGAACCTACCAGATTATCTAAATGTTATTTTCATACAGATATTCCTTAAAATGTGTTAGTAACGGCAATTCGAAAACAAAAATTAGATTTTTTTTAAGAAAACTTCATTTAACATGGGAGTCAATGAAGAGAGAGACAGGAACTGGCGTGTCTGTTGGCTGCCCCGTTAAAATTTTGTGCACACCACGCCTGTCAAAGTCACATTTTATAAATCACAACACCTATGTCTATATTCTGACCAAAAATTATCTGTCTACCTTTTACGGTTTGGCCGTGACCTCGAGTTACAAATAAGAAATCATGTTTTTTTTTCAGTGTAACTACACTCTAGCAAACTGACTCCCGTGCTCTAGATTTGAAAAAAAGTGATTTCCAGTCCTCGCTTGAGGGCTCATATCTTGAAAAGTGTACATTTTAGGAAAAAACTGTTTCGGGTTTGGAGAGAGAAGAGAAGTTTTCCTCCGTTTTGAAGTTTGAATGACGTTTCTACGTGCAAGTATGAGAAAGATACGTGACTCGGAAAAAAGGTGAATTTTGTCTTTTTTTTCTCAACATTTTCCCATCCGCTTATAATGGCGCCATTGAAATGCATGGGAAAATCTTCCCCATTAGTTTGGAAATTTGGAAATGTTTTTGCACTTCGTGCAAAAACTATTCGTGCCATCGTTCTGAAAATCCACAGGACTGTAGTTAAATTCAGGGCCTACAACTTTCTAAATCGGATCAGAATTTTTCGAGTAACGGTGTGCGAGTGGTGAGGCCCCAAAGTTCACGCAATGCGTTCCGGATGGGGCAAAAAGCGCACGTTTGTGCACGTTGCGCAAAAACGTGCACGCCAATTGCTTATAAAAGTCATACCCATCGATTCCCGAATAAGGCGCACGTTTCTACGTTTTTACTTTTCGCGTTTTCTCAAAGCTGTAGGAGGAGTAGCCGGACAAAGTTTTTACGGAAGAATATATAATAACTAGACAAAATTCCCGGGAAATTTTGAAGTGCCACGGACTACTGCCGGATGATCGCGGGGCTTATTTGCACCCATGAAGGTCAAGGACTCGATACTTAGTCATTTGACACCACCCATGACTCTCTATGTCAAACCATTCAAAAGTTATTACAGAAAATATGTAATGAGCTAATAGAACCGCTAACAAGACCGCTAACGGGACCGCTAACGGGATAGCTAACAGAACCGCTAACGGAACCTCTAACGGGATCGCTAACTGAACCGCTAACGGGATCGCTAAAGGGATCGCTAACGGGACCGCTAACCGAGCCGCTAACGGAATCGCTAACCGAGCCGCTAACAACCGCTAACGGAACCGCTAACGGGGCCGCTAACGGGGCCGCTAACGGGGCCGCTAACGGGGCCGCTAACGGGGCCGCTAACGGAACCGCTAACGGGACCGCTAACGGGATCGCTAACGGGACCGCTAACCGAGCCGCTAATGGGGTCGCTAACGGGACCGCTAACAACCGCTAACGGAACCGCTAACGGGACCGCTAACAGAACCGCTAACTGAACCGCTAACGGGATTGCTAACGGGATCGCTAACGGGACCGCTAACGGGATCGCTAACCGAGCCGCTAACGGAATCGCTAACTGAGCCGCTAACGGAACCACTAACGGAACCGCTAACGGGACCGCTAACGGGACCGCTAATGGGATCGCTAACGGAACTGCTAACGGGACCGCTAACGGGACCGCTAACGGGACCGCTAACGGGACCGCTAACGGGACCGCTAACGGGATCGCTAACGGGACCGCTAACGGGACCGCTAACCGAGCCGCTAATGGGGTAGCTAACGGGACCGCTAACAACCGCTAACGGAACCGCTAACGGGACCGCTAACAGAACCGCTAACTGAACCGCTAACGGGATCGCTAACGGGATCGCTAACGGGACCGCTAACGGGACCGCTAACGGGACCGCTAACGGGATCGCTAACGGGACCGCTAACCGAGCCGCTAATGGGGTCGCTAACGGGACCGCTAACAACCGCTAACGGAACCGCTAACGGGACCGCTAACAGAACCGCTAAATGAACCGCTAACGGGATCGCTAACGGGACCGCTAACCGAGCCGCTAACGGAATCGCTAACCGAGCCGCTAACGGAACCGCTAACGGAACCGCTAACGGTACCGCTAACGGGACCGCTAATGGGATCGCTAACGGAACCGCTAACGGGACCGCTAACGGGACCGCTAACGGGATCGCTAACGGGACCGCTAACCGAGCCGCTAATGGGGTTGCTAACGGGACCGCTAACAACCGCTAACGGAACCGCTAACGGGGCCGCTAACAGAACCGCTAACGGGACCGCTAACGGGATCGCTAACAACCGCTAGCGGAACCGCTAACGGGACCGCTAACGGGATCGCTAACGGAATCGCTAACTGAACCGCTAACGGGACCGCTAACGGGACCGCTAACCGAGCCGCTAACGGGATCGCTAACCGAGCCGCTAACGGGATCGCTAACAACCGCTAACGGGACCGCTTACGGGATTGCTAACGGGACCGCTAACGGGGTCGCTAACTTGACCGCTAACGGGATCGCTAACTGGACCGTTAAGGGGACCGCTAACGGGATCGCTAACAGGACCGCTAACAGAACCGCTAACGGGACCGCTAACACCAATAACACTACCATCCCATAATAATCACTTACCATCCCATAATAACACTAACATCCTATAAAAACACTAACATCCCATAATAACACTAACATCCTATAAAAACACCTGCCATCCCATAATAACACTAACATCCTATAAAAACACCTGCCATCCCATAATAACACCTATCGTGTGTGTGTGTGTGTGTGTGTGTGTGTGTGTGTGTGTGTGTGTGTGTGTGTGTGTGTGTGTGTGTGTTCATCTAAGGTTAAAAGGTCAGGGTTCAGATTTCTCCATTTTCCAGGTTATACTATGAAGCCTGTACTGAGTGAGTCATGTGACCAGTTCTGGGTCAGTCTAATCAGCACAGCTGAGCTGTGGTTGCTAGGGGCAACAAGAACCTGATACAGAGGGAGCGGGAATGACTCAGCTGGATTTTCGGTTGTGACAAACCTGAAATCACTCCACTTTGCGCTCAAACCGTAGCTCTTAGCAGAAAAACGAAAACATTTTGAGAAACGGAGAACCCACCAGATTATCTAAATGTTATTTTCATACAGATATTCCTTAAAATGTGTTAGTAACGGCAATTCGAAAACAAAAATGAGATTTTTTTTAAGAAAACTTCATTTAACATGGGAGTCAATGAAGAGCAAGACAGGAACTGGCGTGTCTGTTGGCTCCCCCGTTAAAATTTTGTGCACACCACGCCTGTCAAAGTCACATTTTATGAATCACAAAACCTATGTCTATATTCTGACCAAAAATTATCTGTCTACCTTTTACGGTTTGGCCGTGACCTCGAGTTACAAATAAGAAATCATGTTTTTTTTTCAGTGTAACTACACTCTAGCAAACTGACTCCCGTGCTCTAGATTTGAAAAAAAGTGATTTCCAGTCCTCGCTTGAGGGCTCATATCTTGAAAAGTGTACATTTTAGGAAAAAACAGTTTCGGGTTTGGAGAGAGAAGAGAAGTTTTCCTCCATTTTGAAGTTTGAATGACGTTTCTACGTGCAAGTATGAGAAAGATACGTGACTCAGAAAAAAGGTGAATTTTGTCTTTTTTCTCGACATTTTCCCATCCGCTTATAATGGCGCCATTGAAATGCATGGGAAAATCTCCCCATTAGTTTGGAAATTTGGAAATGTTTTTGCACTTCGTGCAAAAACTATTCGTGCCATCGTTCTGAAAATCCACAGGACTGTAGTTAAATTCAGGGCCTACAACTTTCTAAATCGGTTCAGAATTTTTCGAGTAACGGTGTGCGAGTGGTGAGGCCCCAAACTTCACGCAATGCGTTCCGGATGGGGCAAAAAGCGCACGTTTGTGCACGTTGCGCAAAAACGTGCACGCCAATCGCTAATAAAAGTCATACCCATCGATTCCCGATTAAGGCGCACGTTTCTACGTTTTTACTTTTCGCGTTTTCTCAAAGCTGTAGGAGGAGTAGCCGGACAAAGTTTTTACGGAAGAATATATAAATAATAATAAGCCTGAGCAATAGTATGAGTGCCTCGTGCTGCGCACGAGGCACTCCTCCTCCATTGAGCTTGCGCAGCTCAATGGAGGAGGCGTGCCACGTGGCGCAGCCGTGGCACTAACTAGACAAAATTCCCGGGAAATTTTGAAGTGCCACGGACTACTGCCGGATGATCGCGGGATGCACCCATGAAGGTCAAGGACTCGATACTTAGTCATTTGACACCACCCATGACTCTCTATGTCAAACCATTCAAAAGATATTGGACTATAACGTATCGGCCAATCAGAAGAAGGGGCGGGGCTAATTTGCACCAATGAGGGTCAGGGACTCGATACTTAGTCATTTGACACCACCCATGTCTCTGTATGTCAAACCATTCAAAAGATATTGGACTTTAACGTATCGGCCAATCAGAAGAAGGGGCGTGGCTAATTTGCACCAATGAGGGTCAGGGACTCCATACTTAGTCATTTGACACCACCCATGTCTCTGTATGTCAAACCATTCAAAAGATATTGGACTTTAACGTATCAGCCAATCAGAAGAAGGGGCGTGGCTAATTTGCACCAATGAGGGTCAGGGACTCGATACTTGGTCATTTGACACCACCCATGTCTCTGTATGTCAAACCATTCAAAAGATATTGGACTATAACGTATCGGCCAATCAGAAGAAGGGGCGTGGCTAATTTGCACCAATGAGGGTCAGGGACTCGATACTTAGTCATTTGACACCACCCATGTCTCTGTATGTCAAACCATTCAAAAGATATTGGACTTTAACGTATCAGCCAATCAGAAGAAGGGGCGGGGCTAATTTGCACCAATGAGGGTCAGGGACTCGATACTTAGTCATTTGACACCACCCATGTCTCTGTATGTCAAACCATTCAAAAGATATTGGACTATAACGTATCGGCCAATCAGAAGAAGGGGCGGGGCTAATTTGCACCAATGAGGGTCAGGGACTCGATACTTAGTCATTTGACACCACCCATGTCTCTGTATGTCAAACCATTCAAAAGATATTGGACTATAACGTATCGGCCAATCAGAAGAAGGGGCGTGGCTAATTTGCACCAATGAGGGTCAGGGACTCGATACTTAGTCATTTGACACCACCCATGTCTCTGTATGTCAAACCATTCAAAAGATATTGGACTTTAACGTATCAGCCAATCAGAAGAAGGGGCGGGGCTAATTTGCACCAATGAGGGTCAGGGGCTCGATACTTAGTCATTTGATACCACCCGTGAGTCTCTATGTCAAACCATTCAAAAGATATTGGACTATAACGTATCGGCCAATCAGAAGAAGGGGCGGGGCTAATATGTATATATAATATACAAATGTAAATATTTATATGTATAATAATAATAATAATATACATATATATCCCATGAACCTGTCCCCAGCAGGACTGGGGATCATGTAAGGTCAGGATTCAGATTCCTCCATTATCCAAGGTAAAGTATTATGAAGTCTACAATGAGTGGGTCATGTGACTAGTTCTGGGTCACATGACCCGGAAGTATGGTAGTGTATATTGTATTGGAATGACTCAGCTAGTTTTTGGGATTTGACAAGCCTCAAATAACTTCACCTTGTAATCAAACTGTAACTCCTAGCAGAAAAACAAAGACATCGTGAGAGAGACAGAACCCGGAAGATTCTGACAATCTTAATTTTATTCAGATATTCCTTAAAATGTGTTAGTAACGGCAATTCGAAAACAAAAATGAGATTTTTTTGAAGAATTTTTTTTTTAACATTGCAGTGAATGGAGAGAGAGACAGGAATTGGCATGGCTCTTAGTCTCCCCGTTTAAATTTTGTGCACACCACGCCTGTCAAAGTCACATTTTAAGAATACCAAAATGTATGTCTACATTCTGACCAAAAATTATCTGTCCAGCTTTTACGGTTCGGCCGTGAGGTCGAGTTACAAATAAAAATTATGGTCATTTTTTCAGGGTTCTGCTCACTCTGATCAATTAGAACCTACACTCTAGATTTGAAAAAGGGGGTTTTTTAGTCCTCGCTTGAAGGCTCATATCTTGAAAAGTGTACATTTTAGGAAAAAACAGTCTGGGGTTTAGAGAGAGAAGAGAAGTTTTCCTCCGTTTTGAAGTTTGAATGACGTTTCTACGTGCAAGTATGAGAAAGATAGGTGACTCAGAAAAAAGGTGATTTTTTTTTTTTTTTAACCTTCACCGGACATTTCACACCCACAGTGTGAAATGCTGCCCCATACAAATACATGGGAAAATCTTCCCCATTAGTTTGGAAATTTGGAAATGTTTTTGCACTTCGTGCAAAAACTATTCGTGCCATCGTTCTGAAAATCCACAGGACTGTAGTTAAATTCAGGGCCTACAACTTTCTAAATCGGTTCATAATTTTTCGAGTAACGGTGTGCGAGTGTTGAGGCCCCAAAGTTCACGCAATGCGTTCACGATGGGGCAAAAAGCGCACGTTTGTGCACGTTGCGCAAAAACGTGCACGCCAATCGCTAATAAAAGTCATTCCCATGAAGTCCCGATTAAGTCGCACGTTTCTACGTTTTTACTTTTTGAGTTTTCTCAAAGCTGCGCAACTAGTTACGCGCCGAAGTTCATACGGAAGAATATGGAATAATAATAATAACTAGACAAAATTCCCGGGAAATTTTGAAGTGCCACGGACTACTGCCGGATGATCGCGGGGCTTATTTGCACCCATGAAGGTCAAGGACTCGATACAGATTCCAATGACACCACCCATGACTCTCTATGTCAAACCATTCAAAAGTTATTACAGAAAATATAGAACCGCTAACTGAACCGCTAACGGGATCGCTAACGGGACCGCTAACGGGGCCGCTAACCGAGCCGCTAATGGGATCGCTAACCGAGCCGCTAACAACCGCTAACGGAACCGCTAACGGGACCGCTAATGGGATCGCTAACGGAACCGCTAAAGGGACCGCTAACGGGATCGCTAACGGGATCGCTAACGGGATCGCTAACGGGATCGCTAACGGGATCGCTAACGGGACCGCTAACCGAGCCGCTAATGGGATCGCTAACGGGACCGCTAACAACCGCTAACAGAACCGCTAACGGGACCGCTAACAGAACCGCTAACAGAACCGCTAACGGGATCGCTAACAACCGCTAGCGGAACCGCTAACGGGACCGCTAATGGGATTGCTAACGGGACCGCTAACGGGGTCGCTAACTGGACCGCTAACGGGATCGCTAACTGGACCGCTAACGGTACCGCTAACTGGATCGCTAACGGAATCGCTAACTGAACCGCTAACGGGACCGCTAACCGAGCCGCTAACGGGATTGCTAACCGAGCCGCTAATGGGATCGCTAACGGGACCGCTAACAACCGCTAGCGGAACCGCTAACGGGACCGCTAACGGGGTCGCTAACTGGACCGCTAACGGGATCGCTAACTGGACCGCTAACGGGACCGCTAACGGGATCGCTAACGGAATCGCTAACTGAACCGCTAACGGGACCGCTAACGGGATCGCTAACAACCGCTAGCGGAACCGCTAACGGGACCGCTAACGGGGTCGCTAACTGAACCGCTAACGGGATCGCTAACGGGACCGCTAACGGGGCCGCTAACCGAGCCGCTAATGGGATCGCTAACCGAGCCGCTAACAACCGCTAACGGAACCGCTAACGGGACCGCTAATGGGATCGCTAACGGAACCGCTAAAGGGACCGCTAACGGGATCGCTAACGGGATCGCTAACGGGATCGCTAACGGGATCGCTAACGGGACCGCTAACCGAGCCGCTAATGGGATCGCTAACGGGACCGCTAACAACCGCTAACAGAACCGCTAACGGGACCGCTAACAGAACCGCTAACAGAACCGCTAACGGGATCGCTAACAACCGCTAGCGGAACCGCTAACGGGACCGCTAATGGGATTGCTAACGGGACCGCTAACGGGGTCGCTAACTGGACCGCTAACGGGATCGCTAACTGGACCGCTAACGGTACCGCTAACGGGATCGCTAACGGAATCGCTAACTGAACCGCTAACGGGACCGCTAACCGAGCCGCTAACGGGATTGCTAACCGAGCCGCTAATGGGATCGCTAACGGGACCGCTAACAACCGCTAGCGGAACCGCTAACGGGACCGCTAACGGGGTCGCTAACTGGACCGCTAACGGGATCGCTAACTGGACCGCTAACGGGACCGCTAACGGGATCGCTAACGGAATCGCTAACTGAACCGCTAACGGGACCGCTAACGGGACCGCTAACAACCGCTAGCGGAACCGCTAACGGGACCGCTAACGGGGTCGCTAACTGGACCGCTAACGGGATCGCTAACTGGACCGCTAACGGGACCGCTAACGGGATCGCTAACGGAATCGCTAACTGAACCGCTAACGGGACCGCTAACCGAGCCGCTAACGGGATCGCTAACCAAGCCGCTAACGGGATCGCTAACGGGATCGCTAACAACCGCTAACGGGACCGCTAACGGGATTGCTAACGGGACCGCTAACGGGGTCGCTAACTGGACCGCTAATGGGATCGCTAACTGGACCGCTAACTGAACCGCTAACGGGACCGCTAACCGAGCCGCTAACGGGATCGCTAACCAAGCCGCTAACGGGATCGCTAACGGGATCGCTAACAACCGCTAACGGGACCGCTAACGGGATTGCTAACGGGACCGCTAACGGGGTCGCTAACTGGACCGCTAATGGGATCGCTAACTGGACCGCTAACGGGACCGCTAACGGGATCGCTAACAGGACCGCTAACAGAACCGCTAACGGGACCGCTAACACCAATAACACTACCATCCCATAATAAACACCTACCATCCCATAATAACACTAACATCCCATAATAACACTAACATCCTATAAAAACACCTGCCATCCCATAATAACACTAACATCCTATAAAAACACCTGTCATCCCATAATAACACTAACATCCTATAAAAACACCTGACATCCCATAATAACACTAACATCCTATAAAAACACCTGACATCCCATAATAACACCTATCGTGTGTGTGTGTGTGTGTGTGTGTGTGTGTGTGTGTGTGTGTGTGTGTGTGTGTGTTCATCTAAGGTTAAAAGGTCAGGGTTCAGATTTCTCCATTTTCCAGGTTATACTATGAATTCTGTACTGAGTGAGTCATGTGACCAGTTCTGGGTCAGTCTAATCAGTCAACAGCTGAGCTCTGGTTGCTAGGGGCAACAAGAACCTGATACAGAGGGAGCAGGAATGACTCAGCTGGATTTTTGGTTGTGACAAACCTGAAATCACTCCACTTTGCGCTCAAACCGTAGCTCTTAGCAGAAAAACAAAAACATTTTGAGAAACAGAGAACCTACCAGATTATCTAAATGTTATTTTCATACAGATATTCCTTAAAATGTGTTAGTAACGGCAATTCGAAAACAAAAATGAGATTTTTTTTAAGAAAACTTCATTTAACATGGGAGTCAATGAAGAGAGAGACAGGAACTGGCGTGTCTGTTGGCTCCCCCGTTAAAATTTTGTGCACACCACGCCTGTCATAGTCACATTTTATAAATCACAACACCTATGTCTATATTCTGACCAAAAATTATCTGTCTACCTTTTACGGTTTGGCCGTGACCTCGAGTTACAAATAAGAAATCATGTTTTTTTTTCAGTGTAACTACACTCTAGCAAACTGACTCCCGTGCTCTAGATTTGAAAAAAAGTGATTTCCAGTCCTCGCTTGAGGGCTCATATCTTGAAAAGTGTACATTTTAGGAAAAAACTGTCCGGGGTTTGGAGAGAGAAGAGAACTTTTCCTCCGTTTTGAAGTTTGAATGACGTTTCTACGTGCAAGTATGAGAAAGATACGTGACTCGGAAAAAAGGTGAATTTTGTCTTTTTTTTCTCAACATTTTCCCATCCGCTTATAATGGCGCCATTGAAATGCATGGGAAAATCTTCCCCATTAGTTTGGAAATTTGGAAATGTTTTTGCACTTCGTGCAAAAACTATTCGTGCCATCGTTCTGAAAATCCACAGGACTGTAGTTAAATTCAGGGCCTACAACTTTCTAAATCGGTTCATAATTTTTCGAGTAACGGTGTGCGAGTGGTGAGGCCCCAAACTTCACGCAATGCGTTCCGGATGGGGCAAAAAGCGCACGTTTGTGCACGTTGCGCAAAAACGTGCACGCCAATCGCTAATAAAAGTCATACCCATCGATTCCCGATTAAGGCGCACGTTTCTACGTTTTTACTTTTCGCGTTTTCTCAAAGCTGTAGGAGGAGTAGCCGGACAAAGTTTTTACGGAAGAATATATAAATAATAATAAGCCTGAGCAATAGTATGAGTGCCTCGTGCTGCGCACGAGGCACTCCTCCTCCATTGAGCTTGCGCAGCTCAATGGAGGAGGCGTGCCACGTGGCGCAGCCGTGGCACTAATAACTAGAAAATTTCACGAAATTTTGACATGGGCATGCCCTACGGCCCATTCGACCCCTCCAGCTGCTTTGGTTTAGGGCTGTAGTGGTTGTGTTCGGGGTGGTTCTATGTCAGTTTGAGGTGTTTACAGTTGTATTGCATTCATTCCTGTGCTCCCAATAGTTATTAAAGGTGTGCGCTTTTTGGCGTCTAGCGCCCCCCACGGTGACACTTTTGACTGAAAAAAGTAATGCCCATCGAGGCAACATGGAGACGCATCTAACGATGTATGCCATGCATGGGTGCACGTTGCGGTTCAGGCTACATTAATGGATAGGTTTTTGTTTCACCGTGGTAAAAAAATCCCATCCGAATGAATGGGGCCATTTGGCATGGATTTTGACATAAAATTTCCTTAAATCCCAGCTTCATGAAATTTGAATATGTTGACGGCCACAGCGTGCCGAGTCGGGGAACATTTGTACGATGTCTCTACGATAATCTGTCGCCTAGCAACAAGCGTCCAAAGTCAAATGGAAATTTAAAAAAAAAATGAAAGGTCAATATCGCAAAAATTTTAATAATTGGCATAATGAGCTTGTACGGCCCGTTAGTGCCAATCGGGCCGAGTGTTTGAAAGTTTGAACGATGTCTCTACGATAAAGTTCGACCGAGCAATAAGCGTCTGAATTTTTGCCTTTTTTTTTGCTTTATGGCATCTAGCGTTGCCACGGTAACACTTTTGACTGAGAAAAGTAATGCCCATCGAGGCACGATGGAGACGCATCCAACGATATATGCCATGCATGGGTGCACATTCCGGTTCGGGCAGCATTAACAGATTGTTTATTCACATGGTCCCCCATACAAATGCATTGGTTTTTGTTGCCATGGTAACAAGCCCCATAGGATAGAATGGGACAATTTGGCTTTAATATCTCAAAAGCTGTAAACGACAGCGTAATGAGACCTCAGTATGTTGTAGTCCACATCAACCTGAGTCTTTTAACGTTGGAACCAAGTCTCTGCGATACCGCGTTGCCGCGCAACAAGCATCCGAAGTTCCGTTAGCATCAAAATGAACAATGTGGAATATCTCAAAAACCGTAATAGCAAGCATGACGAGACTAAAATATGTTGCAGTACAAAGCGTCCCGGGTTGGTCAATGTTGTAATGATGTCTGTACGATAAACCGTTGCCTAGCAACAAGCGTCCAAAATAAAAGTGATTTTTTTTTTAAATTGAAAGTTAAATATCGCAAAAACCGTAATAACTAGAATGATGAAGTTGTATGGTCCTTTAAAGACTATCGGGCCGAGTGTTTCAAAGTTTGAACGATGTCTCTACGATAAAGTTCGGCCGAGCAATAAGCGCGGGAATTTTCGCCTTTTTTTTTGCTTTTTAGCAACTAGCGTTGCCATGGTAACCCCTATTACTGAGAAAAGTAATGCCCATCGAATCACGATGGAGACGCATCCAACGATGTATGCCATGCATGGGTGCACGTTGCGGTTCGGGCCGTATTAATGGACGAAAAAAAGTGCGGAATAATAAGAATAATAACTAGAAAATTTCTGGAAATTTTGATATGGGCATGCCCTACTGCCCATTCGTCCCCTCTCGCCGCTTTGGTTTAGGGCTGTAGTGTTTGTGTTCGGGGCGGTTCTATGTCAGTTTGAGGTGTTTACGGTTGTATTGCATTCATTCCTGTGCTCCCAATAGCTATTAATGGGGCGCGCTTTTTGCCGTCTAGCGTCCCCACTGTAACGCTTTTGACTGAGAAAAGTAATGCCCATCGAGGCACGATGGAGAAGCATCTAACGGTGTATGCCGTGCATGGGTGCACGTTCCGGTTCAGACTACGTTAACGGATAGGGTTTTTTTCCACCGTGGTAAAAAAAAACCATCCGAATGAATGGGGCCATTTGGCATGGATTTTACATTAAAGCTTCCTTAAATCACAGCTTCATGAAATTGGAATATGTTGAAGATCACAGCTTGCCGAGTCGGGGAACATTTGTATCATGTCTCTACGATAATCTGTTGCCTAGCAACAAGCATCCAAAGTCAAACGGAAATTAAAAAAAAAAAAGAAAGGTCAATATCGCAAAAACTTTAAAAGTTGGCATAATGAGGTTCTAGGGTCCGTTAGTGCCAATCAGGCCGAGTGTTTGAAAGTTTGAACGATGTCTCTACGATAAAGTCCGGCCGAGCAATAAGCGTCTGAATTTTCGCCTTTTTTTTTGCTTTTTGGCATCTAGCGTTGCCACGGTAACACTTTTGACTGAGAAAAGTAATGCCCATTGAGGCACGATGGAGACGCATCCAACGATATATGCCATGCATGGGTGCACATTGCGGTCCGAGCAGCATTAGGTTTTTGTTGCCATGGTAACAAGCCCCATAGGATAGAATGGGACAATTTAGCTTCAATATCTCCAAAGCTGTAAACGACAGCGTAATGAGACCTCAGTATGGTGTAGTCCACATCAAGCTGAGTCTTTTAACGTTGGAACCAAGTCTCTACGATACTGCGTTGCCGCGCAACAAGCATCCGAAGTTCTGTTAGCATCAAAATGAGAAGAGTGAAATATCTCAAAAACCGTAATAGCTAGCATGACGAGACTGAAATATGTTGCAGTACAAAGCGTCCCGGGTTGGTCAATGTTGTAATGATGTCTGTACGATAAACCGTTGCCTAGCAACAAGCGTCCAAAATAAAAGTGATTTTTTTTTTAAATTGAAAGTTAAATATCGCAAAAACCGTAATAACTAGCATGATGAAGTTGTATGGTCCTTTAAAAACTATCGGGCCGAGTGTTTCAAAGTTTGAACGATGTCTCTACGATAAAGTTCGGCCGAGCAATAATCGCGGGAATTTTCGCCTTTTTTTTTGCTTTTTGGCAACTAGCGTTGCCACGGTAACCCCTATTACTGAGAAAAGTAATACCCATCGAATCACGATGGAGACGCATCCAACGATGTATGCCATGCATGGGTGCACGTTGCGGTTCGGGCCGTATTAACGGACGAAAAAAAGTGCGGAATAATAAGAATAATAATAATAAGAAAAGGGAAACCTTTTCTAGATACTAATATATCGCCTTCATTTTCATGTTTTTCCTCATTTTTTCGGCCGTGTTTTACTTTTTGGGGATTTTTTTTTTCCACATCAGTGCGGGGTCATGCTGTACACCCGCTGGTGCGCAGTGGGACTTTTGCGACTTTAGCATGCTAGCAGCATTGCCCTTTGGGCCATTCTGGACGATTGCAATATGGTCATGCCACTACTTGGCATGCCCATAACTAGAAAATTTCTGGAAATTTTGATATGGGCATGCCCTACCGCCCATTCGTCCCCTCTTGCTGCTTTGGTTTGGGGCTGTAGTGGTTGTGTTCGGGGTGGTTCTATGTCAGTTTGAGGTGTTTTTACGCTTGTATTTCATTCATTCCTGTGCTCCCAATAGTTATTAATGGGGCGCGCTTTTTGGCATCTAGCGTTGCCACGGTAACGCTTTTGACTGAGAAAAGTAATGCCCATCGAGGCAAGATGGAGACGCATCTAACGATGTATGCCGTGCATGGGTGCACGTTCCGGTTCAGGCTACGTTAACGGATAGGTTTTTTTTTTCACCATGGTACAAAACCCCATCCGAATGAATGGGGCCATTTGGCCTGGATTTTGACATAAAATTTCCTTAATTCCCAGCTTCATGAAATTTGAGTATGTTGAATTCCACAGCGTGCCGAGTCAGGGGACATTTGTACGATGTCTCTACGATAACCTGTTGCCTAGCAACAAGCGTCCAAATTCAAACAGAAATAAAAAAAAAAATGAAAGGTCAATATCGCGAAAACTGTAGTAATTAGCATAATGAGGTTGTAGGGGCCGTTACTGCCAATCGGGCCGAGTGTTTGAAAGTTTCAACCATGTCTCTACGATAAAGTTCGGCCGAGCAATAAGCGTCCGAATTTTCGCCTTTTTTTTTGCTTTTTGGCATCTAGCGTTGCCACGGTAACACTTTTTACTGAGAAAAGTAATGCCCATCGAGGAACCATGGAGACGCATCCAACGATGTATGCCATGTATGGGTGCATGTTCCGGTTCAGGCTATGTTAACGGATAGGTTTATTTTTCACCATGGTAAAAAACTCCATCCGAATGAATGGGGCCATGTGGCCTGGATTTTGACATAAAATTTCCTTAAATCCCAGCTTCATGAAATTTGAGTATGTTGAAGTCCACAGCGTGCCGAGTCGGGAAACATTTGTACCATGTCTCTACGATAACCTGTTGCCTAGCAACAAGCGTCCAAAGTCAAATGGAAAAAAAAAAAAAAAAGAAAGGTCAATATCACAAAAACTGTAATACTTGGCATAATGAGCTTGTACGTACCTTTAGGGACAATCAGGCCGAGTGTTTGAAAGTTTGAACGATGTCTCTACGACAAAGTTCGGCCGAGCAATAAGCGTGGGAATTTTCGCCTTTTTTTTTGCTTTTTGGCAACTAGCGTTGCCCCGGTAACCCCTATTACGGAGAAAAGTAATGCCCATCGAGGCATGATGGAGACGCATCCAACGATGTATGCCATGCATGGGTGCACATTCCGGTTCGGGCCGCATTAACGGACGAAAAAAAGTGCGGAATAAGAATAATAATAAAAAGAAAAGGGAAACCTTTTCTAGATACTAATATATCGCCTTCATTTTCATGTTTTTCCTCGTTTTTCCGGCCGTGTTTTAGTTTTTGGGGATTTTTTTTTTCCACATCAGAGCGGGGTCATGCTGTACACCCGCTGGTGCGCAGTGGGACTTTTGCGACTTTAGCTTGTTAGCAAAATGCTAGCAACATTGCCCTTTGGGCCATTCTGGACGATTGCAATATGGTCATGCCATTACTTGGCATGCCCATAATAATAATAAGAAAAGGGAAACCTTTTCTAGATACTAATATATCGCCTTCATTTTCATGTTTTTCCTCATTTTTTCGGCCGTGTTTTACTTTTTGGGGATTTTTTTTTTCCACATCAGTGCGGGGTCATGCTGTACACCCGCTGGTGCGCAGTGGGACTTTTGCGACTTTAGCATGCTAGCAGCATTGCCCTTTGGGCCATTCTGGACGATTGCAATATGGTCATGCCACTACTTGGCATGCCCATAACTAGAAAATTTCTGGAAATTTTGATATGGGCATGCCCTACCGCCCATTCGTCCCCTCTCGCCGCTTTGGTTTGGGGCTGTAGTGGTTGTGTTTGGGGCGGTTCTATGTCAGTTTGAGGTGTTTTTACGCTTGTATTTCATTCATTCCTGTGCTCCCAATAGTTATTAATGGGGCGCGCTTTTTGGCATCTAGCGTTGCCACGGAAACGCTTTTGACTGAGAATA
This sequence comes from Cololabis saira, assembly GCF_033807715.1. Taxonomy (NCBI): domain Eukaryota; kingdom Metazoa; phylum Chordata; class Actinopteri; order Beloniformes; family Belonidae; genus Cololabis; species Cololabis saira. Next base: position 14,924,941 of record NC_084595.1, on the reverse strand, counting down.
GTAATGCCCATCGAGGCAAGATGGAGACGCATCTAACGATGTAGGCCGTGCATGGGTGCATGTTCCGGTTCAGGCTACGTTAACGGATAGGTTTTTTTTTTCACCATGGTACAAAACCCCATCCGAATGAATGGGGCCATTTGGCCTGGATTTTGACATAAAATTTCCTTAAATCCCAGCTTCATGAAATTTGAGTATGTTGAAGTCCACTGCGTGCCGAGTCGGGAAACATTTGTACGATGTCTCTACGATAACCTGTTGCCTAGCAACAAGCGTCCAAAGTCAAACGGAAATTTAAAAAAAACCTGAAAGGTAAATATCGCAAAAACTGTAATACTTGGCATAATGAGCTTGTACGTACCGTTAGGGACAATCGGGCCGAGTGTTTAAAAGTTTGAACGATGTCTCTACGACAAAGTTCGATCGAGCAATAAGCGTCTGAATTTTCGCCTTTTTTTTTGCTTTATGGCATCTAGCGTTGCCACGGTAACACTTTTGACTGAGAAAAGTAATGCCCATCGAGGCACGATGGAGACGCATCCAACGATGTATGCCATGCATGGGTGCACGTTCCGGTTCAGGCAGCATTAACAGATTGTTTATTCACATGCTCCCCCATACAAATGCATTGGTTTTTGTTGCCATGGTAACAAGCCCCATAGGATAGAATGGGACAATTTGGCTTCAATATCTCAAAAGATGTAAACGACAGCGTAATGAGCCCTCAGTATGTTGTAGTCCACATCAAACTGAGTATTTTAACGTTGAATCAAAGTCTCTGCGATACCGCGTTGCCGCGCAACAAGCATCCGAAGTTCCGTTAGCATCAAAATGAACAATGTGGAATATCTCAAAAACCGTAATAGCAAGCATGACGAGACTAAAATATGTTGCAGTACAAAGCGTCCCGGGTTTGTCAATGTTGTAATGATGTCTGTACGATAAACCGTTGCCTAGCAACAAGCGTCCAAAATAAAATTGATTTTTTTTTTAAATTGAAAGTTAAATATCGCAAAAACCGTGATAAGTAGCATGATGAAGTTTTATGGTCCTTTAGTGACTATCGGGCCGAGTGTTTGAAAGTTTGAACGATGTCTCTACGATAAAGTTCGGCCGAGCAATAAGCGTGGGAATTTTCGCCTTTTTTTTTGCTTTTTGGCAACTAGCGTTGCCACGGTAACCCCTATTACGGAGAAAAGTAATGCCCATCGAATCACGATGGAGACGCATCCAACGATGTATGCCATGCATGGGTGCACGTTGCGGTTCGGGCCGTATTAACGGACGAAAAAAAGTGCGGAATAAGAATAATAATAACTAGACAAAATTCCCGGGAAATTTTGAAGTGCCACGGACTACTGCCGGATGATCGCGGGATGCACCCATGAAGGTCAAGGACTCGATACTTGGTCATTTGACACCACCCATGACACTCTATGTCAAACCATTCAAAAGATATTGGACTATAACATATCGGCCAATCAGAAGAAGGGGCGTGGCTAATTTGCACCAATGAGGGTCAGGGACTCGATACTTAGTCATTTGACACCACCCATGTCTCTGTATCTCAAACCATTCAAAAGATATTGGACTTTAACGTATCAGCCAATCAGAAGAAGGGGCGTGGCTAATTTGCACCAATGAGGGTCAGGGACTCGATACTTAGTCATTTGACACCACCCATGTCTCTGTATGTCAAACCATTCAAAAGATATTGGACTATAACGTATCGGCCAATCAGAAGAAGGGGCGTGGCTAATTTGCACCAATGAGGGTCAGGGACTCCATACTTAGTCATTTGACACCACCCATGTCTCTGTATGTCAAACCATTCAAAAGATATTGGACTTTAACGTATCAGCCAATCAGAAGAAGGGGCGGGGCTAATTTGCACCAATGAGGGTCAGGGACTCGATACTTAGTCATTTGACACCACCCATGTCTCTGTATGTCAAACCATTCAAAAGATATTGGACTTTAACGTATCAGCCAATCAGAAGAAGGGGCGTGGCTAATTTGCACCAATGAGGGTCAGGGACTCGATACTTAGTCATTTGACACCACCCATGTCTCTGTATGTCAAACCATTCAAAAGATATTGGACTATAACGTATCGGCCAATCAGAAGAAGGGGCGTGGCTAATTTTCACCAATGAGGGTCAGGGACTCGATACTTAGTCATTTGACACCACCCATGTTTCTGTATGTCAAACCATTCAAAAGATATTGGACTATAACGTATCGGCCAATCAGAAGAAGGGGCGGGGCTAATTTGCACCAATGAAGGTCAGGGACTCGATAATTAGTCATTTGACACCACCCATTACTCTGTATGTCAAACCATTCAAAAGATATTGGACTATAACGTATCGGCCAATCAGAAGAAGGGGCGGGGCTAATTTGTATATATAATATACAAATGTAAATATTTATATGTATAATAATAATAATATACATATATATCCAATGAACCTGTTCCCAGCAGGACTGGGGATCATGTAAGGTCAAAAGGTCAGGGTTCAGATTCCTCCATTTTCCAGGTTATATTACATGAAGTCTGTAATGACTGTGTCATGTGACCAGGTCTGGGTCAGTCTAATCAGCACAGCTGTGCTCTGGTTGTTAGGGGCAACAAGAACCTGATACAGAGGGAGCGGGAATGACAGCTACATTTTCGGTTGTGACAAACCTGAAATCACTCCACTTTGCGGTCAAACCGTAGCTCTTAGCAGAAAAATGAAAACATCGTGAGAAACGGAGAACCCAGAACATTCTGTAAATGTTATTTTCATACAGATATTCCTTAAAATGTGTTAGTAACGGCAATTCGAAAACAAAAATGAGATTTTTTTCAAGAAAACTTATTTTAACATTAGAGTCAATGGAGACAGAGGCAGGAATTGGCGTGTCTGTTGGCCCGCACGTTCAAATTTTGTGCACACCACGCCTGTCAAAGTCACATTTTATGAATCTCAACATCTATGTCTACATTCTGACCAAAAATTATCTTTCTAGCTTTAACGGTTTGCCCGTGAGCTCGAGTTACAAATAAAAATTATGTTCATTTTTTGAAAGTCTCTCGCACTCTGATCAATTAGAACCGCACTGAAGATTTGACAAAAAAGTGATTTCCAGTCCTCGCTTGAGGGCTCATATCTTGAAAAGTGTACATTTTAGGAAAAAACAGTCCGGGGTTTGGAGAGAGAAGAGAAGTTTTCCTCCGTTTTGAAGTTTGAATGACGTTTCTACGTGCAAGTATGAGAAAAATAGGTGAATCAGAAAAAAGGTGATTTTTTTTTTTTTTACCTCATCCCACACACAGTGTGAAATGCTGCCCCATACAAATACATGGTCCCCATTAGTTTGGGAATTTGGAAATGTTTTTGCACTTCGTGCAAAAACTATTCGTGCCATCGTTCTGAAAATCCACAGGACTGTAGTTAAATTCAGGGCCTACAACTTTCTAAATCGGTTCATAATTTTTCGAGTAACGGTGTGCGAGTGGTGAGGCCTCAAAGTTCACGCAATGCGTTCCGGATGGGGCAAAAAGCGCACGTTTGTGCACGTTGCGCAAAAACGTGCACGCCAATCGCTAATAAAAGTCATACCCATCGATTCCCGATTAAGGCACACGTTTGTACGTTTTTACTTTTCGCGTTTTCTCAAAGCTGCGGGACTAGTTACGCGCCGAAGTTTATACGGAAGAATATGGAATAAATAAGCCTGAGCAATAGTAAGAGTGCCTCGTGCTGCGCACGAGGCACTCCTCCTCCATTGCGAAGCTCAATGGAGGAGGAGTGCCACGTGGCGCAGCCGTGGCACTAATAATAATAAGCCTGAGCAATAGTATGAGTGCCTCGTGCTGCGCACGAGGCACTCCTCCTCCATTGAGCTTGCGCATCTCAATGGAGGAGGAGTGCCACGTGGCGCAGCCGTGGCACTAATAAGCCTGAGCAATAGTATTAGTGCCTCGTGCTGCGCACGAGGCACTCCTCCTCCATTGAGCTTGCGCATCTCAATGGAGGAGGCGTGCCACGTGGCGCAGCCGTGGCACTAACTAGACAAAATTCCCGGGAAATTTTGAAGTGCCACGGACTACTGCCGGATGATCGCGGGGCTTATTTGCACCCATGAAGGTCAAGGACTCGATACAGATTCCAATGACACCACCCATGACTCTCTATGTCAAACCATTCAAAAGTTATTACAGAAAATATAGAACCGCTAACTGAACCGCTAACGGGATCGCTAACGGGATCGCTAACGGGACCGCTAACGGGACCGCTAACCGAGCCGCTAACGGGATCGCTAACCGAGCCGCTAACAACCGCTAACGGGACCGCTAACGGGATCGCTAACAACCGCTAGCGGAACCGCTAACGGGACCGCTAACGGGATCGCTAACGGAATCGCTAACTGAACCGCTAACGGGACCGCTAACGGGACCGCTAACCGAGCCGCTAACGGGATCGCTAACCGAGCCGCTAACGGGATCGCTAACAACCGCTAACGGGACCGCTTACGGGATTGCTAACGGGACCGCTAACGGGGTCGCTAACTTGACCGCTAACGGGATCGCTAACTGGACCGTTAAGGGGACCGCTAACGGGATCGCTAACAGGACCGCTAACAGAACCGCTAACGGGACCGCTAACACCAATAACACTACCATCCCATAATAATCACTTACCATCCCATAATAACACTAACATCCTATAAAAACACTAACATCCCATAATAACACTAACATCCTATAAAAACACCTGCCATCCCATAATAACACTAACATCCTATAAAAACACCTGCCATCCCATAATAACACCTATCGTGTGTGTGTGTGTGTGTGTGTGTGTGTGTGTGTGTGTGTGTGTGTGTGTGTGTGTGTGTGTGTGTGTGTTCATCTAAGGTTAAAAGGTCAGGGTTCAGATTTCTCCATTTTCCAGGTTATACTATGAAGCCTGTACTGAGTGAGTCATGTGACCAGTTCTGGGTCAGTCTAATCAGCACAGCTGAGCTGTGGTTGCTAGGGGCAACAAGAACCTGATACAGAGGGAGCGGGAATGACTCAGCTGGATTTTCGGTTGTGACAAACCTGAAATCACTCCACTTTGCGCTCAAACCGTAGCTCTTAGCAGAAAAACGAAAACATTTTGAGAAACGGAGAACCCACCAGATTATCTAAATGTTATTTTCATACAGATATTCCTTAAAATGTGTTAGTAACGGCAATTCGAAAACAAAAATGAGATTTTTTTTAAGAAAACTTCATTTAACATGGGAGTCAATGAAGAGCAAGACAGGAACTGGCGTGTCTGTTGGCTCCCCCGTTAAAATTTTGTGCACACCACGCCTGTCAAAGTCACATTTTATGAATCACAAAACCTATGTCTATATTCTGACCAAAAATTATCTGTCTACCTTTTACGGTTTGGCCGTGACCTCGAGTTACAAATAAGAAATCATGTTTTTTTTTCAGTGTAACTACACTCTAGCAAACTGACTCCCGTGCTCTAGATTTGAAAAAAAGTGATTTCCAGTCCTCGCTTGAGGGCTCATATCTTGAAAAGTGTACATTTTAGGAAAAAACAGTCCGGGGTTTGGAGAGAGAAGAGAAGTTTTCCTCCGTTTTGAAGTTTGAATGACGTTTCTACGTCCAAGTATGAGAAAGATACGTGACTCGGAAAAAAGGTGAATTTTGTCTTTTTTTTCTCAACATTTTCCCATCCGCTTATAATGGCACCATTGAAATGCATGGGAAAATCTTCCCCATTAGTTTGGAAATTTGGAAATGTTTTTGCACTTCGTGCAAAAACTATTCGTGCCATCGTTCTGAAAATCCACAGGACTGTAGTTAAATTCAGGGCCTACAACTTTCTAAATCGGTTCAGAATTTTTCGAGTAACGGTGTGCGAGTGGTGAGGCCCCAAACTTCACGCAATGCGTTCCGGATGGGGCAAAAAGCGCACGTTTGTGCACGTTGCGCAAAAACGTGCACGCCAATCGCTAATAAAAGTCATACCCATCGATTCCCGATTAAGGCGCACGTTTCTACGTTTTTACTTTTCGCGTTTTCTCAAAGCTGTAGGAGGAGTAGCCGGACAAAGTTTTTACGGAAGAATATATAAATAACTAGACAAAATTCCCGGGAAATTTTGAAGTGCCACGGACTACTGCCGGATGATCGCGGGGCTTATTTGCACCCATGAAGGTCAAGGACTCGATACAGATTCCAATGACACCACCCATGACTCTCTATGTCAAACCATTCAAAAGTTATTACAGAAAATATAGAACCGCTAACTGAACCGCTAACGGGATCGCTAACGGGATCGCTAACGGGACCGCTAACGGGACCGCTAACCGAGCCGCTAACGGGATCGCTAACCGAGCCGCTAACAACCGCTAACGGAACCGCTAACGGGACCGCTAACGGGACCGCTAACGGGACCGCTAACGGGACCGCTAACGGGACCGCTAACGGGATCGCTAACGGGATCGCTAACGGGATCGCTAACGGGATCGCTAACGGGACCGCTAACCGAGCCGCTAATGGGATCGCTAACGGGACCGCTAACAACCGCTAACAGGACCGCTAACGGGACCGCTAACAGAACCGCTAACAGGACCGCTAACGGGATCGCTAACAACCGCTAGCGGAACCGCTAACGGGACCGCTAATGGGATTGCTAACGGGACCGCTAACGGGGTCGCTAACTGGACCGCTAACGGGATCGCTAACTGGACTGCTAACGGTACCGCTAACGGGATCGCTAACGGAATCGCTAACTGAACCGCTAACGGGACCGCTAACCGAGCCGCTAACGGGATTGCTAACCGAGCCGCTAATGGGATCGCTAACGGGACCGCTAACAACCGCTAACGGAACCGCTAACAGGACCGCTAACAGAACCGCTAACAGAACCGCTAACGGGGCCGCTAACGGGATCGCTAACAACCGCTAGCGGAACCGCTAACGGAACCGCTAACGGGACCGCTAACTGGACCGCTAACGGGATCGCTAACGGGACCGCTAACGGGACCGCTAACGGGACCGCTAACGGGATCGCTAACGGAATCGCTAACTGAACCGCTAACGGGACCGCTAACGGGATCGCTAACAACCGCTAGCGGAACCGCTAACGGGACCGCTAACTGGACCGCTAACGGGATCGCTAACTGGACCGCTAACGGGACCGCTAACGGGACCGCTAACGGGATCGCTAACGGAATCGCTAACTGAACCGCTATCGGGACCGCTAACCGAGCCGCTAACGGGATCGCTAACCAAGCCGCTAACGGGATCGCTAACGGGATCGCTAACAACCGCTAACGGGACCGCTAACGGGATTGCTAACGGGACCGCTAACGGGGTCGCTAACTGGACCGCTAACGGGATCGCTAACTGGACCGCTAACGGGACCGCTAACGGGATCGCTAACAGGACCGCTAACAGAACCGCTAACGGGACCGCTAACATCAATAACACTACCATCCCATAATAAACACCTACCATCCCATAATAACACTAACATCCCATAATAACACTAACATCCTATAAAAACACCTGCCATCCCATAATAACACTAACATCCTATAAAAACACCTGCCATCCCATAATAACACTAACATCCTATAAAAACACCTGACATCCCATAATAACACTAACATCCTATAAAAACACCTGTCATCCCATAATAACACTAACATCCTATAAAAACACCTGACATCCCATAATAACACTAACATCCTATAAAAACACCTGACATCCCATAATAACACCTATCGTGTGTGTGTGTGTGTGTGTGTGTGTGTGTGTGTGTGTGTGTGTGTGTGTGTGTGTGTGTGTGTGTGTGTGTGTGTGTGTTCATCTAAGGTTAAAAGGTCAGGGTTCAGATTTCTCCATTTTCCAGGTTATACTATGAAGTCTGTACTGAGTGAGTCATGTGACCAGTTCTGGGTCAGTCTAATCAGTCAACAGCTGAGCTGTGGTTGCTAGGGGCAACAAGAACCTGATACAGAGGGAGCGGGAATGACTCAGCTGGATTTTTGGTTGTGACAAACCTGAAATCACTCCACTTTGCGCTCAAACCGTAGCTCTTAGCAGAAAAACGAAAACATTTTGAGAAACATAGAACCTACCAGATTATCTAAATGTTATTTTCATACAGATATTCCTTAAAATGTGTTAGTAACGGCAATTCGAAAACAAAAATGAGATTTTTTTTAAGAAAACTTCATTTAACATGGGAGTCAATGAAGAGAGAGACAGGAACTGGCATGTCTGTTGGCTCCCCCGTTAAAATTTTGTGCACACCACGCCTGTCAAAGTCACATTTTATGAATCACAACACCTATGTCTATATTCTGACCAAAAATTATCTGTCTACCTTTTACGGTTTGGCCGTGACCTCGAGTTACAAATAAGAAATCATGTTTTTTTTTCAGTGTAACTACACTCTAGCAAACTGACTCCCGTGCTCTAGATTTGAAAAAAAGTGATTTCCAGTCCTCGCTTGAGGGCTCATATCTTGAAAAGTGTACATTTTAGGAAAAAACTGTTTCGGGTTTGGAGAGAGAAGAGAAGTTTTCCTCCGTTTTGAAGTTTGAATGACGTTTCTACGTGCAAGTATGAGAAAGATACGTGACTCAGAAAAAAGGTGATTTTTTTTTTTTTTTAACCTCCTCCCACCCAAAGTGTGAAATGCTGCCCCATACAAATACATGGGAAAATCTCCCCATTAGTTTGGAAATTTGGAAATGTTTTTGCACTTCGTGCAAAAACTATTCGTGCCATCGTTCTGAAAATCCACAGGACTGTAGTTAAATTCAGGGCCTACAACTTTCTAAATCGGTTCAGAATTTTTGGAGTAACGGTGTGCGAGTGGTGAGGCCCCAAACTTCACGCAATGCGTTCCGGATGGGGCAAAAAGCGCACGTTTGTGCACGTTGCGCAAAAACGTGCACGCCAATCGCTAATAAAAGTCATACCCATCGATTCCCGATTAAGGCGCACGTTTCTACGTTTTTACTTTTCGCGTTTTCTCAAAGCTGTAGGAGGAGTAGCCGGACAAAGTTTTTACGGAAGAATATATAATAACTAGACAAAATTCCCGGGAAATTTTGAAGTGCCACGGACTACTGCCGGATGATCGCGGGGCTTATTTGCACCCATGAAGGTCAAGGACTCGATACAGATTCCAATGACACCACCCATGACTCTCTATGTCAAACCATTCAAAAGTTATTACAGAAAATATAGAACCGCTAACTGAACCGCTAACGGGATCGCTAACGGGACCGCTAACGGGACCGCTAACCGAGCCGCTAACGGGATCGCTAACCGAGCCGCTAACAACCGCTAACGGAACCGCTAACGGGACCGCTAACGGGACCGCTAACGGGATCGCTAACGGGATCGCTAACGGGACCGCTAACCGAGCCGCTAATGGGATCGCTAACGGGACCGCTAACAACCGCTAACAGAACCGCTAACGGGACCGCTGACAGAACCGCTAACAGAACCGCTAACGGGATCGCTAACAACCGCTAGCGGAACCGCTAACGGGACCGCTAATGGGATTGCTAACGGGACCGGTAACGGGGTCGCTAACTGGACCGCTAACGGGATCGCTAACTGGACTGCTAACGGTACCGCAAACGGGATCGCTAACGGAATCGCTAACTGAACCGCTAACGGGACCGCTAACCGAGCCGCTAACGGGATTGCTAACCGAGCCGCTAATGGGATCGCTAACGGGACCGCTAACAACCGCTAACGGAACCGCTAACAGGACCGCTAACAGAACCGCTAACAGAACCGCTAACGGGACCGCTAACGGGATCGCTAACAACCGCTAGCGGAACCGCTAACGGGACCGCTAACGGGGTCGCTAACTGGACCGCTAACGGGATCGCTAACTGGACCGCTAACGGGACCGCTAACGGGACCGCTAACGGGATCGCTAACGGAATCGCTAACTGAACCGCTAACGGGACCGCTAACGGGATCGCTAACAACCGCTAGCGGAACCGCTAACGGGACCGCTAACGGGGTCGCTAACTGGACCGCTAACGGGATCGCTAACTGGACCGCTAACGGGACCGCTAACGGGACCGCTAACGGGATCGCTAACGGAATCGCTAACTGAACCGCTAACGGGACCGCTAACCGAGCCGCTAACGGGATCGCTAACCAAGCCGCTAACGGGATCGCTAACGGGATCGCTAACAACCGCTAACGGGACCGCTAACGGGATTGCTAACGGGACCGCTAACGGGGTCGCTAACTGGACCGCTAACGGGATCGCTAACTGGACCGCTAACGGGACCGCTAACGGGACCGCTAACGGGACCGCTAACGGGATCGCTAACGGAATCGCTAACTGAACCGCTAACGGGACCGCTAACCGAGCCGCTAACGGGATCGCTAACCAAGCCGCTAACGGGATCGCTAACGGGATCGCTAACGGGATCGCTAACAACCGCTAACGGGACCGCTAACGGGATTGCTAACGGGACCGCTAACGGGGTCGCTAACTGGACCGCTAACGGGATCGCTAACTGGACCGCTAACGGGACCGCTAACGGGATCGCTAACAGGACCGCTAACAGAACCGCTAACGGGACCGCTAACACCAATAACACTACCATCCCATAATAAACACCTACCATCCATAATAACACTAACATCCCATAATAACACTAAAATCCTATAAAAACACCTGCCATCCCATAATAACACTAACATCCTATAAAAACACCTGCCATCCCATAATAACACTAACATCCTATAAAAACACCTGACATCCCATAATAACACTAACATCCTATAAAAACACCTGTCATCCCATAATAACACTAACATCCTATAAAAACACCTGACATCCCATAATAACACTAACATCCTATAAAAACACCTGACATCCCATAATAACACCTATCGTGTGTGTGTGTGTGTGTGTGTGTGTGTGTGTGTGTGTGTGTGTGTTTGTGTTCATCTAAGGTTAAAAGGTCAGGGTTCAGATTTCTCCATTTTCCAGGTTATACTATGAATTCTGTACTGAGTGAGTCATGTGACCAGTTCTGGGTCAGTCTAATCAGTCAACAGCTGAGCTCTGGTTGCTAGGGGCAACAAGAACCTGATACAGAGGGAGCGGGAATGACTCAGCTGGATTTTTGGTTGTGACAAATCTGAAATCACTCCACTTTGCGCTCAAACCGTAGCTCTTAGCAGAAAAACGAAAACATTTTGAGAAACAGAGAACCTACCAGATTATCTAAATGTTATTTTCATACAGATATTCCTTAAAATGTGTTAGTAACGGCAATTCGAAAACAAAAATGAGATTTTTTTTAAGAAAACTTCATTTAACATGGGAGTCAATGAAGAGAGAGACAGGAACTGGCGTGTCTGTTGGCTCCCCCGTTAAAATTTTGTGCACACCACGCCTGTCAAAGTCACATTTTATAAATCACAACACCTATGTCTATATTCTGACCAAAAATTATCTGTCTACCTTTTACGGTTTGGCCGTGACCTCGAGTTACAAATAAGAAATCATGTTTTTTTTTCAGTGTAACTACACTCTAGCAAACTGACTCCCGTGCTCTAGATTTGAAAAAAAGTGATTTCCAGTCCTCGCTTGAGGGCTCATATCTTGAAAAGTGTACATTTTAGGAAAAAACTGTTTCGGGTTTGGAGAGAGAAGAGAAGTTTTCCTCCGTTTTGAAGTTTGAATGACGTTTCTACGTGCAAGTATGAGAAAGATACGTGACTCAGAAAAAAGGTGAATTTTGTCTTTTTTCTCGACATTTTCCCATCCGCTTTGAATGGCGCCATAGGAATACATAGGGAAAATGAGCTCCCCATTAGTTTGGAAATTTGGAAATGTTTTTGCACTTCGTGCAAAAACTATTCGTGCCATCGTTCTGAAAATCCACAGGACTGTAGTTAAATTCAGGGCCTACAACTTTCTAAATCGGTTCAGAATTTTTCGAGTAACGGTGTGCGAGTGGTGAGGCCCCAAAGTTCACGCAATGCGTTCCGGATGGGGCAAAAAGCGCACGTTTGTGCACGTTGCGCAAAAACGTGCACGCCAATCGCTAATAAAAGTCATACCCATCGATTCCCGATTAAGGCGCACGTTTCTACGTTTTTACTTTTCGCGTTTTCTCAAAGCTGTAGGAGGAGTAGCCGGACAAAGTTTTTACGGAAGAATATATAATAAACTAGACAAAATTCCCGGGAAATTTTGAAGTGCCACGGACTACTGCCGGATGATCGCGGGGCTTATTTGCACCCATGAAGGTCAAGGACTCGATACAGATTCCAATGACACCACCCATGACTCTCTATGTCAAACCATTCAAAAGTTATTACAGAAAATATAGAACCGCTAACTGAACCGCTAACGGGATCGCTAACGGGATCGCTAACGGGACCGCTAACGGGACCGCTAACGGGATCGCTAACCGAGCCGCTAACAACCGCTAACGGAACCGCTAACGGGACCGCTAACGGGACCGCTAACGGAACCGCTAACGGGACCGCTAACGGGACCGCTAACGGGACCGCTAACGGGATCGCTAACGGGATCGCTAACGGGACCGCTAACCGAGCCGCTAATGGGATCGCTAACGGGACCGCTAACAACCGCTAACAGAACCGCTAACGGGACCGCTAACAGAACCGCTAACAGAACCGCTAACGGGATCGCTAACAACCGCTAGCGGAACCGCTAACGGAATCGCTAACTGAACCGCTAACGGGACCGCTAACCGAGCCGCTAACGGGATTGCTAACCGAGCCGCTAATGGGATCGCTAACGGGACCGCTAACAACCGCTAACGGAACCGCTAACAGGACCGCTAACAGAACCGCTAACAGAACCGCTAACGGGACCGCTAACGGGATCGCTAACAACCGCTAGCGGAACCGCTAACGGGACCGCTAACGGGGTCGCTAACTGGACCGCTAACGGGATCGCTAACTGGACCGCTAACGGGACCGCTAACGGGATCGCTAACGGAATCGCTAACTGAACCGCTAACGGGACCGCTAACGGGATCGCTAACAACCGCTAGCGGAACCGCTAACGGGACCGCTAACGGGGTCGCTAACTGGACCGCTAACGGGATCGCTAACTGGACCGCTAACGGGATCGCTAACGGAATCGCTAACTGAACCGCTAACGGGACCGCTAACCGAGCCGCTAACGGGATCGCTAACCAAGCCGCTAACGGGATCGCTAACAACCGCTAACGGGACCGCTAACGGGATTGCTAACGGGACCGCTAACGGGGTCGCTAACTGGACCGCTAACGGGATCGCTAACTGGACCGCTAACGGGACCGCTAACGGGATCGCTAACAGGACCGCTAACAGAACCGCTAACGGGACCGCTAACACCAATAACACTACCATCCCATAATAAACACCTACCATCCCATAATAACACTAACATCCTATAAAAACACCTGCCATCCCATAATAACACTAACATCCTATAAAAACACCTGCCATCCCATAATAACACTAACATCCTATAAAAACACCTGACATCCCATAATAACACTAACATCCTATAAAAACACCTGTCATCCCATAATAACACTAACATCCTATAAAAACACCTGACATCCCATAATAACACTAACATCCTATAAAAACACCTGACATCCCATAATAACACCTATCGTGTGTGTGTGTGTGTGTGTGTGTGTGTGTGTGTGTGTGTGTGTGTGTTCATCTAAGGTTAAAAGGTCAGGGTTCAGATTTCTCCATTTTCCAGGTTATACTATGAATTCTGTACTGAGTGAGTCATGTGACCAGTTCTGGGTCAGTCTAATCAGTCAACAGCTGAGCTCTGGTTGCTAGGGGCAACAAGAACCTGATACAGAGGGAGCGGGAATGACTCAGCTGGATTTTTGGTTGTGACAAACCTGAAATCACTCCACTTTGCGCTCAAACCGTAGCTCTTAGCAGAAAAACGAAAACATTTTGAGAAACAGAGAACCTACCAGATTATCTAAATGTTATTTTCATACAGATATTCCTTAAAATGTGTTAGTAACGGCAATTCGAAAACAAAAATGAGATTTTTTTTAAGAAAACTTCATTTAACATGGGAGTCAATGAAGAGAGAGACAGGAACTGGCGTGTCTGTTGGCTCCCCCGTTAAAATTTTGTGCACACCACGCCTGTCAAAGTCACATTTTATAAATCACAACACCTATGTCTATATTCTGACCAAAAATTATCTGTCTACCTTTTACGGTTTGGCCGTGACCTCGAGTTACAAATAAGAAATCATGTTTTTTTTTCAGTGTAACTACACTCTAGCAAACTGACTCCCGTGCTCTAGATTTGAAAAAAAGTGATTTCCAGTCCTCGCTTGAGGGCTCATATCTTGAAAAGTGTACATTTTAGGAAAAAACTGTTTCGGGTTTGGAGAGAGAAGAGAAGTTTTCCTCCGTTTTGAAGTTTGAATGACGTTTCTACGTGCAAGTATGAGAAAGATATGTGACTCGGAAAAAAGGTGAATTTTGTCTTTTTTTTCTCAACATTTTCCCATCCGCTTATAATGGCGCCATTGAAATGCATGGGAAAATCTTCCCCATTAGTTTGGAAATTTGGAAATGTTTTTGCACTTCGTGCAAAAACTATTCGTGCCATCGTTCTGAAAATCCACAGGACTGTAGTTAAATTCAGGGCCTACAACTTTCTAAATCGGTTCAGAATTTTTCGAGTAACGGTGTGCGAGTGGTGAGGCCCCAAACTTCACGCAATGCGTTCCGGATGGGGCAAAAAGCGCACGTTTGTGCACGTTGCGCAAAAACGTGCACGCCAATCGCTAATAAAAGTCATACCCATCGATTCCCGATTAAGGCGCACGTTTCTACGTTTTTACTTTTCGCGTTTTCTCAAAGCTGTAGGAGGAGTAGCCGGACAAAGTTTTTACGGAAGAATATATAAATAATAATAAGCCTGAGCAATAGTATGAGTGCCTCGTGCTGCGCACGAGGCACTCCTCCTCCATTGAGCTTGCGCAGCTCAATGGAGGAGGCGTGCCACGTGGCGCAGCCGTGGCACTAATAATAAATAAGCCTGAGCAATAGTATGAGTGCCTCGTGCTGCGCACGAGGCACTCCTCCTCCATTGAGCTTGCGCAGCTCAATGGAGGAGGCGTGCCACGTGGCGCAGCCGTGGCACTAATAATAAATAAGCCTGAGCAATAGTATGAGTGCCTCGTGCTGCGCACGAGGCACTCCTCCTCCATTGAGCTTGCGCAGCTCAATGGAGGAGGCGTGCCACGTGGCGCAGCCGTGGCACTAATAAAAAGAAAAGGGAAACCTTTTCTAGATACTAATATATCGCCTTCATTTTCATGTTTTTCCTCGTTTTTCCGGCCGTGTTTTAGTTTTTGGGGATTTTTTTTTTCCACATCAGAGCGGGGTCATGCTGTACACCCGCTGGTGCGCAGTGGGACTTTTGCGACTTTAGCTTGTTAGCAAAATGCTAGCAACATTGCCCTTTGGGCCATTCTGGACGATTGCAATATGGTCATGCCATTACTTGGCATGCCCATAATAATAATAATAACGCGAAGAATTCCTACAGATACAATAGGGCCTTCGCACTGCAAGTGCTCGGGCCCTAATAATAATAAAAATTCCTGCAAATACAATAGGGCCTTCGCACTGAAGGTGCTCGGGCCCTAATTAAAGCTGCAAGCAGCGATGAACGGGCCCTCGCACTCACGGCCACCGCCCCCCATAAGTATCAGAAATGACACCACCCACGACTTCCTATGTCAAACCATTGAAAAGTTATAGCAGAAAAAAGGGACAACCAATCAGAAGAAGGGGCGGGGCTAATTCAGGCCAATGAAGGTCAAGGACTCCATACAGAGTCTGATGACACCACCCACGACTCTCCATGTCAAACCATTCAAAAGTTATAGCAGGAAATAGGGACAACCAATCAAAAGAAGGGGCGGGGCTAATTTTCACCAATTATGGTCAAGGACTCAATACCGAGTCCCATGACACCACCCATGACTCTTTATGTCTAACCATTCAAAAGTTATGGCAGAGAAAAGTTTTCCGGGGGGTGCTGTTGAGCCATTTTGCCACGCCCATTAATGCAAACCATGAAATATCAAATTCATCACCAGGCCTGGCTTGCATGCAAAATTTGGTGACTTTTGGAGAACTATCAAATATGGACCAATCAGATTAAGGGGGCACGCTTTTTGGCGTCTAGCATCGCCACGGTAACACTTTTGAAAGAGAAAAGTAATGCGCGTAGTCGCAAGATGGAGACGCACATTTTAAGGTATAAGTCACCTGGATGCACGTTACGGTTCGGGCCGTATTAATTGCCGAAGGAATGGCATTAATTGCGCCAAAATTACACAATTAATTCAAAATGGCCGACTTCCTGTTCAATTTCGGCCATGGCGCCAAGAGACTTTTCTTTAAGTTGCGACATGATACAGGTGTGTACCGATTTTCGTTCATGTACGTCAAACC
The DNA here is from genome assembly GCF_033807715.1 of Cololabis saira. Lineage (NCBI taxonomy): Eukaryota > Metazoa > Chordata > Actinopteri > Beloniformes > Belonidae > Cololabis > Cololabis saira. The sequence goes on along the minus strand of NC_084595.1, from coordinate 14,908,408 downwards.
GTATTATGGGGCTTGAGGCTCAAAGTTTTTTCCCTCTGAACCAATCAGATGAAGGGTGGGCGCACTTTTTGGTGTCTAGCGTTGCCGCGGTAACGCTTTTAAATGAGAAAAGTAATGTGCGTCGTTGCAGGACAGGGACGCACATATTGATGTAGAAAAAAAAAAATTGCTGACAAAAAAGTGTGGATACTGCGGGAATCGAACTCTGATCTCTGACTCCAAAGACGGGAACACTCTGGCTGAGCTAAGACTCAGCTTGTCATTTCTATTTGACCTACTGACTTATGAGAGACCAACATATCGATATTTAGTAATGTAAGTCTGGAGCTGTTTTTTCTAATTTTTTTAAATATTTGTAAGTTATAAATATTAGTAAAACCCTACTATTTTAATTATTACTTTTTCTGTAACCATTCTGCCAAGGTTGTAACCGGGCTGAGCGGGAAATATTTCTGACGTCACCACATTACAGGGAGCTGATTGGTCGGGGGGCGGGGCCGTCATCACCCTACTCGCCACCGATTGGTCGGGGGGCGGGGCCGTCATCACCCTACTCGCCACTGATTGGTCGGGGGGCGGGGCCGTCATCACCCTACTCGCCACCGATTGGTCGGGGGGCGGGGCCGTCATCACCCTACTCGCCACCGATTGGTCGGGGGGCGGGGCCGGCAGACGTTTGAATCAGGAAGCGGGAGTCAGCGCGAGAGCGACTGGCGGCTCGTGGCGATTTTATTATAAAAAAGGGACAACCAATCAGAAGAAGGGGCGGGGCTAATTCAGGCCAAAGAAGCTCAAGGACTCATTGCAGAGTCCCTTGACACCACCTACGACTTCCTATGTCAAACCATTCCAAAGTTATAGCAGAAAATCGGGACAACCAATCAGAAGAAGGGGCGGGGCTAATTAAGCCCAACGAAGCTTAAGAACTCATTACAGAGTCCCATGACACCAACCACGACTTCCTATGTCAAACCATTCAAAAGTTATGGCAGATAAAAGTATTCTAGGGGGCGCTGTTGAGCCGTTAGGCCACGCCCATTAATGCAAACCATGAAATATCAAAGTTATCACCAAGTCTGGCTTGCATGCAAAATTTGGTGACTTTTGGAGAACTATCAAATATGGACCAATCACATGAAGGGGGGGCGCGCCTTTTGGCGTCTAGCGTCGCCACGGTAACACTTTTGAAAGAGAAAAGTAATGCGTGGTGTCGCAGGATGTAGACGCACATTTTGATGTATAACACACCTGGGTGCACGATACGGTTCGGGCTGAATTAACTCTCGAAGGAATGGCATAAATTTCGCCAAAATTACACAATTTATTCAAAATGGCCGACATCCTGTTCGGTTTTGGCCATGGCTCCAAGAGACTTTTCTTTAAGTTGTGCCATGATACAGGTGTGTAGCGATTTTCGTGCATGTACGTCAAACCGTATTGTGGGGCTTGAGGCACAAAGTTTTCCGGGGGGCGCTGTTGAGCCATTTTGCCACGCCCATTAATGCAAACCATGAAATATCAAATTTATCACCAGGCCTGGCTTGCATGCCAAATTTGGTGCCTTTTGGGGAACTATCAAATATGGACCAATCAGATGAAGGGGGGGTGCGCTTGTTGGCGTCTAGCGTCGCCACGGTAACACTTTCGAAAGAGAAAAGTAATGCGTGTAGTCGCAGGATGGAGACGCACATTTTGATGTATAACACATCTGGGTTCACGATACGGTTCGGGCTGAATTAACTCTCAAAGAATGGCATATATTGCTCCAAAATTACGCAATTAATTCAGAATGTTCAAAATGGCCGACTTCCTGTTCGGTTTCGGCCATGGCGCCAAGAGACTTTTCTTTTAGTTGCGACATGATACAGGAGTGTACCAATTTTCGTTCATGTACGTCAAACCGTATTATGGGGCTTGAGGCGCAAAGTTTTTTCTGTCTGAACCAACCAGATGAAGGGTGGGCGCGCTTTTTGGCGTCTAGCGTCGCCACGGTAACGCTTTTGAAAGAGAAAAGTAATGCGTGTGGTCGCAGGAGGGAGACGCACATTTTGATGTATAATACACCTGGGTGCACGTTACGGTTCGGGCTGAATTAACTGCCGAAGGAATGGCATAAATTGCGCCAAAGTGACACGATTAATTCAAAATGGCCGACTTCCTGTTCGGTTTCGGGCATGACGGCAAGAGACTTTTCTTTAAGTTGTCCCATGATACAGGTGTGTACCGATTTTCGTGCATGTACGTCAAACCGTATCGTGGGGCTTGAGGCACAAAGTTTTCAAGGGGGCGCTGTTGAGCCATTTTGCCACGCCCATTAATGCAAACCATTAAATATCAAATTTTTCGCCAGGCCTGACTTGGTTGCAAAATTTGGTGACTTTTTGGGCATGTTAAGGGGGGCAAAAAGGCCATCACTTTGTCAGAAGAAAAATAATAATAATAATTAAAGCTGCAAGCAGCGATGAACGGGCCCTCGCACTCAGGGCCACCGCCCCCCATTAGCATATCAGAAAAGACACCACCCACGACTTCCTATGTCAAACCATTCAAAAGTTATAGCAGCAAAAAGGGACAACCAATCAGAAGAAGGGGCGGGGCTAATTCAGGCCAATGAAGGTCAAGGACTCCATACAGAATCTGATGACACCACCCACGACTCTCTATGTCAAACCATTCCAAAGTTATAGCAGAAAATCGGGACAACCAATCAGAAGAAGGGGCGGGGCTAATTAAGGCCAACGAAGCTTAAGAACTCATTAGAGAGTCCCATGACACCACCCACGACTTCCTATGTCAAACCATTCAAAAGTTATAGCAGAAAAAAGGGACAACCAATCAGAAGAAGGGGCGGGCCTAATTAAGGCCAACGAAGCTTAAGGACTCATTACAGAATCCCATGACACCACCCACAACTTCCTATGTCAAACCATTCAAAAGTTATGGCAGAGAAAAGTATTCTAGGGGGCGCTGTTGAGCCGTTAGGCCACGCCCATTAATACAAACCATGAAATATCAAATTTATCGCCAAGTCTGTCTTGCATGCAAAATTTGGTGACTTTTGGAGAACTATCAAATATGGACCAATCAGATTTCAAAATGGCCGACTTCCTGTTCGGTTTCGGCCATGGCTCCAAGAGACTTTTCTTTAAGCTGTGCCATGATACAGGTGTATAGCGATTTTGGTGCATGTACGTCAAACCGTATTGTGGGGCTTGAGGCACAAAGTTTTCCGGGGGGCGCTGTTGAGCCATTTTGCCACGCCCATTAATGCAAACCATGAAATATCACATTTATCGCCAGTCCTGGCTTGCGTGCCAAATTTGGTGCCTTTTGGGGAACTATCAAATATGGACCAATCAGATGAAGGGGGGGTGCGCTTGTTGGCGTCTAGCGTCGCCACGGTAACACTTTTGAAAGAGAAAAGTAATGCGTGTAGTCGCAGGATGGAGACGCACATTTTGATGTATAACACATCTGGGTTCACGATACGGTTCGGGCCGTATTAATTCTCGAAGGAATGGCATATATTGCTCCAAAATTACGCGATTAATTCAGAATGTTCAAAATGGCCGACTTCCTGTTCGGTTTCGGCCGTGGCGCCAAGAGACTTTTCTTTAAGTTGCGACATGATACAGGTGTGTAGCGATTTTCGTTCATGTACGTCAAACCGTATTGAGGGGCTTGAGGCGCAAAGTTTTTTCTGTCTGAACCAATCAGATGAAGGGTGGCCGCGCTTTTCGGCGTCTAGCGTCGCCACGGTAACGCTTTTGAAAGAGAAAAGTAATGCGTGGTGTCGGAGGATGGAGACGCACATTTTGATGTATAACACACCTGGGTGCACGTTACGGTTCGGGCCATATTAACTGCCGAAGGAAGGCATAAATTTCGCCAAAATGACACGATTAATTCAAAATGGCCGACTTCCTGTTCGGTTTCTCGACATGACGCCCAGAGACTTTTCTTTAAGTTGGGCCATGATACAGGTGTGTACCGATTTTCGTGCATGTACGACAAACCGCATTGTGGGGCTTGAGGCACAAAGTTTTCCGGGGGGCGCTGTTGAGCCATTTTGCCACGCCCATTAATGTAAACCATTAAATATCAAATTTTTCGCCAGGCCTGACTTGCATGCAAAATTTGGTGACTTTTTGGGCACGTTTAGGGGGGCAAAAAGGCCTTCCTTTTGTCAGAACAATAAGAAGAAGAATTAAAGCTGCAAGCAGCGATGAACGGGCCCTCGCACTCACGTCCACCGCCCCCCAAAGCATATCAGAAATGACACCACCCACGACTCTCTATGTCAAACCATTCAAAGGTTATGGCAGAAAATCGGGACAACCAATCAGAAGAAGGGGCGGGGCTAATTCAGGCCAATGAAGGTCAAGGACTCAATACTGAGTCCCATGACACCACCCACGACTCTTTATGTCAAACCATTCAAAAGTTATGGCAGAGAAAAGTATTCTAGGGGGCGCTGTTGAGCCGTTAGGCAACGCCCATTAATGCAAACCATGAAATATCAAATGTATCGCCAGGCCTGGCTTGCATGCAAAATTTGGTGACTTTTGGAGAACTATCAAATATGGACCAATCAGATGAAGGGGACGAGCGCTTTTTCGCGTCTAGCGTCGCCACGGTAACACTTTTTAAAGAGAAAAGTAATGCGCGTAGTCGCAGGATGGAGACGCACATTCTGAGGTATAACACACCTGGGTGAACGTTACGGTTCGGGCCGTATTAATTGCCGAAGGAATGGCATAAATTGCGCCCAAAATACACAATTAATTCAAAATGGCTGACTTCCTGTTCGGTTTCGCCCATTGCGCCAAGAGACTTTTCTTTAAGTTGCGACATGATACAGGTGTGTACCGATTTTCGTTCATGTACGTCACACCGTATTCTGGGGCTTGAGGCACAAAGTTTTCCGGGGGGCGCTGTTGAGCCGTTAGGCCACACCCATTAAGGCAAACCATTAAATATCAAATTTATCGCCAGGCCTGCCTTGCATGGAAAATTTGGTGACTTTTGGGGAACTATCAAATATGGACCAATCAGATGAAGGGGACGCGCGCTTTTTCGCGTCTAGCGTCGCCACGTTAACACTTTTGAAAGAGAAAAGTAATGCGCGTAGTCGCAGGATGGAGACGCACATTTTGATGTATAACACACCTGGGTGCACGTTACGGTTCGGGCTGAATTAACTGCCGAAGGAATGGCATAAATTTCGCCAAAATGACACAATTTATTCAAAATGGCCGACGTCCTGTTCGGTTTCGGCCATGGCTCCAAGAGACTTTTCTTTAAGTTGTGCCATGATACAGGTGTGTAGCGATTTTCGTGCATGTACGTCAAACCGTATTGTGGGGCTTGAGGCACAAAGTTTTCCGGGGGGCGCTCTTGAGCCATTTTGCCACGCCCATTAATGCAAACCATGAAATATCAAATTTATCGCCAGGCCTGGCTTGCATGCCAAATTTGGTGCCTTTTGGGGAACTATCAAATATGGACCAATCAGATGAAGGGGGGGTGCGCTTGTTGGCGTCTAGCGTCGCCACGGTAACACTTTTGAAAGAGAAAAGTAATGCGCGTAGTCGCAGTATGGAGACGCACATTTTGATGTATAACACATCTGGGTTCACGATACGGTTCTGGCTGAATTAACTCTCGAAGGAATGGCATGTATTGCTCGAAAATTACGCAATTAATTCAGAATGTTCAAAATGGCCGACTTCCTGTTCGGTTTCGGCCATGGCGCCAATAGACTTTTCTTTTAGTTGCGACATGATACAGGAGTGTACCAATTTTTGTTCATGTACGTCAAACCGTATTATGGGGCTTGAGGCGCAAAGTATTTTCTGTCTGAACCAACAAGATGAAGGGTGGGCACGCTTTTTGGCGTCTAGCGTCGCCACGGTAACGCTTTTGAAAGAGAAAAGTAATGCGTGTGGTCGCAGGAGGGAGACGCACATTTTGATGTATAACACACCTGGGTGCACGTTACGGTTCGGGCTGAATTAACTTTCGAAGGAATGGCATACATTTCGCCAAAATGACACGATTAATTCAAAATGGCCGACATCCGGTTCGGTTTCGGGCATGACGCCAAGAGACTTTTCTTTAAGTTGCCCCATGATACAGGTGTGTACCGATTTTCGTGCATGTACGTCAAACCGTATCGTGGGGCTTGAGGCACAAAGTTTTCAAGGGGGCGCTGTTGAGCCATTTTACCACGCCCATTAATGCAAACCATTAAATATCAAATTTTTCGCCAGGCCTGACTTAGGTGCAAAATTTGGTGACTTTTTAGGCATGTTAAGGGGGGCAAAAAGGCCATCACTTTGTCAGAAGAAAAATAATAATAATATTAATAATAAAAATTCCTGCAAATACAATAGGGCCTTCGCACTGCAAGTGCTCGGGCCCTAATTAAAGCTGCAAGCAGCGATGAACGGGCCTTCGCACTCACGGCCACCGCCCCCCATAAGTATCAGAAATGACACCACCCACGACTTCCTATGTCAAACCATTGAAAAGTTATAGCAGAAAAAAGGGACAACCAATCAGAAGAAGGGGCGGGGCTAATTCAGGCCAATGAAGGTCAAGGACTCCATACAGAGTCTGATGACACCACCCACGACTCTCCATGTCAAACCATTCAAAAGTTATAGCAGGAAATAGGGACAACCAATCAAAAGAAGGGGCGGGGCTAATTTTCACCAATTATGGTCAAGGACTCAATACCGAGTCCCATGACACCACCCATGACTCTTTATGTCAAACCATTCAAAAGTTATGGCAGAGAAAAGTTTTCCGGGGGGTGCTGTTGAGCCATTTTGCCACGCCCATTAATGCAAACCATGAAATATCAAATTTATCACCAGGCCTGGCTTGCATGCAAAATTTGGTGACTTTTGGAGAACTATCAAATATGGACCAATCAGATTAAGGGGGCACGCTTTTTGGCGTCTAGCATCGCCACGGTAACACTTTTGAAAGAGAAAAGTAATGCGCGTAGTCGCAAGATGGAGACGCACATTTTGAGGTATAAGTCACCTGGATGCACGTTACGGTTCGGGCCGTATTAATTGCCGAAGGAATGGCATTAATTGCGCCAAAATTACACAATTAATTCAAAATGGCAGACTTCCTGTTCAATTTCGGCCATGGCGCCAAGAGACTTTTCTTTAAGTTGCGACATGATACAGGTGTGTACCGATTTTCGTTCATGTACGTCAAACCGTATTATGGGGCTTGAGGCTCAAAGTTTTTTCCCTCTGAACCAATCAGATGAAGGGTGGGCGCACTTTTTGGTGTCTAGCGTTGCCGCGGTAACGCTTTTAAATGAGAAAAGTAATGTGCGTCGTTGCAGGACAGGGACGCACATATTGATGTAGAAAAAAAAAATTGCTGACAAAAAAGTCTGGATACTGCGGGAATCGAACTCTGATCTCTGACTCCAAAGACGGGAACACTCTGGCTGAGCTAAGACTCAGCTTCTCATTTCTATTTGACCTACTGACTTAGGAGAGACCAACATATTTGATATTTAGTAATGTAAGTCTGGAGCTGTTTTTTCTAATTTTTTTAAATATTTGTAAGTTATAAATATTAGTAAAACCCTACTATTTTAATTATTACTTTTTCTGTAACCATTCTGCCAAGGTTGTAACCGGGCTGAGCTGCGAATATTTCTGACGTCACCACATTACAGGGAGCTGATTGGTCGGGGGGCGGGGCCGTCATCACCCTACTCGCCACTGATTGGTCGGGGGGCGGGGCCGTCATCACCCTACTCGCCACCAATTGGTCGGGGGGCGGGGCCGTCATCACCCTACTCGCCACCGATTGGTCGGGGGGCGGGGCCGGCAGACGTTTGAATCAGGAAGCGGGAGTTAGCGCGAGAGCGACTGGCGGCTCGTGGCGATTTTATTATAAAAAAGGGACAACCAATCAGAAGAAGGGGCGGGGCTAATTCAGGCCAAAGAAGCTCAAGGACTCATTGCAGAGTCCCTTGACACCACCTACGACTTCCTATGTCAAACCATTCAAAGTTTATAGCAGAAAAAAGGGACAACCAATCAGAAGAAGGGGCGGGGCTAATTCAGGCCAATGAAGGTCAAGGACTCCATACAGAATCTGATGACACCACCCACGACTCTCTATGTCAAACCATTCAAAAGTTATGGCAGAGAAAAGTATTCAAGGTGGCGCTGTTGAGCCGTTAGGCCACGCCCATTAATGCAAACCATGAAATATAAAATTTATCACCAGGCCTGGCTTGCATGCAAAATTTGGTGACTTTTGGAGAACTATCAAATATGGACCAATCACATGAAGGGGGGGCGCGCCTTTTGGCGTCTAGCGTCGCCACGGTAACACTTTTGAAAGAGAAAAGTAATGCGTGGTGTTGCAGGATGTAGACGCACATTTTGATGTATAACACACCTGGGTGCACGATACGGTTCGGGCTGAATTAACTCTCGAAGGAATGGCATAAATTTCGCCAAAATGACACAATTTATTCAAAATGGCCGACATCCTGTTCGGTTTTGGCCATGGCTCCAAGAGACTTTTCTTTAAGTTGTGCCATGATACAGGTGTGTAGCGATTTTCGTGCATGTACGTCAAACCGTATTGTGGGGCTTGAGGCACAAAGTTTTCCGGGGGGCGCTGTTGAGCCATTTTGCCACGCCCATTAATGCAAACCATGAAATATCAAATTTATCACCAGGCCTGGCTTGCATGCCAAATTTGGTGCCTTTTGGGGAACTATCAAATATGGACCAATCAGATGAAGGGGGGGTGCGCTTGTTGGCGTCTAGCGTCGCCACGGTAACACTTTCGAAAGAGAAAAGTAATGCGTGTAGTCGCAGGATGGAGACGCACATTTTGATGTATAACACATCTGGGTTCACGATACGGTTCGGGCTGAATTAACTCTCGAAGAATGGCATATATTGCTCCAAAATTACGCAATTAATTCAGAATGTTCAAAATGGCCGACTTCCTGTTCGATTTCGGCCATGGCGCCAAGAGACTTTTCTTTTAGTTGCGACATGATACAGGAGTGTACCAATTTTCGTTCATGTACGTCAAACCGTATTATGGGGCTTGAGGCGCAAAGTTTTTTCTGTCTGAAACAACCAGATGAAGGGTGGGCGCGCTTTTTGGCGTCTAGCGTCGCCACGGTAACGCTTTTGAAAGAGAAAAGTAATGCGTGTGGTCGCAGGAGGGAGACGCACATTTTGATGTATAATACACCTGGGTGCACGTTACGGTTCGGGCTGAATTAACTGCCGAAGGAATGGCATAAATTGCGCCAAAGTGACACGATTAATTCAAAATGGCCGACTTCCTGTTCGGTTTCGGGCATGACGGCAAGAGACTTTTCTTTAAGTTGTCCCATGATACAGGTGTGTACCGATTTTCGTGCATGTACGTCAAACCGTATCGTGGGGCTTGAGGCACAAAGTTTTCAAGGGGGCGCTGTTAAGCCATTTTGCCACGCCCATTAATGCAAACCATGAAATATCAAATTTTTCGCCAGTCCTGACTTGGGTGCAAAATTTGGTGAGTTTTTGGGCATGTTAAGGGGGCCAAAAAGGCCATCACTTTGTCAGAAGAAAAATAATAATAATTAAAGCTGCAAGCAGCGATGAACGGGCCCTCGCACTCACGGCCACCGCCCCCCATAAGTATCAGAAATGACACCACCCACGACTTCCTATGTCAAACCATTGAAAAGTTATAGCAGAAAAAAGGGACAACCAATCAGAAGAAGGGGCGGGGCTAATTCAGGCCAATGAAGGTCAAGGACTCCATACAGAGTCTGATGACACCACCCACGACTCTCCATGTCAAACCATTCAAAAGTTATAGCAGGAAATAGGGACAACCAATCAAAAGAAGGGGCGGGGCTAATTTTCACCAATTATGGTCAAGGACTCAATACCGAGTCCCATGACACCACCCATGACTCTTTATGTCAAACCATTCAAAAGTTATGGCAGAGAAAAGTTTTCCGGGGGGTGCTGTTGAGCCATTTTGCCACGCCCATTAATGCAAACCATGAAATATCAAATTTATCACCAGGCCTGGCTTGCGTGCAAAATTTGGTGACTTTTGGAGAACTATCAAATATGGACCAATCAGATTAAGGGGGCACGCTTTTTGGCGTCTAGCATCGCCACGGTAACACTTTTGAAAGAGAAAAGTAATGCGCGTAGTCGCAAGATGGAGACGCACATTTTAAGGTATAAGTCACCTGGATGCACGTTACGGTTCGGGCCGTATTAATTGCCGAAGGAATGGCATTAATTGCGCCAAAATTACACAATTAATTCAAAATGGCCGACTTCCTGTTCAATTTCGGCCATGGCGCCAAGAGACTTTTCTTTAAGTTGCGACATGATACAGGTGTGTACCGATTTTCGTTCATGTACGTCAAACCGTATTATGGGGCTTGAGGCTCAAAGTTTTTTCCCTCTGAACCAATCAGATGAAGGGTGGGCGCACTTTTTGGTGTCTAGCGTTGCCGCGGTAACGCTTTTAAATGAGAAAAGTAATGTGCGTCGTTGCAGGACAGGGACGCACATATTGATGTAGAAAAAAAAAAATTGCTGACAAAAAAGTGTGGATACTGCGGGAATCGAACTCTGATCTCTGACTCCAAAGACGGGAACACTCTGGCTGAGCTAAGACTCAGCTTGTCATTTCTATTTGACCTACTGACTTATGAGAGACCAACATATCGATATTTAGTAATGTAAGTCTGGAGCTGTTTTTTCTAATTTTTTTAAATATTTGTAAGTTATAAATATTAGTAAAACCCTACTATTTTAATTATTACTTTTTCTGTAACCATTCTGCCAAGGTGGTAACCGGGCTGAGCGGGGAATATTTCTGACGTCACCACATTACAGGGAGCTGATTGGTCGGGGGGCGGGGCCGTCATCACCCTACTCGCCACCGATTGGTCGGGGGGCGGGGCCGTCATCACCCTACTCGCCACTGATTGGTCGGGGGGCGGGGCCGTCATCACCCTACTCGCCACCGATTGGTCGGGGGGCGGGGCCGTCATCACCCTACTCGCCACCGATTGGTCGGGGGGCGGGGCCGGCAGACGTTTGAATCAGGAAGCGGGAGTCAGCGCGAGAGCGACTGGCGGCTCGTGGCGATTTTATTATAAAAAAGGGACAACCAATCAGAAGAAGAGGCGGGGCTAATTCAGGCCAAAGAAGCTCAAGGACTCATTGCAGAGTCCCTTGACACCACCTACGACTTCCTATGTCAAACCATTCCAAAGTTATAGCAGAAAATCGGGACAACCAATCAGAAGAAGGGGCGGGGCTAATTAAGCCCAACGAAGCTTAAGAACTCATTACAGAGTCCCATGACACCAACCACGACTTCCTATGTCAAACCATTCAAAAGTTATGGCAGATAAAAGTATTCTAGGGGGCGCTGTTGAGCCGTTAGGCCACGCCCATTAATGCAAACCATGAAATATCAAATTTATCACCAAGTCTGGCTTGCATGCAAAATTTGGTGACTTTTGGAGAACTATCAAATATGGACCAATCACATGAAGGGGGGGCGCGCCTTTTGGCGTCTAGCGTCGCCACGGTAACACTTTTGAAAGAGAAAAGTAATGCGTGGTGTCGCAGGATGTAGACGCACATTTTGATGTATAACACACCTGGGTGCACGTTACGGTTCGGGCTGAATTAACTGCCGAAGGAATGGCATAAATTTCGCCAAAATGACACAATTTATTCAAAATGGCCGACATCCTGTTCGGTTTCGGCCATGGCTCCAAGAGACTTTTCTTTAAGTTGTGCCATGATACAGGTGTGTAGCGATTTTCGTGCATGTACGTCAAACCGTATTGTGGGGCTTGAGGCACAAAGTTTTCCGGGGGGCGCTGTTGAGCCATTTTGCCACGCCCATTAATGCAAACCATGAAATATCAAATTTATCGCCAGGCCTGGCTTGCATGCCAAATTTGGTGCCTTTTGGGGAACTATCAAATATGGACCAATCAGATGAAGGGGGGGTGCGCTTGTTGGCGTCTAGCGTCGCCACGGTAACACTTTTCAAAGAGAAAAGTAATGCGTGTAGTCGCAGGATGGAGACGCACATTTTGATGTATAACACATCTGGGTTCACAATACGGTTCGGGCTGAATTAATTCTCGAAGGAATGGCATATATTGCTCCAAAATTACGCAATTAATTCAGAATGTTCAAAATGGCCGACTTCCTGTTCGGTTTCGGCCATGGCGCCAAGAGACTTTTCTTTTAGTTGCGACATGATACAGGAGTGTACCGATTTTCGTTCAGGTACGTCAAACCGTATTATGGGGCTTGAGGCTCAAAGTTTTTTCTGTCTGAAGCAACGAGATGAGGGGTGGGCGCGCTTTTTGGCGTCTAGCGTCGCCACGGTAACGCTTTTGAAAGAGAAAAGTAATGCGTGTGGTCGCAGGAGGGAGACGCACATTTTGATGTATAACACACCTGGGGGCACGTTACGGTTCGGGCTGAATTAACTTTCGAAGGAATGGCATAAATTTCGCCAAAATGACACGATTAATTCAAAATGGCCAATTCCTGTTCGGTTTCGGCCATGTCGCCAAGAGACTTTTGTTTAAGTTGTCCCATGATACAGGTGTGTACCGATTTTCGTGCATGTACGTCAAACCGTATCGTGGGGCTTGAGGCACAAAGTTTTCAAGGGGGCGCTGTTGAGCCATTTTACCACGCCCATTAATGCAAACAATTAAATATCAAATTTTTCGCCAGGCCTGACTTGGGTGCAAAATTTGGTGACTTTTTGGGCATGTTAAGGGGGGCAAAAGGGCCATCACTTTGTCAGAAGAAAAATAATAATAATAATTAAAGCTGCAAGCAGCAATGAACGGGCCCTCGCACTCACGTCAACCGCCCCCCATAAGCATATCAGAAATGACACCACCCACGACTTCCTATGTCAAACCCTTCAAAAGTTATAGCAGAAAAAAGGGACGACCAGTCAGAAGAAGGGGCGGGGCTAATTCAGGGCAAAGAAGATCAAGGACTCATTACAGAGTCCCATGACACCACCCACGACTCTCTATGTCAAAACATTCAAAAGTTATAGCAGAAAATAGGGACAACCAATCAGAAAAAGGGACTGGGCTAATTGTCACCAATTATGGTCAAGGACTCAATGCCGAGTCCCATGACACCACCCACGACTCTCTATGTCAAACCTTTCAAAAGTTATGGCAGAAAAAAGTATTCTAGGGGGCGCTGTTGAGCCGTGAGGACACACCCATTAATGCAAACCATGAAAAAAAAAATCAGATCACTCAAATGAACGACGATCATACAGTACAGCTGTATCTCATGGTCCAGAATGTATGATATTATATTAATCTATTATACCATATTATATTACATGTTGTTATTTCATATTAGCGTACCCAGTAATATAGCATATTGTATTATTGCATTGTATGTTGCTTCATTTCATATATTTTTGACTGTATTATATTGTAAAATTATATATCATAGCGATTGCATTATTATATAATTTCAATTTATAACACTAATATACAATTCCTCACACACACACTCCTTCCAAATGTTTCTTTTTTTTCTCCATTATGACAATTGTATGCTGTCATCCGTTATGTTTTTTGTTTTTAAGCTTGTTATGTCTGTTATTCAAATATATTAATACATTCATTAATATGCTATACTGTATTTTGTATTGTGTATATTGTGTGTGTGTGTGTGTGTGTGTGTGTGTGTGTATATATATATATATATATATATATATATATATATATATATATATATATATATATATATATATATATATATATATATATATATATGCGTGTGTGTGTGTGTGTGTATACCTGAAGTGTGACTACCTGCAGAACGTATTTTAGCATGAAAGCTTGCATATTTAACGTACATCAAGCATCCTGTATCATAGCTACATGTCTGCCGTTTGTAACAAAGCAAACCGCGTGAAAATCGGTTGAAAATCAAGTGAGTTATAGTTATTTTACTTATGCAGACACCTCCTTCCACAATAGAAGTGAACGCTCTAGAGTTAAAGCGATACCGATCCAAGATGGCGGCCACGCCCGACGTTCTCAGGCAGTCAATGCGGCGCCTCGACCAAGATGGCGGCCGCGCTGAACATCAGCCCCTCCCCCCGCGGGAGCTGCGCGCGCAAACTCCACTCAAATTCAAAAGTTATGGCAGAAAATCGGGACAACCAATCAGAAGAAGGGGAAAGAGAAAAGTAATGTGCGTCGTCACAGGACAGAGACGAACATTTTGATGTAAAAAAAACACAAAAATTGCTGACAAAAATTTTGGCATTTCAAGCCAGGCTTGAACTCTCGACCTCTGGCAGCAAAGACCGCAATAATGTGGCTGAGCTAAGTCTCAGCTATTCCTTTCATCTGACCTACTGGCTTAGGAAAGACCAACATAGCGATAAAATGTCTGGAACTTTTTTTTCCTAATTTTTTAAATATTTGTAAGTTATAAATATTAGTAAAACCCTACTATTTAAATTATTACTTTTTCTGTAACCATTCTGCCAAGGTTGTAACCGGGCTGAGCCGGGAATATTTCTGAAGTCACCACATTACAGGGAGCTGATTGGTCGGGGGGCGGGGCCGTCATCACCCTACTCGCCACTGATTGGTCGGGGGGCGGGGCCGTCATCACCCTACTCGCCACTGATTGGTCGGGGGCGGGGCCGCCATCACCCTACTCGCCACTGATTGGTCAGGGGGCGGGGCCGGCAGACGTTTGAATAAGGAAGCGGGAGTCAGCGCGAGAGCGACTGGCGGCTCGCGGCAATTTTATTATAAAAAAAGGACAACCAATCAGAAGAAGGGGCGGGGCTAATTCAGGCCAATGAAGTTCAAGGACTCCATAAAGAATCTGATGACACCACCCACGACTCTCTATGTCAAACCATTCAAAAGTTATAGCAGAAAATCGGGACAACCAATCAGAAGAAGGGGCGGGGCTAATTAAGGCCAACGAAGCTTAAGGACTCATTACAGAGTCCCATGACACCACCCACGACTCTCTATGTCAAACCATTCAAAAGTTATGGCAGAGAAAAGTATTCTAGGGGGCGCTGTTGAGCCGTTAGGCCACGCCCATTAATGCAAACCATGAAATATCACATTTATCGCCAGGCCTGGCTTGCATGCAAATTTTGGTGACTTTTGGAGAACTATCAAATATGGACCAATCAGATGAAGGGTGGGTGCGCTTTTTCGCGTCTAGCATCGCCACGGTAACACTTTTGAAAGAGAAAAGTAATGCGTGGTGTCGCACGATGGAGACGCACATTTTGGTGTATAACACACCTGGGTGCACGTTACGGTTCGGGCTGAATTAACTGCCGAAGGAATGGCATAAATTGTGCCAAAATTACACAATTAATTCAAAATGGCTGACTTCCTGTTCGGTTTCGGCCATGGCTCCAAGAGACTTTTCTTTAAGTTGCGACATGATACAGGTGTGTACCGTTTTTCGTGCATGTACGTCAAACCGTATTGTGGGGCTTGAGGCACAAAGTTTTCCGGGGGGCGCTGTTGAGCCATTTTGCCACGCCCATTAATGCAAACCATGAAATATCAAATTTATCGCCAGGCCTGGCTTGCATGCCAAATTTGGTGCCTTTTGGGGAACTATCAAATATGGACCAATCAGATGAAGGGGGGGTGCGCTTGTTGGCGTCTAGCATCGCCACGGTAACACTTTCGAAAGAGAAAAGTAATGCGTGTAGTCGCAGGATGGAGACGCACATTTTGATGTATAACACATCTGGGTTCACGATACGGTTCGGGCTGAATTAACTCTCGAAGGAATGGCATATATTGCTCCAAAATTACGCAATTAATTCAGAATGTTCAAAATGGCCGACTTCCTGTTCGGTTTCGGCCATGGCGCCAAGAGACTTTTCTTTTAGTTGCGACATGATACAGGTGTGTACCGATTTTCGTTCATGTACGTCAAACCGTATTATGGGGCTTGAGGCACAAAGTTTTTTCTGTTGAACCAATCAGATGAAGGGTGGGCGCGCTTTTTGGCGTCTAGCGCCGCCACGGTAACGCTTTTGAAAGAGAAAAGTAATGCGTGGTGTCGCAGGATGGAGACGCACATTTTGATGTATAACACACTTGGGGGCACGTTATGGTTCGGGCTGAATTAACTTTCGAAGGAATGGCATAAATTTCGCCAAAATGACACGACTAATTCAAAATGGCTGACATCCTGTTCGGTTTCGGGCATGACCCCAAGAGACTTTTCTTTAAGTTGTCCCATGATACAGGTGTGTACAGATTTTCGTGCATGTACGTCAAACCGTATTGTGGGGCTTGAGGCACAAAGTTTTCAAGGGGGCGCTGTTGAGCCATTAGGCTACGCCCATTAATGCAAACCTTTAAATATCAAATTTTTCGCCAGGCCTGACTAGGGTGCAAAATTTGGTGACTTTTTGGGCATGTTAAGGGGGGCAAAAAGGCCTTCACTTTGTCAGGAAAATAATAATAATAATAATAAAAATTCCTGCAAATACAATAGGGCCTTCGCACTGCAAGTGCTCGGGCCCTAATAATAATAATAAAAATTCCTGCAAATACAATAGGGCCTTCGCACTGCAAGTGCTCGGGCCCTAATAATAATTAAAGCTGCAAGCAGCGATGAACGGGCCCTCGCACTCACGGCCACCGCCCCCCTTAAGCATATCAGAAAAGACACCACCCACGACTCTCTATGTCAAACCTTTTCAAAGTTATAGCAGAAAATCGGGACAACCAATCAGAAGAAGGGGCGGGGCTAATTAAGGCCAACGAAGCTTGAGGACTCATTACAGAGTCCCATGATACCACCCACGACTCCCTATGTCAAACCATTAAAAAGTTATAGCAGAAAAAAGGGACAACCAATCAGAAGAAGGGGCGGGGCTAATTCAGGCCAATGAAGGTCAAGGGCTCCATAAAGAATCTGATGACACCACCCAGGACTCTCTATGTCAAACCATTCCAATGTTATAGCAGAAAATCGGGACAACCAATCAGAAGAAGGGGTGGGGCTAATTAAGGCCAACGAAGCTTAAGGACTCATTACAGAGTCCCATGACACCACCCACAACTTCCTATGTCAAACCATTCAAAAGTTATGGCAGATAAAAGTATTGTAGGGGGCGCTGTTGAGCCGTTAGGCCACGCCCAATAATGCAAACCATGAAATATCAAATTTATCACCAGGCCTGGCTTGCATGCCAAATTTGGTGCCTTTTGGGGAACTATCAAATATGGACCAATCAGATGAAGGGGGGGTGCGCTTGTTGGCGTCTAGCGTCGCCACGGTAACACTTTCGAAAGAGAAAAGTAATGCGTGTAGTCGCAGGATGGAGACGCACATTTTGATGTATAACACATCTGGGTTCACGATACGGTTCGGGCTGAATTAACTCTCAAAGAATGGCATATATTGCTCCAAAATTACGCAATTAATTCAGAATGTTCAAAATGGCCGACTTCCTGTTCGGTTTCGGCCATGGCGCCAAGAGACTTTTCTTTTAGTTGCGACATGATACAGGAGTGTACCAATTTTCGTTCATGTACGTCAAACCGTATTATGGGGCTTGAGGCGCAAAGTTTTTTCTGTCTGAACCAACCAGATGAAGGGTGGGCGCGCTTTTTGGCGTCTAGCGTCGCCACGGTAACGCTTTTGAAAGAGAAAAGTAATGCGTGTGGTCGCAGGAGGGAGACGCACATTTTGATGTATAATACACCTGGGTGCACGTTACGGTTCGGGCTGAATTAACTGCCGAAGGAATGGCATAAATTGCGCCAAAGTGACACGATTAATTCAAAATGGCCGACTTCCTGTTCGGTTTCGGGCATGACGGCAAGAGACTTTTCTTTAAGTTGTCCCATGATACAGGTGTGTACCGATTTTCGTGCATGTACGTCAAACCGTATCGTGGGGCTTGAGGCACAAAGTTTTCAAGGGGGCGCTGTTGAGCCATTTTGCCACGCCCATTAATGCAAACCATTAAATATCAAATTTTTCGCCAGGCCTGACTTGGTTGCAAAATTTGGTGACTTTTTGGGCATGTTAAGGGGGGCAAAAAGGCCATCACTTTGTCAGAAGAAAAATAATAATAATAATTAAAGCTGCAAGCAGCGATGAACGGGCCCTCGCACTCACGTCCACCGCCCCCCATAAGCATATCAGAAATGACAGCACCCACGACTCTCTATGTCAAACCCTTAAAAAGTTATAGCAGAAAAAAGGGACAACCAATCAGAAGAAGGGGCGGGGCTAATTCAGGCCAATGAAGGTCAAGGACTCCATACAGAATCTGATGACACCACCCACTACTCTCTATGTCAAAACATTCAAAAGTTATAGCAGGAAATAGGGACAACCAATCAGAAGAAGGGGCGGGGCTAATTTTCACCAATTATGGTCAAGGACTCAATACCGAGTCCCATGACACCACCCACGACTCTTTATGTCAAACCATTCCAAAGTTATAGTAGAAAATCGGGACAACCAATCAGAAGAAGGGGCGGGGCTAATTAAGGCCAACGAAGCTTAAGAACTCATTACAGAGACCCATGACACCACCCATGACTTCCTATGTCAAACCATTCAAAAGTTATAGCAGAAAAAAGGGACAACCAATCAGAAGAAGGGGCGGGGCTAATAAAGGCCAACAAAGCTTAAGGACTCATTGCAGAGTCCCATGACACCACCCACAACTACCTATGTCAAACCATTCAAAAGTTATGGCAGATAAAAGTATTCTAGGGGGCGCTGTTGAGTCGTTAGGCCACGCCCACTAATGCAAACCATGAAATATCAAATTTATCGCCAGGCCTGGCTTGCATGCAAATTTTGGTGACTTTTGGAGAACTATCAAATATGGACCAATCAGATGAAGGGGGGGTGCGCCTTTTGGCGTCTTGCGTCGCCACGGTAACACTTTTGAAAGAAAAAAGTAATGCGTGGTGTCGCAGGATGTAGACGCACATTTTGGTGTATAACACACCTGGGCGCACGTTACGGTTCGGGCTGAATTAACTGCCGAAGGAATGGCATAAATTTCGCCAAAATGACACAATTTATTCAAAATGGCCGACATCCTGTTCGGCTTCGGCCATGGCTCCAAGAGACTTTTCTTTAAGTTGTGCCATGATACAGGTGTGTAGCGATTTTCGTGCATGTACGTCAAACCGTATTGTGGGGCTTGAGGCACAAAGTTTTCCGGGGGGCGCTGTTGAGCCATTTTACCACGCCCATTAATGCAAACCATGAAATATCAAATTTATCGCCAGGCCTGGCTTGCATGCCAAATTTGGTGCCTTTTGGGGAACTATCAAATATGGACCAATCAGATGAAGGGGGGGTGCGCTTGTTGGCGTCTAGCGTCGCCACGGTAACACTTTTGAAAGAGAAAAGTAATGCGTGTAGTCGCAGGATGGAGACGCACATTTTGATGTATAACACATCTGGGTTCACGATACGGTTCGGGCTGAATTAATTCTCGAAGGAATGGCAATATATTGCTCCAAAATTACGCGATTAATGCAGAATGTTCAAAATGGCCGACTTCCTGTTCGGTTTCGGCCATGGCGCCAAGAGACTTTTCTTTTAGTTGCGACATGATACAGGTGTGTACCGATTTTCGTTCATGTACGTCAAAGCGTATTATGGGGCTTGAGGCGCAAAGTTTTTTCTGTCTGAACCAATCAGATGAAGGGTGGGCACGCTTTTTGGCGTCTATCGTCGCCACGGTAACGCTTTTGAAAGAGAAAAATAATGCGTGGGGTCGGAGGATGGAGACGCACATTTTGATGTATAACACACCTGGGGGAACGTTACGGTTCGGGCTGAATTAACTGCCGAAGGAAGGCATAAATTTCGCCAAAATGACACGATTAATTCAAAATGGCCGACTTCCTGTTCGGTTTCTCGACATGACGCCCAGAGACTTTTCTTTAAGTTGCGCCATGATACAGGTGTATACCGATTTTCGTGCATGTACGTCAAACCGTATCGTGGGGCTTGAGGCACAAAGTTTTCAAGGGGGCGCTGTTGAGCCATTTTGCCACGCCCATTAATGCAAACCATTAAATATCAAATTTTTCGCCAGGCCTGACTTGGGTGCAAAATTTGGTGACTTTTTGGGCATGTTAAGGGGGGCAAAAGGGCCATCACTTTGTCAGAAGAAAAAAAATAATAATAAGAAAAATTCCTGCAAATACAATAGGGCCTTCGCACTGAAGGTGCTCGGGCCCTAATTAAAGCTGCAAGCAGCAATGAACGGGCCCTCGCACTCACGTCAACCGCCCCCCATAAGCATATCAGAAATGACACCACCCACGACTTCCTATGTCAAACCCTTCAAAAGTTATAGCAGAAAAAAGGGACGACCAGTCAGAAGAAGGGGCGGGGCTAATTCAGGGCAAAGAAGATCAAGGACTCATTACAGAGTCCCATGACACCACCCACGACTCTCTATGTCAAAACATTCAAAAGTTATAGCAGAAAATAGGGACAACCAATCAGAAAAAGGGACTGGGCTAAATGTCACCAATTATGGTCAAGGACTCAATGCCGAGTCCCATGACACCACCCACGACTCTCTATGTCAAACCTTTCAAAAGTTATGGCAGAAAAAAGTATTCTAGGGGGCGCTGTTGAGCCGTGAGGACACGCCCATTAATGCAAACCATGAAAAAAAAAATCAGATCACTCAAATGAACGACGATCATACAGTACAGCTGTATCTCATGGTCCAGAATGTATGATATTATATTAATCTATTATACCATATTATATTACATGTTGTTATTTCATATTAGCGTACCCAGTAATATAGCATATTGTATTATTGCATTGTATGTTGCTTCATTTCATATATTTTTGACTGTATTATATTGTAAAATGATATATCATAGCGATTGCATTATTATATAATTTCAATTTATAACACTAATATACAATTCCTCACACACACACTCCTTCCAAATGTTTCTTTTTTTTCTCCATTATGACAATTGTATGCTGTCATCCGTTATGTTTTTTGTTTTTAAGCTTGTTATGTCTGTTATTCAAATATATTAATACATTCATTAATATGCTATACTGTATTTTGTATTGTGTATATTGTGTGTGTGTGTGTGTGTGTGTGTGTATATATATATATATATATATATATATATATATATATATATATATATATATATAGTGTGTGTGTGTGTGTGTGTGTGTGTGTGTGTATACCTGAAGTGTGACTACCTGCAGAACGTATTTTAGCATGAAAGCTTGCATATTTAACGTACATCAAGCATCCTGTATCATAGCTACATGTCTGCCGTTTGTAACAAAGCAAACCGCGTGAAAATCGGTTGAAAATCAAGTGAGTTATAGTTATTTTACTTATGCAGACACCTCCTTCCACAATAGAAGTGAACGCTCTAGAGTTAAAGCGATACCGATCCAAGATGGCGGCCACGCCCGACGTTCTCAGGCAGTCAATGCGGCGCCTCGACCAAGATGGCGGCCGCGCTGAACATCAGCCCCTCCCCCCGCGGGAGCTGCGCGCGCAAACTCCACTCAAATTCAAAAGTTATGGCAGAAAATCGGGACAACCAATCAGAAGAAGGGGAAAGAGAAAAGTAATGTGCGTCGTCACAGGACAGAGACGAACATTTTGATGTAAAAAAAACACAAAAATTGCTGACAAAAATTTTGGCATATCAAGCCAGGCTTGAACTCTCAACCTCTGGCAGCAAAGACCGCAATAATCTGGCTGAGCTAAGTCTCAGCTATTACTTTTATTTGACCTACTGGGTTAGGACAGACCAACATAGCGATAAAATGTCTGGAACTTTTTTTTCCTAATTTTTTAAATATTTGTAAGTTATAAATATTAGTAAAACCCTACTATTTAAATTATTACTTTTTTTGTAACCATTCTGCCAAGGTTGTAACCGGGCTGAGCCGGGAATATTTCTGAAGTCACCACATTACAGGGAGCTGATTGGTCGGGGGGCGGGGCCGTCATCACCCTACTCGCCACTGATTGGTCGGGGGGCGGGGCCGTCATCACCCTACTCGCCACTGATTGGTCGGGGGGCGGGGCCGTCATCACCCTACTCGCCACTGATTGGTCGGGGGGCGGGGCCGTCATCACCCTACTCGCCACTGATTGGTCGGGGGGCGGGGCCGCCATCACCCTACTCGCCACTGATTGGTCAGGGGGCGGGGCCGGCAGACGTTTGAATCAGGAAGCGGGAGTCAGCGCGAGAGCGACTGGCGGCTCGCGGCAATTTTATTATAAAAAAAGGACAACCAATCAGAAGAAGGGGCGGGGCTAATTCAGGCCAATGAAGTTCAAGGACTCCATAAAGAATCTGATGACACCACCCATGACTCTCTATGTCAAACCATTCAAAAGTTATAGCAGAAAATCGGGACAACCAATCAGAAGAAGGGGCGGGGCTAATTAAGGCCAACTAAGCTTAAGGACTCATTACAGAATCCCATGACACCACCCACGACTTCCTATGTCAAACCATTCAAAAGTTATGGCAGATAAAAGTATTCTAGGGGGGGCTGTTGAGCCGTTAGGCCACGCCCATTAATGCAAACCAAGAAATATCAAATTTATCGCCAAGTCTGTCTTGCATGCAAAATTTGGTGACTTTTGGAGAACTATCAAATATGGACCAATCACATGAAGGGGGGGGCGCGCCTTTTGGCGTCTAGCGTCGCCACGGTAACACTTTTGAAAGAGAAAAGTAATGCGTGGTGTCGCAGGATGTAGATGCACATTTTGATGTATAACACACCTGGGTGCACGTTACGGTTCGGGCTGAATTAACTGCCGAAGGAATGGCATAAATTTCGCCAAAATTACACAATTTATTCAAAATGGCCGACATCCTGTTCGGTTTCGGCCATGGCTCCAAGAGACTTTTCTTTAAGTTGTGCCATGATACAGGTGTGTAGCGATTCTCGTGCATGTACGTCAAACCGTATTGTGGGGCTTGAGGCACAAAGTTTTCCGGGGGGCGCTGTTGAGCCATTTTGCCACGCCCATTAATGCAAACCATGAAATATCAAATTTATCTCCAGGCCTGGCTTGCGTGCCAAATTTGGTGCCTTTTGGGGAACTATCAAATATGGACCAATCAGATGAAGCGGGGGTGCGCTTGTTGGTGTCTAGCGTCGCCACGGTAACACTTTTCAAAGAGAAAAGTAATGCGTGTAGTCGCAGGATGGAGACGCACATTTTGATGTATAACACATCTGGGTTCACGATACGGTTCGGGCTGAATTAACTCTCGAAGGAATGGCATATATTGCTCCAAAATTACGCAATTAATTCAGAATGTTCAAAATGGCCGACTTCCTGTTCGGTTTCGGCCATGGCGCCAAGAGACTTTTCTTTTAGTTGCGACATAATACAGGAGTGTACCGATTTTCATTCATGTACGTCAAACCGTATTATGGGGCTTGAGGCACAAAGTTTTTTCTGTCGAACCAATCAGATGAAGGGTGGGCGCGCTTTTTGGCGTCTAGCGCCGCCACGGTAA